>NC_141066.1:21521933-21943933 GCF_041138505.1 Cibotium barometz | reverse complement strand
CCGGACAGAGTTTAAGATGTGTGGACATCCCTAGGTGTGAAGGGGGGAAACTAGAAACATTAAACTTTAATGTTTATTAAAGTTTGCCCCTAGGCCGTAGTGGCCCTAGGAACTTATTAAAGTTTGGGGCCCTAGGGATTATTTTGGGGAGGAGCCACTTTTGGAGAGTTTCTCTCTCTTCTCTCTCTCTCTCTCTTCCCTTTTGGGGAGTCGTGGAGCAAAAGGGATTCTCATGCGTGGAAAAGCTGTGGAAGGAAGAGGCGACTGCTGGAGATTGCTTGCTGCTGTTTTCACTGTGCAAACCAGCCATACAGCCCTGTACGGACAGGCTGCAGGCTTCTTCTTGGTCCACGCTTCACACAGGACTTGCTGCTGATTCCTTTCTCTGCTGGATTCTCTGCGCACAGGCACTGTGCAGGCTGTACCAGCAAGTACACAGCCAGTACAGCACTGTATGGCTGCCGTACAGTGTACGGACAGCCAGGTACAGCAAGTACAACTGCTGCAGGCGGCGTAAACAGGTGCTGGACAGAACTGTGTACTCAGATTCAGGCAGGTACAAGAGTGGACAGCAGGCTGATTGTGCAAGTACAACTCCTGGCACGTATCCCGAGGTGGTACAGACAGGTACAGTGCTGATTTTCAGATCTGTATTTTCAAGGACAGCATAAGAGTGAACATCAGGAGGAGGATACAGGCAAATACAAGCACATGTGTGAAGCAGGGTTGTGGATACAAGTGCCTGCAAGTACAAATTGGTGCTGTTGCTTCCTCCAGTACTGTTTCACGAGCTGAACTTGGTAAGCCTTGTTTCTGTTCATCTATCTCTCTTTCTACTGCTTGATGTCTGTTGCAGATATGAGTTATCTGGCCCCTTGTGAGAGGAGGGGTATGGCAGATTGACAAGGGTTGAGACAGATGGACAGCACATGTATGTTTGAGCTGAGATGATGTATCATGCACTTGAGTTATGCCAGATGTATGCCCATGGCTGGCCTGCTTAGTGATCTTGGCTGATCAGAGGGAGGCACAGTGTGTTATTGTGGAACACGGATCTGTGTGCATAGATCCTCTGTGCTGAGAAGGATTTGTGGGCCGTCAGATTGGACTTACAGGTGTAAACTCTTGGCTGATCTTTGTGTTGTACTCAGCCATTCATATTATTATAATTGAATAAAGAAATACCGCAAGGGGCGCCAAGCTTTGGGGCCAACAGGTGTCGCTGTGTTTTCAGATTTGGGCACTCTAGCTCCAATCTGCTTTGTTTTCACATCTAGACTACAAGTGGACGGGTGATTGCTAATCTACCGCACTCTGGTTTTCTACCAGAGGCCGGTTTCAAGGTTCCGTTGCCGGGACCAATCATCAACTTTCTGAAGGGGGTGAGCTCGTGGTTGCTTTGAAGAAAGCCATCGCTGAAAATTCAGCAAACATGTCTGATACAGAGGATGAGTACTTCTATCATGAAGAAGAAGAGCAAGAGACTTCTCCTGAGAGAGATGTATCTGAGGATATTTTTGCAGAAGAACAGGCTGCAGATGTTGAGCCTTATGAGGATGTAACACAGCCAGAAGATGTGCATGGTAAAGAGGATGATGATGCTCGGTTCAAAGATCGCTTGGCTAGTGTTATGGATACTTTTATGCAGCTCACACAGAGCGAGAGATTTGCTGAATTTTTGAGATCTCGCACAGAGCCCCAGAAAAAGAAGAAGAAGGTTCGTTCGAAGAATCTTCCTCAGGGTCATAGTGGTGCCATCCCACAGGAACCATCTTTTGGCCAGTTTCCGAATATGCAGCATGCTTATGGTGCAAACTCTCAGAGTTCCTTCTATGGACAGCCACCTATTCCACAGCAGAGTATGCATCCAGGTTATTTTGGTGGAGGTTCGGTGTTCCAATCCATGACTGGGGGTTATCCTCAGGGAGGCATGGGTATGTATGGGCCTTTTGGAGCCAATTTTCAGCCTGGCATGCAAGGGAATATGTATGGTGGTATGCAGTCCGGTATGGCTGGAAATATGTTTGCAGGCATGCAACCTGGGATGCAAGGCAATATGTTTGGTGGCATGCAGCCAGGTATGCATAATGGAATGTATGGAAACATGGCTGAAATGTATGGTATGCCTGGCATGGGAATGGGAAATGTTGACCCAATGATGGGTATGAATGTTGGGGGCAGCAATCTCGCGAAACCACTTC
Source organism: Cibotium barometz (assembly GCF_041138505.1). Taxonomy (NCBI): domain Eukaryota; kingdom Viridiplantae; phylum Streptophyta; class Polypodiopsida; order Cyatheales; family Cibotiaceae; genus Cibotium; species Cibotium barometz. The sequence continues at coordinate 21,941,732 of NC_141066.1, read as the reverse complement.
CATATGATAATCTAACGCCTATGGGAAAGGCGAAGGATTACAAGGAAGGGGGAGCTGCAGTGAAGTTTGACACTTTCAGTGGGGCCAAGGATAAATTGAAGGCACTTACCTTTTTACAGCAGTTTGATGCTGCTTTTTTTGGTGGGAATTACACAGAGTCCTCTAAGGTGAGGAAAGCTGCCACTTTTCTCAAGGGCAATGCTTTGCAGTGGTGGTCTACTCATCTTTTGCAGGGCATAGCACCCACTACATGGGTCCAATTCAAACAGGTTTTCTCTTCCGTATGGCTCACATCTACATTCGAGGTGGATGTTATGACCGCATGGCACAAGCTGGATGCTTCAAAGTGTGATAGTTTGGAGGATTATAATAAGAAGTTTTGGGAAGCTCTACTCCCAGTGACTTCTTATCGTGCCGTGCCATTATCTGAGCAGGTAGAGAAGTATTGTTGTGGGCTGCCCAAGGAGGTACGAGATTATTGTATAAAGACAAGAGTAACGAACATGTCACATATGATTGAAAATGCTATGACAGCTAATGCGTTACTCACAGGTGGTTCATCTGGGTTTAAAGGCAGTAAGAAATTGAGCAAGAAAGCTGAAAAATTTGGGCATGCTTCTTGTGATGCTAAAGGGTCTACAGAGACAAAGTATAAGAAGTTGCCAATGCCCAAAAGGACTTCTGAGGAAAGACAGGCTTTGAGAGATGCTCAAAAGTGTTTTTACTGTACTGAAGAGGGGCATATGTCATTCAATTGTCCCAAAAGGACGTCCAAAAAGGATCCTGACAATAAAGGAGAGCCCAAGCCAAAGAAACCAAAGCCTTCTGCAGGCTTAGTTCCTGATCTTGTGGGGGAGCAGCTAGGTGGTGAAGCTACAGAGTTGTGCAGGGCATGGGGCAAAGTGAGAGATCAGAATGCTTTGATCTTCTTTGACATAGGTGCTAGAGCCAACTTCATTTCACCAGATTTGGCTGGCCGATTGGGGATTCGCGCAGAGGAGATGGGGCCGTTACATGAGGCAAATATGGCTTGTCCAGGGTATGGAGAACCCGTTACTCCTATCATTGGGAAGCTTCGGCTTCATTTGCAGGGTTATGTGGACAGCGAAGAGTCCTTCATCATGCCTTTGGATGGCTGTGATGTTTTGTTGGGGATGCCATGGTGCCACAGGGTACATGCGGTGGTGGATACTTACAATAGGAAAATTACTCTGACTCATAGAGGGAAAGAGCATGTATTGGATGTAAAACTCAAAGGGGAATCTGTTCCTATTGTATCCGCTTCGGCGATTTCATCAGTAATGAAAAAGCATCTTTCCGCGTATTTGATTTATGTAAAGGATGCACAGGACGATGAGTCTAAGTCTAATTTGTCAATGTTAGATAAGGACAGGACTGATTTCTTAAGTGGGTTTCAAGACTGTTTTTCCGAGTCATTGCCAGGAGAATTACCTCCTAAGAGGCCAGAAGATCATGCCATAGATCTGATTCCTGGTAGTACTCCACCGAATAGACCGCCGTACCGTGTTAGTGCAGCCCAACAGGAAGAGATTATGAGTCAGGTGCAGGAGCTATTGAATAAGGGGTTGATACAGCCTAGCTCATCACCCTTTTGCTCACCTGTGCTCTTAGTGCAAAAAAAGGATGGTTCTTGGCGCATGTGTATTGATTACAGGGCGCTGAACAAGAATACCATCAAGAATCGATTCCCCATACCGAGGATCGATGACATCTTGGACCGCTTACAGGGCTCCACAGTTTTCAGTCGTATTGACTTGAAAAGCGGGTATCATCAGATACGCATTAGACCCGAGGATGTGCATAAGATAGCATTCCGAACCACGTTTGGGTTGTATGAGTTCTTGGTTATGCCCTTTGGTTTGACAAATGCGCCTGCCACATTTAATCGAATGATGGACAGGATATTCAGGCCTCATAGAGAGTTTGTGGGCACATTCTTTGATGATATGATTGTGCATTCACAAACTGAGGAAGAGCATAGAAGGCATTTGGCCATTGTGTTTGCAGAATTCAGAAACCATAGGTTGGTGGTTAATGGCAAGAAGAGTGAGTTCTTTTTGTAGGAGATACATTTCTTGGGGCATATTGTGTCTGGTCATGGAGTCCGTATGGATCCAGCCAAGGTAGAAGCAATACTTAATTGGCCAGCTTTGAGGACCGTGCATGATGTACGCAGCTTTTTAGGATTGTGTTTCTATTACAGGCGTTACATACGGCACTTTGCTGAAATTGCTTCGCCTCTTCATGCTTTGACGAAGAAAGCAACTCCGTTTAGATGGGCTGATCGAGAAATTACAGCATTCAAAAAGCTCAAAGAAAAGCTTACTTCGGACCCAGTATTGGTGTTACCGGACCTCCGAAAGGCTTTTGTTGTCCAGTGTGATGCATGTGGAAGTAGCATTGGTGCAGTTCTCATGCAAGAGGGACATGTGATAGCCTATGAGAGTAGAGTTTTGCAAGATGCCGAGAAGCATTTACAGGTGTATGAGAAAGAGATGTTGGCTGTAATTCACGCTCTTTCTACTTGGAAACACTACTTGCTTGGAGCTGATTTCACTGTACAGACAGATCATCAGACCTTGCGTTATTTCCTCACGCAGACTAAGCTTTCAGAGAAGCATATGCGTTGGGCAAACTTTTTGTCAATGCTTCACTTCCAGATTGTGCATGTGGAAGGCAAAAAGAATGTAGTGGCAGATGCTTTGTCACGCAAGCCACAGGTCTCTGCAGTTTCACTTGCTTATCATCATGAGCTTGATGAAATGAAAGAGCAGTATGCCCATGATGAGGACTTTGAAAGGTTGTATGATCAGATGTCTGAGGGTCAGCGGCATGAGCATTATACTCTCAGAGATGGGTTTTTATTGATGCATGGCAGACTGTGTGTTACCAGGCCATTGCGACTCAAGGTTATGATTGAAAGTCATGCTCCACCGTATGCAGGTCATAGAGGTATTGACGCCACGGTCAAAGCAGTGGAGACTTTCTTTTATTGGCCAACCTTGAGAAGAGATGTTGATGCCTTTGTGAGGCAATGCATCGTATGTCAGAAGGTAAAGTTTGACCGTCAGAAGACACCAGGGTTATTACAGCCTTTACCTATTCCGGATAGACCTTGGGAGAGCATTGCCATGGATTTTGTGTTTGATCTTCCACGGACACAAACGGGAAATGATGGCATCTGGACTATCATATGCAGGTTCAGTAAGCAGGCTCATTTCATTCCCGTGCGGAAGACAATTAAAGTGGATCATATGGTGAAGTTGTTCATGGCGAACATCTTCAAGTATCATGGCTTGCCTACGTCTATCATTAGTGACCGTGATCCACGGATGACGAGTTTGTTTTGGAGAGGGTTGTTTGACAACATGGGTACAACTCTCAAGTTTTCATCGTCATTTCATCCACAGACAGATGGTCAGGTAGAAGAGGCTAACTCTACAGTATTGGATCTTCTCAAGTGTTACGTGTCAGAGAACAAGCAACAATGGGAAAAGTATCTTCCTTTGGTGGAGTTTGCATATAACAACACTGTACATAGCTCGACAGGCAAGGCGCCTTTTGAGATTGTAGAAGGAGGGAAGAAGGTTCCACCCATTTTGCATACAAAGGATAAGATCTTTGAGGCTGATCAGTATGTGGAGAGCTTGGATGAAGCTTATCGGAGAGTTAAGTTGGCCCTCCAGAAAACTCAGCAGAAGCAAAAGAAAGCCGCAGACCGTCACAGACGTGATTTACAGTTTGCATTGGGTGATTGGGTTCTTTTGCGCTTTGAAAAGGCTAGACTCAAGAAGATGAAGGGTAAAGAGCGCTTATTCCCTAAGTTGAGCATGCGATATTATGGGCCTTTTCACGTTTTGGAAAAGATTGGTGAGGTAACCTATCGTTTGAAGTTACCAGATCACTGGAGGATTCACAATGCTTTTCACGTGAGTCTTCTTAGACCTTTCCGTGGGGATGTGCCTGAGGATGTATCAGATGAGGCTCAGCCGGAAGTTGAGGAACTTGATGAGGTTCTGATTCCAGAGCAGATACTGGCACATAAAGAAAGGAAGGTACGAGGTAAAGTTTCCCGTCGCTATCTTGTGAAGTTCAAGAACTATTCACCGATGGATGCGAAGTGGATGGAGGAAGGTGACTTAACAGATTCACCTCAGGTTTTGCAGCTTTATCTCGATGTCGATGCCTTTGAGTTAGAGCCGACTCTTATTGTGGCTCATTCAGGTTCAGCAGAGCATGGGTCTGGAGCATTACCTGATGCTCAAGAGGGGGGTAGCACCTCCACTCCCTTGATACAGACAGGCTCAGATGACATCTAGAGGTCGCTTGGTGCAGTTTTTATCTCACCCGAAGGTACTGAGGCTGACAGTACATCTGTTTATGGGACTTCTATGATATATGTGTACTAGTCACATGGAGATTTTTGTGGATATGTATGGTTCACAGTGGTATACAACTTGGACTATTACTATGCCATTGGTTTGCAGTGAATGTTGATACATGTGTATGGCTTAGAGAGATTGGGACGCTGATCTTGCCATATTGTATATTTCACTTTGGATATTTTGATGCATCACCAGAATGCAATCGAGGACGCTTGCCATTTTTCAAGAGGGGGGTATGTCATGGCCCTGTGAAAATGGAACAGTACAAGTGTGGGCATGGTGGTTGCAGAGTCAGAATATTTTATGATTCACATGGGGGGGTGCCCGGACAGAGTTTAAGATGTGTGGACATCCCTAGGTGTGAAGGGGGAAACTAGAAACATTAAACTTTAATGTTTATTAAAGTTTGCCCCTAGGCCTTAGTGGCCCTAGGAACTTATTAAAGTTTGGGGCCCTAGGGATTATTTTGGGGAGGAGCCACTTTTGGAGAGTTTCTCTCTCTTCTCTCTCTCTCTCTCTTCCCTTTTGGGGAGTCGTGGAGCAAAAGGGATTCTCATGCGTGGAAAAGCTGTGGAAGGAAGAGGCGACTGCTGGAGATTGCTTGCTGCTGTTTTCACTGTGCAAACCAGCCGTACAGCCCTGTACGGACAGGCTGCAGGCTTCTTCTTGGTCCACGCTTCACACAGGACTTGCTGCTGATTCCTTTCTCTGCTGGATTCTCTGCGCACAGGCACTGTGCAGGCTGTACCAGCAAGTACACAGCCAGTACAGCACTGTATGGCTGCCGTACAGTGTACGGACAGCCAGGTACAGCAAGTACAAGTGCTGCAGGCGGCGTAAACAGGTGCTAGACAGAACTGTGTACTCAGATTCAGGCAGGTACAAGAGTGGACAGCAGGCTGATTGTGCAAGTACAACTCCTGGCACGTATCCCGAGGTGGTACAGACGGGTACAGTGCTGATTTTCAGATCTGTATTTTCAAGGACAGCATAAGAGTGAACATCAGGAGGAGGATACAGGCAAATACAAGCACATGTGTGAAGCAGGGTTGTGGATACAAGTGCCTGCAAGTACAAATTGGTGCTGTTGCTTCCTCCAGTACTGTTTCACGAGCTGAACTTGGTAAGCCTTGTTTTTGTTCATCTATCTCTCTTTCTACTGCTTGATGTCTGTTGCAGATATGAGTTATCTGGCCCCTTGTGAGAGGAGGGGTATGGCAGATTGACAAGGGTTGAGACAGAGTTTTGGACAGCACATGTATGTTTGAGCTGAGATGATGTATCATGCACTTGAGTTATGCCAGATGTATGCCCATGGCTGGCCTGCTTAGTGATCTTGGCTGATCAGAGGGAGGCACAGTGTGTTATTGTGGAACACAGATCTGTGTGCATAGATCCTCTGTGCTGAGAAGGATTTGTGGGCCGTCAGATTGGACTTACAGGTGTAAACTCTTGGCTGATCTTTGTGTTGTACTCAGCCATTCATATTATTATAATTGAATAAAGAAATACCGCAAGGGGCGCCAAGCTTTGGGGCCAACAGGTGTCGCTGTGTTTTCAGATTTGGGCACTCTAGCTCCAATCTGCTTTGTTTTCACATCTAGACTACAAGTGGACGGGTGATTGCTAATCTACCGCACTCTGGTTTTCTATCAGAGGCCGGTTTCACCACACCCCACGTGGCTCCTACAATCCTCTTATTTATCAATGTTTGATTTGATTTTGAGATTAAAGCCCATCCTTTACAACCAGCAAAACCTTATACACATGAATGAAAAGCTACATAAATGTTGCCATGAAAACATACTGGAGATGTAAAGCAAAGCATTAAGACCACATCAAAACAGGGTGTCGATGTCATCCACCTGCCCAATGAACAATCACATGCCCAGAAGGTAATGACACTTTCACACAACCCATGGAGAAGTGGTTGGCAGATATACCAACCGTCTGGCCGTTATTCTGCACATTGGATGCCACAAATCAGTACTCACTTTGGCTAAATGGGGTGATCCCCCCCACCAAGCTCTCGAACAGAGCTTGTGGTGCCAGCAAAGTAAAGCATTAAGACCACATCAAAACAGGCTGCCGATGTCATCCACCTGCCTAATGACCAAGCACATGCCCAGAAGGTAATGATACTTTCACACAGAGAAGTGGTTGATGGTTTAGACAGATATACCCGTCCTTGCTCGAGTAGCTTGCCACAAGGGGACTCAACGGCAATGGAGGGGATACTGCTGTTGTGAGCTCTGCAATAGCATGCTAGCGAACTGCACCGGCTGGGATTGTCATAGCAACAAGGGTTATTTGGGTGAGGGTGGTAGAAGGACCACAAGGGCTGGAGCACGATGGAAAATAGAGTCGGTGATAAGAAAACGCAACAGCGATAAGGGGTTGATGGTGTTTCATGGAAGGGATGGAGTTGATGTTGGTAAATGGGCGCCTGGGCGCCTGGAGGTTTACTGTATGAAGGGTGGGCAGATGGTGGACGAACCGAACGGGTGTTGGGATAGGAGACAGGGTGACGAGGTAATGGGTGGGGTGAAAGGGAGAAGGGCCGAGGTTGATGCAGTCGGGGTAGGTGGCGGTGAAGGAGGCGAGGGTGCACAGGGTGGAAGGATAATATGGCGAGTGTAGAGGGTTAGGTGGTAGGGGGGCAGCCCAGGAAGGAGGCAAGTAGGTCCTGGCTGGGTAGGAGGCGAGTAGGTAGTGGTGGGGTAGAAGGTGAGTAGGTAGCGGTGGAGATGAGCTGGTAGGGTGCAGAGCAATAGGTCAGCGCACCGATTGGAGGAGAAGAAATGACACGCGACGAGGCAAGGTGCTGGCTGTGCCACTGCTGGGTGAGAGGCAAAATCAGTGAGCAAAGAACCTGAGCGACCACAGCCCTTGAGTGGCAACAATGTAAATCAGTTTACGAGGAAGGATTAGCAAGGTGAAACAACAACCCCAAGCCCCCAACCCCCCCCCCCCCTCCATGGGGCCCCGACTAGCCTGATGCCCAAGCTCTAGTTACTGTGTTTCACCGCCGTAGGTGCACGCCCATAGGCGCTTTTTTATCCCGTACAAAGTGATACTAAATTTCAATGTGTTTTCATGAGAGCATGAAACATAGGATTCTAAGCAATGGCCATGCAACTATGGTTGTCACATGGTAGTGTTGTAGGCTGCTTCTGCACCACACCCATATCTTGTAGAATCCTTCTGAGCCACAATGCCTCATGTGATGCAAAGCATGCAGCTTTGTGCTCAGCCTCTATTGATGAGAGTGCCTGGTCTCCAAATCACCCGCCTGACCGTACAAAGACCGACAAATCATTGTTTTCCATAGGGCCATTGTGTATCTTGAATGTGCATTGCTTTGTGGCATACCAAATTATTCATTCTGCGAATTATAACTTCTGAACTCTTTTAAAGTGATGAACTTTCTTGCAGCAGTGCTCTCTTTAACTCCTGGATACTAATGTTCGGTGGTAAACCTCTAATAAGTAATGCTGATTGGTACCTTATAATCTTACCATGTTGTGTATGTGATTGGGTAGTAAAAGAAATCAGAAACTGATTTGTAGCCCTTGTTTTGCAGCTCAATTCTGGAATCTACCTTACAGACAATACCACAGATTTTTCAATTTTAGTTGATCGTGCCATTGGTGGTTCTAGCATAGTTGATGGAGAACTCGAGCTCATGTTGCACAGGTCATCCACAGTTTTTTTTTTTTTCGTTTTGGTTTTTGGTTTTTGGTTTTGGAGGCTTAACTGTTTGCCTGGCTTTATATGCATGGTCCATGCTTTGATCTGCAACTCTGGGATTTTCGTGCAGGAGATTGCTGCACGATGACAATAAAGGGGTTGCTGAACCATTGAATGAGACTACATGTTTGGGTGATGCCAATGAGTGTGAAGGCCTCATTGTAAGTTGTATACCCTGAGCGCTTGAATGCAAATTCAGCTTGGATACAAGGCATATTTTATTGGACTTGTCATCCGAATCACTATTTAACTTGTTTAAGTGAAGTCTAATGGATACAACAACAAATGGGTACTGAAGAGACATGCAGGACAGCTCAAAGTTACTTTTCTTGAATGTAAAGAAAGGCAACAATTAACCTTTGAGAATCTTGTTGGGTTGGAAACAAGATTGAGCTGGAGCTCCCACCTGAGCCTGGACAAGCCCCCCTGTGCCTAACCCTAGCCTGTGAGCCCTTCGCCTCTCCAGCCCTGCCTCTCAACCCCCCCACATCCCCCCACGCCCCCCCCCCACGCCCCCCGGCCCCGGCCCTTTTTCCCTCGCGCTTAACCCTAGCCTGTGAGCCCTTCCCCTCGCCAGCCCCGCCATTTGCCCTTGCGTTCGGCCCCTTGCTGCGCTCCCTCACAGCAGGCAGCCCCGCCATTCGCCCTTGCGCTTCCGCCCCCTGCTGCGCTCCCTTGAAGGCAACACCCCACCCCCCCCCCCCCCCCCAAAAAAAAGAAAAGAAAAAAAAAAACTTTTTGCTTCTTCCCGTTGCCCAGCCCTTTCCTGCACCCTGCCTCCCAGCGCCTCTGCCCCCCGCATGCATTCTCATCTCTCGCCCCCGCATGCACCCGCCCCTCCCTGCTAGCTTTCCTGCGCTTCTCCTCCACCTCACCCGTCCTCCTCCATCCCTTTCTGCGTGCGTAGATCCTAGTTCTTCCTGGTCTGAGGTTTATTGCTCTTTTCCCAGTTGGAACTTGTGCATGGGATACCCAGTGGATTATGCCTCCTCCTGTCAGGAGGCGGGAGAATTCTCTGAGGATCTGGTGTCCCTCTGGGTCAACGTACTCATGTGCACCACACCCGCCCCACCCTTGCCGATGCATTGGAGCGGTGGTTTTCTCCTTTCTCCTGAGCATGGCTCCAGGGACAGCTTGGAATGACGTGGCCATTACCTTAGCTTTACACTCTCAGATTGTGGGGGACATTTAGGTCACATACGACATCAGTGTTTCTTGGGAGACTTCCAGGATAGTGACTTGGTTTGCACTGCCTTTGGTCCTTACTCCCTAGGAGGACTCCATGGAAGCTGCTCCTCTGACAACCCTGACTGAGGCTGCCCCTCCTTGCCCATCTTTTTTCTGAAGCGGACCTCTAGCTCCTGGCATCGACAGTCACTTGCCTAGAGGCCTCCACTTTGGTTTACAAGATTGTGGGCTGCACGCGGACAGCTCAGGGATCTCTTGCAGGGTGGCCTCATCGGCAAGCCCCTCTTGGACGCAGTTACTACCAGGAGCAGATGGAAGACGTAGCCCCTGTAGCATGGCAATGGCTTGCACTTAGCAACTATGGATGGATCCTGGCCTCCCAATCTGTGGATACCATCCCTCCACTTGTGTAGGCCTGTAATCTCAAAGAAATCTCCAGTGAACCTGTCTCCTGCCTGGGTCCAAAAGGAAGCTCTAGCATGGTGTCTCTACTCCACCCTCCACTTGGGTCCAAAAGGAAGCTCTAGCATTTTATATGTACTCCACCCTCTGCTCCTCAATGGAGGTAAGCTCTACATGGGCTGCAGCCATCTGGGCCTCAATCCACGAGCTATCCGAGGTACTCTCCCGAAGCCGTTGCTGCAGGGAGACAAAGGCTCCGACGGATGTTCCTCTCCTCCTCTCTGAAGTCAGCCAGTCTGCTCTGTGTGGCCTCCTGCAACAAACTGTTGATCTCTCTAAGGCCTGCATCCAACTAGACTTCATACAAAGTAAGCATGGATATCCCCGATTGAGCTTTCTCTTAAGCTTTATCACTATAGAAAGCATTTGTTGAGGGTCACTGGGAATGGTTTCATTGAGAGGCCGAATATGTCCCACGCTTTGAGCCAGACGTCCCCATGGAGCAAGCACCCCTCAAACTTGACAAACTCGCATCACGTACCTGGGAAGTCCTCCAAGAGAGAGCACAGTCTTTCCAGAGAGCTAGATGTTGTCACTACTGGCTACACAGACCCTCTCTATCACCATTTGGTCCATCTCCATTTCTGGAGTCACTTCTATGGGACTGTCACTCCATAGAACGGCCAGATTTGTGCCATGTTCACATGGGGCCAGGCCAGTGTCCCATGTGAAAGGGCCAGTCTTTTGGTGTCACAAGGACGGGAGCCAAATAAGTGCCACCCATGTGTGATCAGTGCTGCGTCACATGGACGGGAACCAATTTCGTGCCACCTGTGTGTGACTTGCTTCCTGCTGAATGGACGGGAGCCTGTTGGTGCCACTCGTGTATGACCAGGATGGCATCTTACCTATATGGGACTATCACTCCATAGGAAGACCAGGACATATTTTTATATTTATGTCGCGCTAGTTTTGTGCCCGACCGGAACTTCTTGTACAAGTTTCATGAAAGGGAGATTTCGTCCATTATATGTGCACATGCATTTATGCCTGCATGCATAAATTTGTTTTTGCATGACTTATTTGCGTGTCTCCATGCTCTTGCCTTCATCGCCTGGTTCTCTTCCTCCTCCTTGGTACACGCCGGCTGCCCCTATGGTAGCTACAGCACTTGCAAACTGTACCGGCTGCCCTCTTGTACCTGCAAACTGAATTGGCTGCCCTGTTGTACCTGCCAACTGAACCTGCTGCCTCTATTGTACCTGTAGTTGTACTTGTCTGCAAGGCAGCACCCGCTTGTTGTACCTGCATCTGTACCTGCCTGCAGGGCTGCACATAGACATGTACCAGCTGTACCTACATCTGTACTGGCTGTACCAGCAGTACCCATTGTACTTGCTGACTGTGCAGTACCTGCAGCCTAATGTCAACTGTACCTGCTGCCCATACAAATTCAGTTTTAGTCCTGCTGCTCCTGGCTTGTGTACACCTGGTGATGTTGATCTACTTGCCTATGGTGATGCAAATGGACTTATCTACAGCCTTCTAGTTGTTCAAACTGTTGCTAATGAAACCAAAGTATGAGGCTCCAAAATAGAGGAAGGACTCTTCCATTGTTTTATCTGCAACAATAAACTCTAGGTGCTATGTTTAAATTTATGTAAAATTTAATTTTTTTAATTTAATTTCAAGTTCTACAAGTTTGTGTAGTGCAGGAACAGGGAATTTCTTTTTTCATTTCCATTCCTTGGAAGTTCTCTTGTTGGTTTGTTATTCCCCTGTGTGTGTGTGCTAACCGCGCCCTCAGGATCAGAGGGCTAGTGAAGGTTAGCCAAAAACCTAGGGGAAAAACCGGGTACAAAGCTTAAATGGGAGAACCGGGAAACGTTCCCTCCGCGGTATACAACTGTGCTTGCGTTAGTACGGGCGTGCCTGTTTGTGCACGGTCCTGGAAGACTAGTGAAAGGCAGGTGTGCACCCAGTGAAGGTGGGAATGAGCATGTGACTTGAGACTACTCCGACCAACACACCTTCATCGACTTGAACCAATTTGTTTGGTTGTTTTCACTCCCTGGTGGAGAAATCTGGCCTATCAGGCCTGTGACACTTCAAATATAAATACTCCAAGAAATACAAAAAGTATTGAGGGGGGGGGAGGCAGCCCTTTCCGGCTCCAGTGCTAGTGTCATTTGTATTTTCAGTATTTCCAATATTTATGTTACTGATGTTGTTTCCATTGTTTAATATCAATTAAATTAATTGTTCTAAATATGAGTATATTGTCTTCCGATTTGTAAGCCTCCTGTAGGGAGAGGTCACACTCTCCTCACCAACTCCAAATCTGAGACTTGCTTCAGTAATTTAGAGAGGCAGCCCCATAGGTGGTGGAGATTGATTGTAGTATATACTATACATGCCTAGAGGATGAATATCAATGATCCTTCCAGGCTCACCGATGAGGCTAGCGTGCAAAAGATCCCTGAGCTGTCCATGCGCCCGGCGGCTGCCAACTAGCTTGCATACCAATGTGGAGGCCTCAAGGGATGCAGCTATCGTTGTGAGGAGCTGGAGGTCCACTTCAGAAAAAGACGGGCAGGGAGGGGCGCGGTAAGGGTTGTCGGAGCATGTGCCATGGAGTCCTCCTGATGGAAAACAGCAAAGGTGGCAACACCGTACCACAAAAGGAAAAACCAAGCCCTTGCCTTCACGTGAGGTGCGCAAACCAGGGGGTAGGAGATGGTGCGGGAGCTTCGAATTGTGAGGAAGACGTCGAACAAAAGGAAGGCAGTGTGGAGCCATGATGGAAAAGGGAGGAAGAGGCGGTGGAAAGAAGGGGGTGGCCAAGGGAAGGAGGCGGCGACAGAAGTAAGAAACGAGGGGGGAGGAGCCAACGACGACGGAGGGGAGGGCTGATGGAAGCGCAGGAAAAAGGGGGGGGGTGCGGAAAGAACTGCAGTGGGTTCTGATGGAGGCAGATGGCGAGGGTTATGCGGCAGCAGGGTAGGGATGGCGAGAGGAGGGGGGGTGCAGGCTGTAGCGAGGGAATGGGGATGGACCCTGAAGACTAGCACATGCCAGCATTGGGAGCTCATCTGCAGCCTAGCCACCTCACACATTTGGTGAGCGTGCTACAGTGAGACTATTGCAGGCCAGTCAACTCCCTCAGTGGAGACCATTCAAGCTATCAGGGTTGATCTCATTCACTCCCTATGGGGGTACCTGGAGCGCAGGGCAAAGGACTCATTGCGCATGCGAAGACAGCGGGCAGCCTTCTACCACACCTGGAGCACCGGACTCTTCTTCATCAAGAAGGAGGGCACAGTCATCTTGCATTATATGCCACCTGTTTGTGCCCCCCTCCCCCTCCCCCTGCCCCCCCCCCCATCCTTCAGATGTAGCCTCCTTCCAAGTGTGGCCAACCATGGAAGAAGCCCCCCCTTCATTTTTTCAGTTTTGTGATGGGCAGGTTTGTATTGCACCTATCGGCAGATTTTTGTATTGCACCCTCTGAAAGGAGAAGGTTTTCTTAAATAAAAGATGCATCAAAAAAGAGATGCAACTGGATTTTAGAGAGGAATAGTAACTTTGCAGTAAGTACATAGTTCTTGAATCACTGGCCTAATTCAACTTTCAAGTCAACAAAAGGGTGACCCCACTTGAGATGGATTATTACTCAGGCAGTTCTAGTATGCCTTCATCCAGTTTTCTGGCCCCTACCACTCTATCACGGTGCAGGTTGAGGGGTGGTTTGAGACAGACATGCAGCCCATCTTGTGAAACTACTCCATGTGTGATGAGATGGCATGTCCCCGAGGGGCTAGTGGATATATGTGGTGCCTCAGAAGTCCAACCTCCTCCATTGGCGCTAGTGGTGGATACATGTATCTCGGAAGTCCAGCTGCCATTGCTACATGAAAAGCTTTCAAAGTTGTTATAGGCTACACCACCCCTCCCCTAATGCAAAGGACAATGCTCACCTTCACTTGTCGTGGGGTACTTGCCGGTGTCCAAGCTCGTATCTCCAAGCTTTGCTAGTGGTAGCTAGCACCACTCTTTTGCCTCCTCCTCAAGCTGTCACCATGAGGATGCCATGCTTCAGACAAGGACATTCACTCCTCTCAACTCTCACACTCAAGAACACAAGCATGAAAGTAACATGTATCAAGAATGTAGCGCTCTCCTCTCAACTCTCTCTCTCTCTCTCTCTCTCTCTCTCACACACACACACACACCATAGACAACAAGCAAGAAAGCAAGGAGGTAAGATTAAACTCAATTGGCACAAAGGGGGATTGTCTTTCATTAGAGACTAGTGTTATTTATACATCTGGCCCTTATTCAAACTTGGGCGCCCAAAACTTAATAAAAGATGGACTCAATGGTTAAAAATTACATGGCTTTGCGGCATAGCCAGCTATTCTCATAATTACAACCTTTAGAGTGCCGTTACGTGACACTTATTATGCTCTTTCTCATGTGTAATGGAGAGATGCTAGGTTAATCCCAAAATGGGGCAACATTACCTCCATCCCCACCTGATCCAAAGTCTGTCCTTGAAATCTATTGGCGCAGGGCTTGCTGTCCCAAGTATTCCTTGTAGTGGCTCTTTTGTGTCAAGAGAACACGTAGCGTAGGGAACAAGAAGTACAAAGATGGCCAGAAGTTTGTGTCGATCATGTCTTCAAATGTTGTGTATATAAGAGAGAAGGTAGCAGAGGCGAATGATAATAATACATTATGCCACTATTGGGGGGCCCCTTGTTGAGATCAAAGCGCATACCTTCTCTGTTATAGCTATAGACGTAATCGTCTTGAATGTCCATGAGAAGGATTATGAGACTAAAAAGACTGACTGTGGCTATAATTGGTGGATCGGAAATAACCTACCACGCATGGACCATGGTGAGCATATACTGGCATTGCTGATTAAGAGACTCAAAAGTGCTACGCTCGAAGTAGGGAAAGTTGTAAACAAAATGCGAGTCATGAGTACACCTTTCGTGGGACTCCTTGGGTGTGAATCTTCTTTTGATGGGCATATGCAGGGGGTCCATACGTAGATGCCGTGGAGATGCCATGTAGATGTCTGCATATTCTTTATGGCGAGGAATGGCATTCTCCAAGCGGGCTGGATACCAAAGTTAACGTTCGTCCCCATTCCCATCGAGGCTTGGTCTTGCTAATTGATTTAGTGGGGTTGGGCTTTAAATTGGATCTTAGCTTGGGTACCCATACCTGTTTTGTCACTTGATATGGTAGAGTGGTATTCTTGGGTGGTACCCATTTTGGCCTTCCTTTTCTGTTACCCCTTTTCATGGCTAGGTTGGTCGTGGTGATTGGGATGATTGGTGGTTGTGGACGAGGTTTGTGCATAGAAGGCTTTGCCACAAGATTTCGTGACTTGGGTAGCCACATTTGCGTGCTTCTTTCATAGTACCCTTGTGCTTTCATTAGCCTTTTGGGAACCCAATAGCATTGGACATGAGGCTGCCGGTTCTGAAACTTTCGCTATGGAGTGGAATTGTAGCCTTTATCTGTCCCAGTTATTGTCTCTTTCTTGAACACTTTTGGTGCCTCAGGTGCCGGAAGACATAGTAGCATTGTGCATGAGTGTGGTGGCTCAATTTTGAAATTGCAGGCGGTTGCTATGGTACTCTATAGTGGCAATGTGTATTTGTAGTCCCCTGCTGTTAAGTGGGCAATCCTTTACTCCCAATTGACTTCACAATTCACAACAGAGATCCAGCTTTGCCCGAGCAACATCTCTTCTTCTAATGCACCTGCAAGCATGACAAAAGCCTTATACGGCCAAGAATTATTTTTGGTGGAAATATTAACTTTCAAACAACCCAAAGCTCCTATGGTTCTTGCATGCACACTTTTAACTCTAGCTAATGTGGGTTTCAACTTGGGTTTGTTTAACTTCACCCAGTTCTCATACGAGAGCAAGTTGTGACTTGCGCCTGAGTCAATCATTGCAAGGAGATTAGTTGTGGTCTCTTCCACGGAAAGTCCTACTTTGAGCTGCAAAGGTTCTGTCTCAACGTCCTCTTCCTCGATCAGGGTTAGAGTAGCCATGTTTATGTGGAGTGTGTGTCCACGTCATTTGGCCTTAGCTTGGGTTGCTCTGGCCTTAGCCTTGTTGTGTGCTTCTTTTTGGAACCTTTCTTGTCTCCATTTTTCCTCTTTCTTCTTGCGTGCCTGTTCCAACATGTCTTGGGTTAAGGACCCAAAGTATTTCTTGAGTTTGCTACTGTTTATGTAGTCTTGCATCTCAATGTGAGCTGCACCTTGGGGGGTGAGTTTTGCAACTCTGAATGGCCCTAACCCTGCCTTGGGTATTGCAGTTTTTTCCGCTTGGAAGAACCAACCCCCTACATAAGTACTACATAAGTACTAGGTCGCCTTCTTGTAGCTCCTTAGATTTCACGTTGTGGTCAAAACACCGTTTACGTCGAACCTTTTCGACGATCATGCCATGTAGCGCGATTACTCTCGTCTCATCGAGCTTTTCTAATTCATCCAATCTTTCCGCTAGAGCATTCTCCCTTAGGTGTTCTTTAATAGCTATCCTTAAGTTGGACACTAAATATTCCATAGGAATCACTGCCTCAATTCCGTAGGCAAGCCGAAAGGGGGTTTGTCTTGTGGCTACCATATAGGAGGTCCTATAGCCCCACATTACAACTGTTAGCTTATCATTTCGGCTAGCTTCCACAGTTTTGGCGAGAATACCACAAAGGGATTCATTCGTACTTTTTGCTTGCCCGTTAGCTTGTGGGTAGTAGGGTGAATACTTACTGTATTTCACCATAAATCCCATCAACAAGTGCTCAATAATGGGAGCCCTTATCACTAACCAGCTCGAGGAGACATACAAATCTAGATATGATGTGCTCATATAAAAAATTAGCAGTTGTACGAGCGTCTGCTTTTCATGTCGCTTTTGCCTTTGCCCCATTTCGTGAAATAGTCCGTAGCCACAATTATGTATGGGGCTTATTATTGGTATCAGAGCTTAATGGGTAATCACCTTATTGATCCTGGGTAGAGAGAGAGAATCAATCGTCTGTTTGAGAGAGAGAGAGAATCCATAGCCTATCTGAAAGAGAGAGAGTCGTATGAAAGAGAAATAGAGAGAGATAATCGAGAGGTGACGGGTGGTGAGAGAAAGAAAGAGGCCATCGCTAGCAACAATCCAACATGCAACGAAGATTGTGGTCATGAGCAAGGTGGCGAACAGAGCAGCGGAGAAAAGAGAAGTCGTTGTTGGCATGCCACGTCGACCTGCAGACAAAGAAAAACAGAAAAAGAAAAAAGGTTTATTAAAATAACCTTAATATACTAAGGTTAATATAACCTTTAATTTTAAAAAAAGAAGCTCCTCATCATTAATGGCATTTTGTCTTGTCCATAGGAAATGTGGAAGCGTTGACATTCGTCACAGTGTTTGACGAATTCCATGGCATCACCAAACATCGTTGGCCACCATAACCCGGCTTGCAAGATTTTCCTTGCTATTACTTCACTCGCAAAATTTCCTCTAGCGATTCCGCTATGGGCTTCTTCCAGGATGGTCAAAATTCATCCTCCCTGATACATCATCTCAACGGGTGATCTTTGCCTAACTTATGGCTAACTTAATAATCGTCACATCTTATCCTTATTTAATGGCTTGTCCTATGGAAATCCGTAGGCAAGATACTCGGAGATTTTTTCGCTCTATTCTGATACCAGATCATTTGAATAGAGCAACATCTAGTAATTCATCATCAACACCAGTGGCAGCTTCGCCGTTAGGTGTGATCTGCCAGTACATGTTGTGATCCTTTTCTTACTGTGATTGTAAAATCGAACCTCATCAATAGTAACAACCAGCACGTAATTGGCCCGTCGTGGAAGGCTTGTTGACTAGATACAATAATGCTTGATGATCCACAAAGAAGAACTTACTAGCCAACAAGTAGTGTCTATACTTTTTCATTGCATACACCATGGCTAGCCCTTTCCTTTCAATCGCGGTATAAATCAATTAGCATCATTGAGCTGTCGACTTGCGAAGCAGATCGGGTAATATAATTTATACTCCCGTGGCTATGCTAAAACGCACAAAATTGCAAAGTTTGATGCATCGATATGCACATGAAACACAAGTTCCCAATTTGGTGGTCTCAAGATGGGTGTACTAGCTAATGCCCTCTTTAATTCATCAAACGCTTGCTGACACTCTTCGGTCCATTCAAATACAATCAAAAGCTTATACAATGGCCTAGTGATATCAGCATAAAATATGATAAACCTCTGGTAATAGCCTACATGTCGCATGAAGGGTTGTACCCCGTTGTAATTCGTGGGTGGTGGTAGCTGTAGGATGAGTTTAGCCTTATTCTCATCAGTGTTACTACATGCTTTACCCAAAATTGTCAATTTAAAGGGTTCAAGGATATGCAATACAATCGACACCTCTCAAACACCTTTCTTAGGCAAACCAGATGGTCCAACCATTGCGAATGTACATAGAGATCATCAATAAATACCTCTAGCCATTTTTGCAGATAATCCCTAAAGGCTGTATTCATGGATCTCTGGAAAGTTGCGGGAGCGTTGGTCAATCCAAAGGCACGACCTTATTTGCAAAAGTTTCCCAAGTTGTGGTGAAGGCAGTTTTATGATGGTCCTCAGGTGCAATAGATACTTGGTTGTATCCTGAGAACCCATCCAAGAAACTGTAGACTTGAGCTCCTACCACTCGTTCCAAAATGTGCTGTGAATGGCAATGGGTAATGATCCCTACAGGTCGCCGCATTTACCTTCTTTAAGTCGACACACACGTGAAGCTTCCCGTTTTTCTTGGGTACGATCACAATTGGTGATGCCCAATTTGTGTGTTCAATTTCATAAATGAAATTCGCAGTAATGGGTTTATCAATTTCCTCTTTTGCAATTGCTGAATATTTTGGATTCATTTGGTATGGACGCTACTTGACCGACCTTGAACCTTCCATGATAGGGATGGTGTGCTGCACCACTTCTAGCGGCATTCCCTTCATGTCCTTATATCTCCAAGCAAAGCAGTCCTTAAACTCTTTTAACAGAGTTATCAATGCCACTTCTTCTTGCAGAGTGAGGTCCGTGGCAATGAAAACAGGTTTGGGGTCCTCGCCAATCTCTGCAATATTCACCTCTTTCACCTCTGCAAGTCCATCATATGAGGATTCTGTTTGATCACCCTTCAAACGTTGTGCCTTTGGGTGAAGGTAAGTAGGTGAATTACCTTCCTTTAATCAACATCGAAGGATAGGAACCTTCTGTAGATCGGACTCCTCGTCATTCTCCTCCCTCCTTGCCAAAGCTCTTTTTGCTGCTCGTTCCACCTCAGCCAAAGCTTTGTTTTGCTTTCTTCTTGTTGACCTTGAGAGCTTAGTGGGATCTTGGCTTACTTCCGGCTTTTGCGGAGTCAATAACATTACCTTGCTTAACTCATTGCCCCAATTCTTAGAAAATTTCTCATGAACTTCAATAGCTTCGACGTATCTTAGCCATTGTGAATCCGTGGGTCTTCTTCTTAGAATCTTGTTGCGATTTGCTCGGTAACATTTCTTCTTCAGCCATTTCTGAAATTTCAACTTTGCGGCTGAAATTGAGGCTTCTTCTCTTCACCATATTCAGTTCCCTGCTCATCTGAAGAGCTCTCCTCAGACTGGTTCATCATTGAGAGTCCCAGCATTTGTACTGTTGTAAGTGGCATCTCATCAGGTTCTACAAACTTCGTCCGAGTCTTCCCCATGACATCTGTCGTAGCCAATATATACATCGAATTTTTGCAAAAATCATCATTCAGAAGAGTAACATACAAGATATTCTCTTCTTGCGATGGTTCTAGTGGTTCATGGGTTGTACATAGTTGCAACAAGGTAGTTCTGTCTATAGTTTTTGAATCATTCCCAAACAGGGGGTCCATGGGATGCGTCTTTCAGGCTCGCACCTCTACTTTCAGGATTTGTGAATCCTTTTGTAGATAGATGTGATCTGTGGCCCAATCATGTATCAATTTGGCACTTCTCATAAAAGGCCTTTCGAGAATCACATCATATAAATCCACATGTCCTGAAAAATTCATCAAATTCTGCAGAATTCCCATGGGTCGTGACATGGTACCGTCAACCATCTTACTAATGAGGTTCGTCTGCTCTAAGACTGGCTTTCTCCATTTTTCCCAACATTGTTTTGTGGCGATACTCACTTCGGCTCCCCCATCTAGGATTGCAAGAGCTTGATAACCCTTGTGCACCACTAGAAGTGTTGCATTTGTGTCATCACTCTCATAATACTTTCCCATTTGGTTTATCAGAATCTAGATAAGTTCGGGTAGGTTACCTCTTCCTTCCTCCATATTTTCATTCTTTCACGGAGGTAGTGGTATTTCTTCGTTAATGGGAGGATCGGCTTGCATTCGGCCTTCCATTCAGTCTTTCAGATCAGTCCATAGTCTAGAGTTTCCTCTTAGCCACTCCAATTGGCATCTTGATTTTTAGGAGAGAGAAAGGTAGATTGTCCGGCCACATCCTTGGGTGCTTGATCCTGTCCAGCCTCATCAATGTATAAGCCTAAAATATGATTTACTGAATCATAAAGAGGATAATCCTTCCTTCATCAAACATCCGTGAGTATAGGTCGTTTCTTCCTTCCTCTTCTAAGTCAGTTTCACCCTCGTTGTGTTCTGAAACAGCCTCTGGCACATTTAGCCATTTGGCTTCCCTCGTGAGATTTTGTCTAGGATAGATTGTTTCAACTGCCCGACTAGCTTGTAGCCGTTCATCAATCATATTCTGACTTTCCCAGACTAAGACTTGTGTTGCCTCTAGCTTTTCGATTTCTTTCTGGGCATTTGGGTAATCACCCACTCCCCTTGGTGTTTGTGGCTCTTCAACCAATTTGGTTTCCTTCTATGTACTTCCCCATCTTTTCTTATCAACTCATGTTCCTTGTTTGCTCAGTGGATGCGGTTTCAATCGTTTCTTCATCCGAACCATCCTGAATTACCAACGTAGAGTCTCCTCTTTCCACCTTCTTTGCCCGTCTTCTTCTTCCTGTTGTTTGCGTAGAAGGCTTGGCTAATAATTCTTCCTTGACTTCTAGGGTCTTTAATGCTTGTGCACAAGTCATGACATTGAGTGGTGTTGTCACCGCCCTAGATCGCACCCCAATCATTCGAAGTCCTATGGTTGTGTTGGTGGTTGTTGAAGACTCTCCAGTACCCTTGTAAGGACAGTTCTTAATCAGATGGTCAATTCCGCACTTTATGTAACTCAACCCAAGGTGTGTGTTGACTTGAGTAATTTGCGGGTTTGTTGCGTTAATCTTATGAGGACACTCAGCCATCAGTGCTGTCCTTGACAGTGGTATTAATCTCCCGGCCTTTCCATTGTGCTGCAGCTTGGAATACTGGCACTGGTGTATTCCGTTGCTTGCATTAGGAAATACTCCGGGGTTACCTCTGAGTTGTCATCCAAATCCTTCAAAGTTGGTCGAGGCTCCCGTGTATATTCTCCTTCCTCCGGCGCCTCCTCAATAATCATTTGATTGACTGACGTTATGCGAGGTGCTGGTGGTTGTGGTGGTAGAACGGGCAGTGGTATAGGTACTTCGGGTACTCTATACATTTCCCTTGTCTAGTTTTGCATGTTTGAAAGATTTGTCCCTGGTGCGCAGGCCCTTGCCCAGGTGGTGCAGGTAAAACTAACTGTTGCTGTGTGGAAGGCAATTGAGGCACTTGAGGTACTTGCATTTGCTGCGTTAAACGTGGGTACCTACACATGGTCGTATCATGGTTCTCAAGTCGCATACAGTGCGCACAATACATCAATGTGTGAGGCCTCAATTGAGGACACTCAGTGCTCGTATGATTTTGCCTACATATTGAACACCACACCAACTCTTGTCAAGGGTATAAATGTTGGCTCGCAGGTGTATCCTTTACCTCTTTTAGCTTTATCTTATCCAGGAGTGCAATGCTTAGCTCATCTAGAGTCGTATCCTTTATACGTCTCTCTGAGGTTGTCGCGCTTGTTCGGCCTGGCGCATGCGACGGAGCTACCATAGTAACAGATTTGGTATCATGAGGTTGTGGCAACTTGAGCATGCTATCCTCAAAGTCGATGGCTAGCTTACAACAATCATCAAGTGATGTTGGTTTGGCCATCAAGTAGTCGTGCATTTTAGTATCCCTTACTCTCCTACGGAAGCATGGTAGCAATTACTCATCTATCAACATTTCCCTAGGTTAACACCTGGAGTTTAGGTTCTTCAAACGAGAGATGTAATCTCGCATCGACTCATGCTCCTCTTGCTTAATGGTATAAAATTGAGCAATAGGGCTCCACTTGTCTCCGCTTCGTGCAAAACTAGGTACAAATACACTCTTAAGTCTTCCAACTTTAGCGATTGATACCATTGATGTGCTTTTCCTTCTAGTGTAAGGAAAAACGCAAGTATTTTTGTCTGGTCACTGATCAGTCGACAAGTTTTGCACACCGATTCGAGTATCTCCACGTGTTCTATGGCATTGCCATCACCTAAAAACTTTGACATTAATCTTGCCACATGATTTTGCTTGAATGGTCCACATGTGAAAGGCACATATTTTATGGTGCATAAAACAAGTCGTGGGGAAAATATCTACAGGCCAATCCGCTTGGTGTCGCTCTTTGTGGTGCCAGCGTGGTACCTAACTCCCTACCAATCCCCCTTCCTATTTCTTTGGCCATCCTTAATGGATCTGTGGGGCTACTCTCATTGGCTACCTTGGCGGGGGCTCATACGCCCATCCTGTCTGTTCCCTTCCTACCTTGACCTCTTGTGGCTCTAGCATGTCGATTCATATGTACTCTTGGTTTAGGTGGTATTGTGACATTTTCTGTGTTTCTGTTTACGCCATCAAGATCGCCCCTCCCAGGGTCCCATCTTGTAACAACAAGCCTTTCATGTACTTCTCGAATTTTGGGGTTCACAGCATTGCATCTGCCTCAGCCTTAGTGTAAGTTTTCCCCACATCACCTTGTGACAATTCCTTGTTTCTAGAGAGAGGTGCTGCAAGAGCGGCTAGGTCATCCCGTGGCTCTTTCGGAATAGGCTCTAGTGGTGGCATACCCTTCTTCACTTGCTAGTTCAACCTCTCTAGAACTAACTCATTTCACCAAATTCTCTTCATGCCTCAATCCCTTCAGATTAGCGGAATCCTCTACACATATTGTCGTATCATAAGCACGCCTCTCAGCCATCTCCCTACGGAGGTCTAAGCTGGTCTTTTCTTGTTCAAGCCTTCTAAGTTGGGCTTGTGCTTCTCTCAGTTTTTCCTCAATCTCCAGCTCTCTAGAAGCGGGAAAACACATTGCCCCTGTTCTTTGGGTACTCACAGGATTCCTTCGTATTCTTGGAGTATATTTTACCGTGGGTTGAGAGCTGCTCATCCATGGTAATGGTTCCTCTCTTAGTTATTGTCCTATGGTTCTAGGTCTTTCAGTACTTACGTCTTGGTCTGAGCTTAATGGTTATCACTCGGCAACCTGTACAGCTTCCCTTTCAAGCTATGTCCATATCCAAGGATTCCTTGGACTAAACCAATGAACCCTCCAAACAGGGTCAGAGAAGAAGTGCCCTACTCCTCTACCACCTCCTCGTTAAGAAGATTTTCCATGGATTCCTTACTACTTAATCATGCCGTGAATAGAAATCACGATCGTGATTTTGCATTCTGCAGAATCACATGAGCGGGATTTTGCAGGTTTCGACCCAAAAATCAATGTTTTAGGGTATAAATCTTAATTTTTCCAATTTAGATTTTTCAGTTTGATTCCTTGCAACATGAATGTTCCAACAAGCAATGGAATCAATGGCTCTTTATTTTTTTTATTTTTTGAGATTTTGAAAAGTGAGCAACTGCACAATCACAGCTGTGATTATGGAGTTCTCACCATGCAAGTATTGATGCAAATGCTAGTCTAGTTGATTGCCTAACCTACAAAAAATGCAAATGAAAACTTTCAATGCTTAAACAATACAAAATTTCTCCTCTTTCTTCACAACCTTATCCGCATCCTATTCTCTTCTCTACCAATCACACAACTTCAAACAGCCATAGTAAGGGAAAAGAGACTTGTCAAAAGATGTCAGGGATTGCAAATAGAGGAGAAAAGACCGGCGTTTCTCAGCAACGGCGCTAAAAATGTTATAGGCTACACCACCCATCTCTTAATGCAAAGGACAATGCTCACCTTAACTTGTTGTGGGGTACTTGCCGGTGTCCAAGCTCGTATCTCGGTAGACTCCAAGCTTTGCTAGTGGTAGCTAGCACTACTCTCTTGCCTCTTCCTCAAGCTGTCACCATGAGGTTGCCATGCTTCACACAAGGATATTGAAAGGAATATATACCAAGAATGTAGCCTCCTCTCAACTCTCGCTCTCACACACCATAGACAACAAGAAAGCAAGGAGAGAAGATTAAACTCAATTGGCACAAAGGGAGATTGTCTTTCAGAATGAGAATAGTGTTATTTATACATCTGGCCCTTATTCACACTAGGGCACCCAAAACTTAATAAACGATGGACTCAATGGTTACACGGTTTTTCGGCATAATCAGCTATTCTCATAATTACAACCTTTAGAGTGCCATTACAGGACACTTATTATGCTTTCTCTCATGTGTAATGGAGAGATGCTAGGTTAATCCCAAAATGGGGTAACAAAAGTTGAGGGGTAGAGAGGGACAATCAAACTTTTGCAAATCTGAGAGTCTTCTAGGCACACTGTCCTGATGTAGCTTTTATTATATGCTGTAAATTAGCACATTTTCTTTTGTCTTTTGTGTACTTGAAAAACCTTTTCATTCAGCTCTGTATCTCATAAAAACATCTTCTGTCACTTTTGCAGATTCAAGGCACCTTTCTTGTCGATGCTCGTTCTTCCAAAAAATCAGCCCTATGGCGGCGGAACCTCATACAAAGGCTGCTCTCTCCTTTGCAACTTGCTTTCTCTGTAGTGGATGTAAGTCATCCACACTGTATATTAACCTAAGGTTATTCTGAATATGCCAAGGAAGTCTCTCTCAGTACTTCAATATAGATAGGTATTTTGTTTCATTAGTGGGATTCAATATAACCAATCCAGAGCCCAAGGTTATTCTGAGGATGTCAAGACAGTCTCTCTCAGTACTTCCACTCAGTACAGTAACGCGTCGTATTGTTTTGCAATCAGGATGGGGAGACAGATCAGTTGTATATTCCTCAATATTCAGCAATGGTGGCTGGATATCAATTGCCACCAAACATTGCCATCATTACTCTTCAGGTTTGTTACCATTTCTCCTCCTTTCTCTGTTTAACCAAAAATCTGCCTCTCCTTGTGAACAGGTGCGTACACACGCTTTTTTTTTTTTTGTAAAAGCTAATGGATGCATACACACACACAGAGGGGCGTGCACTTGTGCACATGCACAGGGACTGCATGCACCCACGGTACACAGACTGTCATGCCCACGCAGGCATGCAAACACGCACATGCACACGTGGACATGGACCGTGCACACACACACGCACAATGCTTAACAAGCTATTTGCTCTCTTTCTGGCATTGCATTTCTAATTACGGGTCCCCATCTTATCAAACTCAAGTTAAGCCTTGATACCAGTCTTTTCTAAAGCTTTTATGTTTGGCATTAACTTAGGGTCTTCAAGTGATGATTTACCAATAACTCAAAATCAAAATTGTTCTTTCACAGCATTATTTTACTAGGCTCCTCAACACTTCCATGTTGTTTGATGCAGGAATTACATGATACGAGCGTGCTTGTGAGGCTGGCCCACTTATATGAGGTATCAATACAGGCAGTCACATGTAATATTTCATTTGGTCAATTAAATAGAAGGGAGGCTCTACCAAAATGTCTTGCCTAATTTTCTTGTAACAGGTTGATGAAGATGATGAAATGTCAAGTGTTGCTGTAGTTGATCTGCAGAAAATATTTTCGGAGCGCACAGTATGTCAACTCACTGATACCATAGTATAATGTGTAGGGTCTAAAGGATGTTGAAAAAGCACCACTTCAAGCAGCCTACTTTTTTAATTAATTTTAACTGGTACGTAATCTTGTAATTGCCTTAATCTTTATTTGCAGATCAAAGCAGTGGAAGAGCTCTCACTGACTGGTAATCAAAAGAAATCGGAAATGAGACAGTTGAAATGGCAAATTGAGAATGATGCAGCTCAAGATGAGGCACCCATTCGCAGTCAAGGGTTTCTTGGAAATGGGTATCTTACTGAACTGCAACCAATGGAGATGCGAACTTTTTCTGTTGTTTTCGAGTGATGAGGTGCAAGAAAAGGGCCTTCTCAATGTTCTAAATCTGCACCAATTATGGACCTAACTTAACCGGGCCAACAGAAAACTTGTATGTACATAGGAAGATTGTAATCTTTATAGCCCCATTATGGGGAATACCAAAACACTCGCTGTAAGAGATATACATGGACGCTCAAAAGGGCCAATTGAAAGTACTGTTGTTTTAAAACAAAAGAGCAAGATTAATTCTTTCTCTTTACTAAGTTTGAATGGCAAACTGGGGCTTATTAGATAGTGCTGCACCATAGTAAATGTGATGGTGTGCTGAAAAGTTACATTTTAGTATTTCAGTCCTTACAAGCACTCATTCTATTGAAACTCTTGTTGTGTTAAGGCTAGGTAGGAATGCAGGTACAGTATTTTTCATATGCTATGCTATTTGTGCGTGTTTTGGCAGATTTATGAGCAGCCAGCAAGACTAGAGGTGAATGGGGACATCTACATGCACCTCGTGTTGTTTGACTTGTATTCCAATCATTTTCTTTGCTGCCTAGCATTTAAGCTTCAGGATTGAAAGCAAAGTGATTACAGGACTGAGTCAATTTCATTAGGGTTATCCACCATGTCAGCTACATGTATATTAATAAAGATCCTTAGGTAATTCTTTATTTTAGATCAGAAGAAGCGAAGCAAAACTCTTCAATGGCGTCTGCAAATGTTGTTTTGTGCACTGGATAGATAGGTCATTGTATCATCTTCAAACTCCACATCTAGGAGAAGCTCTGGGGTACTAATCGGGAGGCTAATGCCCAATAATCCAGTGTCGTGTGTGCGGATGAAGCAACTCTTTTTCTCCCCGCTACAAAAAGAAAAATGAAAGGGGATAAGGGGGCACCTGTGCTGCACGGAGCAAGATTGAATGAGAACTAGGTTGTGAGGAAGTTCGAATTCAAGTTGTTGAAAAATCCATCTGCAACAAAGTGGCCTCCACGAAAGCCCAATCAACCCTCCTCGGAAAACTGCCCTATCGTTGCCTCCTAGAACATAAAAATGTTATCTAGGAGCTCATATCCTAGATGAAACTTGTGCGAGTACCATGGATAAGATGTTGGAGGTTGATCAGTGACAAACGGATTACCTTGGCCAGAATTTAGTGTAATGGGGTGCTACTCATGATTGCTGCATTTTTGGCAATATGTGCAATAGAGGTTGGGACGGGGTCTCAGATGTGGACACTCTGTGCTGGTATGCTTAGCTCGACAAATCGGGCACCATACAAGCTCTCTTTGGATAGAGATAGGGTTGGTCGACCCGATCCCGACCTTGGCCAATTCTCCAATGTTGTCATTTGTTGCATTAATGCAGCGGCCAACTGCTCAACTTGATGTCCGCTTGCGGGCTCCTTGCTCTTTCCTTTAGATTTCATATACTGGTGGTCTTGAAAGGGGCTTCAGATGTACCTTCATGAAGTTCTTGGGAACGTGCTCCCTTGAAATTGCCTTCAAAGTCCATAGAACTCTTACAACATTGCTCAAAGGAGATATGGGCCATGGCATATAATGAATTGTGCAAGGGTACGTCATCCAAACTTTCCAGGAATCTCCCTATGAGTCTTTCATCAAAGAACTTCTCTCTGGCAATGCAACGAGAATGGAGATATTTGACTCTATTGATGTAATCTTGGATGGTTTCACCATCCCTTTGTCGGGCATTATGTAATTGCTCGATTGGACTCCATCTGGTGTTGGCGGGTTTGTTCCGCTCTAATCTTGGTGCAGGTTGCACTAGTGCTGGGGACGTGATGCCCGTAGCCACCCCCCTCCCTATTTCCATGGCTAATCTTTACATTTTTTGGGTCAGCCTTGCCATGGCTGGAGTGGGTGTAGGTTGAGAAAATGTTGGAGGAGGAGCAGGGCCAGGAGGGTAATATACCAAATGGAAGTTTATCTTCATTTTTCCCAGTCGCACCCTTACCCATGGAGCATCTTTTACGAGAATATGTCCAAGATTCTTTTGTTCATTCTCAAATCAACAATATTAGGAGTTGTTTTGACCTCCTTAGTAGCTTTGAAAGCTTGTGTAAGGCTTCAAGAAGAGATATGGCAACAAACTAGTGTCTTTTGATTATTATTTTTTAAAATGTTAAAAGTAACATCCATGAATAGGGTGGTACTCGTGATATTGCCCACCGTGCCTCCCTTGTTCACTGATTGTGAGGCTCTGTATTGTTGTACTAATGATATTGCACTTTAGTAGTCACAACAAGAAGAAAAAACAAGTTCCAATCTAATATATGCATAATGTAAGCTACCATCATTTGGATTTAAAAAGGTGTCCCAATCTAAACTCATCTAGGAGAATGTATAAATGATGAGAAACGTGGGAAGATACAATTCCACTGTGGATAAAAGAATTACGGGAACCAATAAGTAATAGCAAGCTTTCTTTTGAACCTTAGACTTTCCTTGCAAATTGTAATTAAAGTATTACTTTTCCTCGAATTTTAAAAGCTTCTTTGTCTTCTAGTTCTTTCACTAGCTTCAAGCTTTACAATCAATCTTGGCTCTGATACCACATTGTTGGAGGATAACAATCCATGAAATAATTACAAAGTAATAATTAACATAGAATATAATAAAATTTACACAACATAAGATTGGGCTTAATTTGCCTTCACATAAGACTGAGTCTATGCTTTCTCTTGGTGTCCTTTAATCACATTGCTTGAAATAACTTGTGGGGCTTAAAATAATATCCACTTTTACAAAGATGTTGACTTCAACAAAAATAACTTGCTTTATTAACGTATAAGCCAAACTACTCAAATAGGTATAAACCTTAAACCATATAAATATGTACATTTCTTGTAAAATGAACAAAGAACTCCAACTTGGTTCCATGGTGAAGAAGCTTCTATAATGAGCTCTTGTGACAAGTCAGGCTCCTACTTGCACTATGCGTACGCTTGCTGTTGTGTGTTTTGAGAAACATTCATCTCTAATGGCACAATAAAGAAGACGTGTCTCGATTGCTCTAAAATGCGATTGTTGGGATAAACCCAACTTAGGATTGACACTAAATGTTTGAAACATTGTGGCATCCAACATGGTTTAACCACTTCTTGACCATGAGGCTCCTAGTCTTGCTCCCGCTCTTTCACTAGAGCTTCGCCCAAAAATAGGATAGTTTAATATCCTTTTCATGAAGTTTATGGTGTTGTTTACAGAGCCAATTGTGGTGAATTTGGGACTCAAAGAACCGTAGTGACTTCTATTTCTAGGTGTTCCATTGTTCCTTTGCTCACATCTACATTTTGTTGGCTCATTTCTTTTCCAAAGCTCCTTGCTAGCTAAAGGAGTTTTGGCTTCTTAACATGTTGAGTGCTAGTCGTTTGTTGGGACCGAAGGTTAAGTGGATTTAAGGAAGTGTAGTCTGATGCACTATAGTCAACTATATTGTCATTTCTAGCAATTGTCTTGATCGACAAGAATCTCACTCTGGTGAAATGGTCTCTTCTCAAGTAAGCCTAAAATTGATTTTAGATACATTTGGTCTAGTCAAGCTTTTTAAAAAAAGTTTTCTTCACACAATGTTTTTAAAGTTCTAAGATTTTTTGGGTTTTTTTCTAGACTCGCGTCTCTAGGTTCACGTATGTTGACTTACGTGGGTCGACTCACATCTCTAAACTCACATCTCTAGGCTCACATGTGGTCTCACATGTGGTCTCATAAGTGTTGACTCACGCTTTGTTGACTCATGTCTATATTGTTGACTCGCGTTTGTAGGCTCACGTCTTTGTCATATGAATTAGACTCACATACTTTATTTTTATGAGAAATAGGTCTACCTCGGGCACATAATTTTATGCACTAGGCCTATGACATGGTTGTTGTGTAATTATTGGGTAATAATTATATTTAAATGTCTTAATAATTACAAAGGACAAGAATTTTCCCTGGAAATTTTAGTTAATATAGATAGTATAACAGAAAAATCTTTAAAGGACATGAGTAGGTATGCCTAGACTCATGTATGGTTGACTCACGGCTCATGTGTTCAGACTCACAACTCACGTCTCTGGACTTACACCTCTAGGCTTACGGCTTACGGCTTACGGCTTATGTCTCTAGGCTCACATGTATTGACTCACATGTTTGACTCGCATC
This sequence comes from Cibotium barometz, assembly GCF_041138505.1. NCBI lineage: Eukaryota > Viridiplantae > Streptophyta > Polypodiopsida > Cyatheales > Cibotiaceae > Cibotium > Cibotium barometz. The sequence continues at coordinate 21,911,481 of NC_141066.1, read as the reverse complement.
TTTTTTTACAGTACTATGGACTCATGTTTCCCAACCCAAGAGCTCATTTAGCTATGTTTTTAAAGCTTTTAAAGGTTTTTTGACTTGATGGAGATGATTAGGGATCTTAATTCTAGTTAATGCTGGTGTTTATGTTTTTTATTGTCTTTTGTTGATTTTGCATGCTTCTAAGCTAGGATTCAAACAATTTATGAAATGCATGAATAAAAACTAGCTGTCCCACTCTAATCCATACCTAATGGATCTTAATGTTTACATTTTTGGTATAGATTTTACTCAACACGATTGCTAAGCTATTTCTTGGCTAAATGCAACAAGATCATGGACTTTAAAATCATGCAAAACACCAAGAAAGCAAGGTTTTTCCTATCTAAGATATAAAAATATTCTCTATTGCAATAAGATTTGAAATTAAATAAATAATAATAAACTAAACACATCCAAGACTCAAAAACTGTATGTTTTTCAAGACGTGACCTCCTAATCATCGGAAAATATTGGGTGATCTCAATAGCTTGGAATAGATGAATAAATAAAGCTAAGCCCTAAGCTAGTTTCGGTGCAGCGGCACCAAATATATTCTAGTCAAGAGCTTACCTTAGCCTTGCCAAAACATGTGTTATTGGGTCTCGCCTTAGAGTTGTAAAACTACAACTTCCCTAGGTGAGTGCGCTAGCTTCTCCCGACATCGCATCCTTACAAAAGGAAGGGGATAAAGAGGAAGCTATTACAAGCAGAAAACCTATAGCCAATCCTATCTAGCAAGCATTCATTAAACATGCAATATTCGATAGCATATGTGCAAGCAAGAAGAGATAAGAGGAGAAATTATAAGTATTCTATTGTGCAAGAGAATGATTTTTCATTACATATTGTAAAATTTAACTTATATATAAGTGACTAGTTTTCGCCCTAAATTCGACCTCTATTACTAGTCTCTAAGCAAGTATGTACACGAAGTTCTTAGACTTTCCCTATTTGATATTAAGCACAAGGTAAGGCTACTTTATATGTTCTAGTTTCATCTTACAAAAGACAAGTGCCCATTCAAGCGGATAAGATGGAAAAGTGCCTTGCAATAAGTTGGGCAAGGTTAACCATGTTAACCTAGGGAGTAGTTAACACCTTCCTACTTAAATGATAGAGAAATCAATGGACCCAAAATAAGTAAATACAAGGTATCCTTGTGGAATAAAACACTTGGGGCTCCCCTTATACCTAAGGCCTCACTCAAGGCTCATGGGAAAACACTAATCTTGAGACAAGAAAGAGGGAACACATGGAGATACATTCAAAGAAAGGTACCATGCAGTATGCAACTGGATCATAGATTTTTTGGACAAAATGATCTAAGAGGAAGATGCATACTTCACTAGGATCTCGGAATAAAGGACTTGCATTGTTCTAAGTTTTGATGCATTGGTAGAATATACATATCATAATAAGATGTTATAAAGCATTGTATTGTTGTCTATTTTGTCTCTATGCATAGTAAAAGAACTTTGTGGAGTCTGTAGTTGAGCTCCATTGTGGTGATAGAGGCGGACAGTCTATTGCGATATATTTTCATCTTCTACGAAAGTTTTAGTTGCATCTCTCTACGTAGAAGACATACATTAGATCATGCAGGATCATGACATAAGACAAGTTTTAGTTGCATCTCTCTACGTAGAAGACGTACATTAGATCATGCAAGATCATGACATGAGACAAGTTTCACTCTTATGTGGGGGCAAATTGTACCCAATCTTGTGTTATGTGCAAATTTTATTCTATGCTATGTTAATTATTACTTTGTAATTATTTTATGGGTCGTTGTCCTCCAACGTTACCCGTTCTTGTCAATCTACTTTGAGTGTTTTTCTTTTCTCCATCTCTTCTTGCTTGTGGCATCTGTGTGTGTTGTTACCTTGGTCTCAACTCCAACACTTTGGCATGCTCTAAGGTTCTGTTACTAGTTCTATTATTGACTCTTGAATGGAGTCAGGGAAACTATCACACGGGTCAGTGGTTTGTACTCGACCACCTACTCACATGTTGATTCTAGTTCATCCTACACCTTCCTTTACAAGCACTTGGGCTTATTTCATTCACTACTCCTCCACCATGGGGCTGCGGTACTCTTTGAGTTTCTTTGGAAGGTTTGTAAGCTGGATTGATGTGGGTTTCTTCTCTTTGGGAGAAGAACTGGTTTGAGCAAGAGATTCTCCACAAGGGAGGCGGCTTTGGAGATATCATCTGAACCACTTTTAATGGTCAAAACAGCACTACCCTTGACAATTGATCATGCGTTGCATTTTCACGTGCTCTTTGAGGTTTTATTCTTTTGGACCTCTAGTTCTGGTCCTTTATCCTTTCCACACAGGCTACTATAGCCTTTGGGACTTACACCTCAAGCTCTTTAGTTGCTAGCTTGGAGGTTAAAGCTTGAGCTTTTTGCTTATTCATTGCCTTGGATGTTTCCTTATTAGCAACCACTCTCGACTTGATCCTCAACTTGGTTTAGAGCCTTATGATAGCGATTGTATGAATAAGCCCACCTTAGATGTTTCCTTGGTAACTGTCTTCAACTTGGTTTGGATCCTTGTGATATCGACTATATGAATAAGTTCACCTTGGATGTTTCCTTGCCTCGACTTCATTAGGATATAGACACCACCCAAAATGGAATAAATGGTGCATGTTATCACAAAATAAAAAAGAATTCCGCTGACACCCAAAGTAGATTGTCTCATAAACTTCCTGACCCCACCACCACACCATATCCCCTCTATTATCTAACCCAAGGATCTGCACTTATATCAATTATGAATTATTTGATTAAAAATACAATTAACCATGCAAAACTTATAAAATCAAGAAAATGCAACATATGTATGGAATCACCTATGTGCGCGTAAAGTAAGCTATGATCGCCTAGATTTAGAAAGGCGTCTTAACCTAAATCCATCTAGAAGAATTCATAAATAATGAGAAACATAAGAATATAAAATCTCACAAATTTATTCTTTATAATAGAAATACAATTGAAGTGACATGATAAGGTCGCTTACACACTCATAAGAGTGTGTACATACGCTCGAGGAAAAAAACTCTTGAAGAGAAAAGGTACCTTTGCGCATTATTACCCTACGACCATGCATCACTACTATATAAATAGCTACAAATCTCCCTTTGTAGTGATGATGTGAACATGTGTAGGGATCATGTGGTTGATCAATCTCCAAATGGCAATAAGCCCAAAGCTTTGCAAAAAACTTCAAACCTCTTGTGAGAGAGTCTTAGATCAGAACATATATGCCACATTATCGTGTATAAACACATAAGCCAGGCTAATCTCTCCTGCAAATCTGCCTCTCCCTGACATAATGATAATGCACCTCAATGTGCTTTGTGTGAGTATGAAACACTAGGTTTCTCACAAACAGCTCTAATGTACTCTTTCTGTCAGTGAAGATGGAGGTGGGGGACTACTATCTAACACCAATATCTGCCAAAAGGCATCGAAGCCATACATCTACCTTATACTCAGCTTTGTAACTCGAAAAGTGGCCACCATCAGCAGTTGCTTCTTTTGATGAGCCATGATATACATAAATCACCAAGAGGAAAGCAAAATCCTTAATGGACACTCTTGTGGCATAACATCCAGCCCAATCGGAGTCACGGAAAGCATGCAGTTGAATATCACCTCTCTTAGCATAGACAAGTCCAAGGGATTGAGTGTCTTATTTAAGTATCGAAATACTCACTATCCTCTACCAATTCTTATTTCTGAAACTATGCATAAGTGTGCTCAATTTGGAGATCCCAAATTGAATGTCTGGCCTCATATTGCTTAGATAAATGAGACACCAATAACTTGCATATAAGGAGATGCATCAACTGGTTCACTTGCATCCTAGAGACTAAGCCTAGCACCTTATTAACCCTTTCCGAAGACCTCTATAGTATCGATGCCAACCACCACATCATTATCACCACCTTTGGGCCATAGGCCCCGAAATGTATGAGAGAGTAAGCTGTGAGGGAGGGTTGAGCTTCCTTTGGAGTGCGGTGGCAGTGGCGGCGGTGGAGTGGAGATTTGGAGTGCTACTGCGTGGCAACATCTCCTACAAGAATCTCGAGCACAAGTATTCACGAGGTGAGTGACACCTTACCCATGCAATCGTAAGCTAGGTTGGGGATATTGGTTTCTCGGTTGAGCTATTTTATGCTCCCGAGTATAGTTGCGCAAAGCCTCATGGCATTGCACTCTTTCTATGGTCCAAGGGCTTTCCATAAAAGTGGCATCGTTGTCAGGGAATAACCCCACTACATAGCCACAAGAATGGTTGATTTCTGTTATATTTTTGTTTTCTATTTTTTTCAAGAATGGTAGAAACAAATTCTAAAAATCTGTCCATTTTGTTGCATTGTTGTTGAAATCTTAAGAAATTTATGTTCAATTTCTACTTGTTTTGTAATTTCTATATGTTTTTTAATTTTTACATGGATTTCAATTTCTGTAATTTTTTATATTTTTGTGAGTTCTGTAATTTGTGCATTTAGGTTAGCTCTACTCTAACTTATCATTTACAAGTTCAATTTTTTGTTTTTTGCATTTTTTGTTTTTTTGTAATTTTCAATTTCGAAAAGAAAAAAAATCAATTAAACATGAAATTGAAATAATCGAGTTAAATGGACCATAAAATCTGTTTCCTAGCATAGTATTTATCCATTTTTTGCCTCCTTACGTGGAGAAATCAAGATAAAAATAAAAATTAGGAGAGGATTTGCAACACACAAAAATTTCTATGTTTTCTATACATTCTACATTTTTACATTAGTGTAATTAATACGAGTTAATTAAGCTTAATCCTCTCTCTAATAAAGGACATCTTGACCAGTTGGTCGCATTTAATTTGTGTAGGCTTTTAGGCCACTAGCCCAAAAAGTCCAAAAGGTTTGGCTAAGTTTTGAGTGGCTGAAAGCATTTAATGTGTACAGGCCCAAGTCAAAGATTCTGGGAATACTCTTTTTCGGTGAGAAACGCAAAACATAAACCATAAATTGAAAGCGTAAAAAGTAAAAAATGCAAAAGTAAAAAAGATAAAATAAAAAGAAAAAGGAAAAAAGATAAAAAGGAAAAAAGGGAAAAAGTAAAAGGTCTCAATAAATATATATATATATATATAATTTTTTTGAAAAGTGCACACACAAGTTTACCTAATATATGTTTTAAGCTGTTGCGATCGTGTTGATACAACTTGTGTAATACCCCAAAATTTTATATTTTTATATAGTTGAGCTTTCTTAACTAGGGCAGCCAACGCTTGTAACACTTGACTAACCTAAAACAAGTACACTATTTTTTGTGCTAGACAGGTTACGAAACACTATAAACGTTCCATAAGCATTTGGACTATGGGGAGTTCTTCTTCAGCCTCCACCATGGCCTTCTGTATTTGTAGCTTCCCTTTCATATAAGGAGTAGCTCCTTGCAATCTTTTCCTACTGCTAGCTCCACATTGTGGATCATCTGAGTGATGGTCCACAATGTGGGCTGCTTTTTTCGTTTGCTGATCCGCTTGCTCTACAGCTTGCTTTGGATGTCATAATTTGTTGTTCGGAGCTCGGCAACACCATCTCTAACTCATTCCCTCACCTCCGCAGTGTTGTTGCTTCCTCCTCTAGTCTTGCAATGGTATCTTGTTGTTGCCGGAGTCATCCTTCTCTAACTTACCAAGTTGTGCCAAGGCTTTTAAGTGACCTGCCATCTTTGTGTGACCTCCTATAATAGCTGAAGCTTCTAAGCTTGCTGTTGCATGTTTTTGGTCACCACTGCTACCCAATTCACCTTCTTCTGGCCATATTCTGACACTGCCAATAGTCTGTAGTTGGTTCTGCTTATGTTGGTATTCTTGGCAAAAGTGGACAAATCATATCTGGGTAAAATATGAATTAATTTTGCATGTCTCAATCACATGTGGTGACAGATTATTCCTTACCGACTTTTGAGAGTTCCTCCTTGATGTCCACATTATAGGAGTCATCGTTGGTGATGCCTTTAGCAGGAAGGTTGAATACTTTGGCTATGTTTTCTGGCATGATCGGCATAGCCTTACGCCCTTCCATCTTTATTGCATTGTTATTTGACAACTCTGCTATAGCTGCACTTTGGCCTCGATGTTTTCTTGCAGGCTCATCCAGTTCTTTATTAGGAAGCCAAACAGTCCAACCTTTTGCAGCCACTCTTGCTGAAACATGGGGTCCAACATGGCATTGTAGGGATCGAACTCCACTTGCTTGCTACTAGCCATGGCAGGTTCTGGTTGCGGAGTTTTGCAAGAAGGGGAAAAGGCGAGTGATAGCGAAAGAGTTGAGATGGCGAGACAATGGGAAAGAGCAAGAGAGCGATTTGCAAAGGATTCAAGAATAGTGTGGGTAGTGGAGTTTGGCCGTGGTAGGGTTGCTAATTGTTGTGCTATTTGATAGGGACCCATCCAACTTATTTTGAGCTTACCTTAGTGTTGTTTGAGCTTTGAATTGAACAGCAGTATCTTGTCGTCCTCCTGAAAGATCTTGTGCTTGTTTTTTCTGTCCACCCACTTCTTTCTTCTTTTCTAAGTGATGTCTGCAACCCATGCACTTTGTAGCCTGCTTTCCTCCATCTTCATGAGGTGCTGCATCCACTGGTTGACTAATTCCTCTGGGCTAATCCTGTCAGTTTTAGGACTATTTTGAGACTTGGGACAACATACTCCATTGGAACTATTGCCTCTAAGCCATAGACCAAAGAGAATGGGGTGAATCCAGTGCTTACCTTGTATGTTGCGCAGAACGCCCATAGTGCAGAGTGCAGCTTTTCATTCTAGTCTGTTCTATTTTGATTAATTGTCTTTATGAGGATCCGCTTTAGCACCTGATTTGTAGATTGTGTTTGACCATTTGCTGCGGATAGTAAACAGTTGATTTTTTATACAAGATCATGTGCTATTGAATTAGTTTTATTAAATCACTTTATTGATGAAGTGTCCTCCTTGATCACTCACGAGCTCTAGTAGACATCCAAACCTCGTCATGATGTTCTCATACAAGAACTTGGCTACTACTGCACGTGAATTGTCCTTGAGGGCCTTTGCTTCTATCCATTTAGTACAGTAGTCAGTTGCCACGCAAGGATGTATTTTTTTGTTGAAGGTTTGAATGGTCCTACAAAATCCATTCCCCACTTCTGAAAGGGTTCAAGTGATGCGACTGGCTGATGAGGCATCCAATCAACAGAGATGATGGCTATCTGATCTGCTCGAGGATGACACACATCACATTGCCTGACATGATCCCATGCATCTTTAAGTACAATGGGCCACCATAAGCCTGCTTGCAAGACTTTTATGCCCGTTGTTTCTCCAGAGTAGTGCCCGCCTGACACTCCTTGATGTGCTTCTGTCGCACAATTGTTTGTTCATGGTCTGGCACACATCTACGGACAACCTGGTCAATGCCTTTTTTGTACAGAACTCCTGCAATCTCAAGGTAATGCCTACTTCGAAGAGCCAACTTCTTTCATTGATCTCTCCTCATGTCACTGGTGGGCAATGTTCCTTCTATGAGATGAACTGCAACATGTCAAAGTAATAATTACTTTACATGGGTCCAGACTGAATAGCAAATAGGCTTGCATTTGAAAACTGATCAGCCACTACTATAGGCTACTCTCCTATGTCTACTCTACTGAGGAAATTTGCTACTGCATTTTGATTGCCGGGGGTGTGCATGATGGTAAACTAAAATTCTTTAGTAGAAGCATCCACCTTGCTAACTTTCTGGTCAGATCAGGCTTATTTACCAGATATAGTAGGGCTTGATGATCTACATAGGACACAAAGTGATTTCCCAGTAGATAATGACAAAATTGAGTAAATCAGTCCCAGGGCTTTCCTTTCAGTGGTGCTGTAATTTTTCTTGGCATTTGACAGCATCCGACTAGCATAATAAATGGGTCTGTACCACCCTTCTTCTATTTGCTGCACATCAGCACACTTCCAATCGTTGTATCTAATGCATCCATGAATACATGGAACGTCTTGTCCCATTCTGGCAGTGCACTAGCAAGCATTCTTTTCAAATTTTGAAAGGTGTCCTTGTGCTCTTCTGTCCACAGGAATTCTACCCCCTTCTCTTTGAGGTTGTACAGTCCTTGTGCCACATCAGCAAGGTATGTAAGGAATCGGTTGTGCTATTTGATTTGTCCCAAGAATGTGTTGCGATCCTTCAGATTTTGTGGTGGATTCAACTTGCTTATCATCTTGACCTCGACTAGATCAACAATAATCCCATGTTTGGACACTATGTGTCCAAGGAGAGCTCCGCCCCCTCACAACAGCAACAAACGCGCACTTCATTGGGTTCATCTTTAGCTTCGTTCACCTTCATCTTTCCAAGCATAGGTGTAGATGGTGCAGATGCTCCACACACCTCCCAAAGACACTGAAGTCATCTACAAACACACGCATGAATTCAGTTAAGTAATCATAGAAAATTTCTTGTACCATGCATTGGAATGTTGCGGGTGCATTTCGGAGTCCAAAGGTCATGACGTTTGATGCAAGTGCTCCCCACTCCATGATGAATGCGGTCTTCTCCATGTCTTCAAGTGTCATTCTGACCTAGTTGTATCCACTGAATCCATCTAGGAAAGAACACATTTTGTGGCCTGCTATAGCATCCAACATAGAGTTTAAGAAGGGCAAAGAAAATGGGTCTGTATGGTCGTTGCTTTCAGCCTTGAGCTTACCATTCTTTTGGGCACAATCACAATGGGGCTTAGCCAGGTTGCTTTTTCTATTGGTTGGATGTATCCTACTACCAACAGTTTATTGATTTCCTCCTTGACTTGCTTGGGGTAGTTGGGATTTATCCTGTACCATTGTTTGCCTGATCGGAACTGCATCTTTCTTCAGGTTTATTTTATGTTGGTAGAAGCTTGGGTCGATGCCGGGCATATCTGTGTAGCTCTAGGAAAACACATCTTTATATTGCATCAGCAATTCTTGGAAATTGTTTTGCATTGCTTCTAGTTTTACACTAATTTTTACTATCTGTGGTTTCTCTCTTGTCCCTAGATTGAGCCAATTTAACCTTTGAACAAGCCAACCATACAATTTGGCATCCTTATTTACCCCAACACTCTCCATCAATGTCACCTTTCCGCAATGCCTAAAGATTCCACCTCAATGTTTCATCTTCTTGTTGCTTGAGCTCTTTCTGTGGACTTGTTCACTATCACTCCATTCTTCTGCTCTTGGGTAGGCTATACCTGCTTCATGAGCACATCGTCTTCTATTGATCATGGTGGCTACCTAGGCTCCTCTTCTTCCTTTGGTTTGTCAACTTGTTCATGTTCCTTGTGTGAGGCTTACCTCTCGTATAGCTTCCCTTCGTCTACCATCATGGCCATCATGCAGGGATTATTCTCCAATGACACTTCTTTGTCTAACTCCTTGTGAGGCTTATCTTCTCACATCTTTTGTTCTTTTGCCTCCTCCTATCTTCCCTCTGTTCCCCTTCGATATTGTCCGATCTAAAGGGTTTTCTTCCAATTTTCTTTATGTGCTTCTTGCACCTCCTTTGTTGTAAAGTCTCTGACCTATTTTTATTTTTCTCATTCCACATTGCTTTTGTTCTAATTGGATGGTTCATCTGACATAGCCAGCTTTTCTTTTCCCTTTTGGGATTTGGTGATGAGACGGCCGCAATTAGCTGTACACCTTCTAGCTCTTTGATGTCGAGATGATATTTATGGACGTTGCTGGTGCATTCGCCCCTCCTACCTTTTCTTGTAGCTCTCGTTGGTGCTTCTGAAACAGCTGACAATCATTCCACCGGTGTCCATTCTTCTAATAGTAATAACATTGGAATCCGCCTGAATTCCGAGCGCCACCTCTTCCTCTACCTTGCCCTTGGCCATAGTAAGGTCTATAAGGTGCTAGTGCAGCAGCTACTATGGGTGTTGTTGTTACTGCATTGACACTATGTTTGCCCTCTTTTTGACATTGTATCAACAATTAGATGCCAGGTGTGAATGTTTGGTAGATGGCATAGGTGGGCTGCATCTTGCATTCCTCTTCTAGATGTCCTTCATTTTTACAGATCGAGCAGAAGACACATGTTCTGTAGCCAGAGGAATTAGAGGTCTTACCAAAGTGCACAGCGAGCTTCTCCACAACCTTCTTGGCCAGGACATCCACCTCATCCTTCTTGCCTTTGCGTTTGCTCTTCTTGTTGCATCTGGTTTCCTTCTCAGCATCTGACTCAGATTCTAAGTCTTTTGATTTTGACTCGCTTTTGGAGTCACTGTTTGAAGAGTCATACTTCTTGCTCTTCTTTTTCTTTGGCTTCTTTTCCAATCCCATTTTGCATTCCACTTATTTAGCGACTTCCACGAGCCTATCAAACCCTTTTGTGTCGATGTTGGTGGCTACCACTATCGGTTTTAGTTTCTTGTTGAGACCATGTGGAAACCAGTTCGTAAGAACTGCTTCAGATAGTCTGTCAGCTAGAGAAAGCCATGCACGTAGAGTGAGAAACTTGGCTACATAATCTTCTATTGGGCAGCATCTTTTGTTTCAGACTGCGTAGCTTGTCCTACAGTTCAGAGTTAATTTTGACAATTGAGAAATCCTTCTTTTAGTGCATGGAAGGTGTGGAAGTGGTCCGGATCATACTGGGATACCCATTCAGTTGGTATATCCCTGAATGTGTCCTGGAACTCATCTCGCTTCCTTTCATCAGGAACATTAGCATGAGTGTGATTTACCTTCCACATAGCCTCGAATTTCATGACTTGGGTGTCAGGGTCTTCAGCCTTCTTACCCTTGTAGGTTGGGTATTTGTTATTTCCACCTTGGTGAGCCATTTTATGCTACTGACTTGTGGGGAGATGTGGAGCGTTTTCCAAGCCGAGCAGGGCGTGATGTTGGTGTAGTTGATTCCACACAAACTGGGTAATGAGTTGCCTTGTTATTGCTTCTGCAAGAAGTTCCTCTCCCCTTTTGGAGTGTTGTGCCATAATATTGCCTTCATGAGAGAAATGGTGAGATTGAAAGTAGTAGGATCACCAAAGTGTCGGTGGTCAATCCGACATCATGCAAGACAGTACCACTGGTTAGAAGTAATTTTGTCAATGCCTAAGCCCAATGGGTTCAGAACTCACAAGCCATCAACCTAAACAGATAATGCACACAAAACTACAAATCTCACTCACTCACTCACTCACTCACTCAAATGGTACACAATAAATAATGCTCAAGTGCTCTGTATTATTGTTAAACGTGTATAATACTATTTTGCTCCAGGCTGACTCTGTCCTTACTATCCTCTATATATCTATCTCCATCTCCAGGCTGACTCTATCCTTACTATCCTCTATATCTCTATCTCCATCTCCAGGCTGACTCTGTATTACTATTAAATGTGTACAATACTATTCTGCTCCAGGCTGACTCTGTCCTTACTATCCTCTATATATCTATCTCCATCTCCTAACTGCTTCCTTCTTTGCTATCTTGGAAGGACCTTCTTCTTGTCCCCTCTAGTCGTTGTCCTTATTATTACAAGACTCATTCTGTTATCAAACTGTTACAATGAAGTACATATGGTTACAATAGGTGTGCACGTGCGCTACCGTTTGTGCACAGCTGTTAGTGTACAGGCCTTTTACTTGATGAGGTCCTTGTTGGCAATGATAACATTATAAACAGGGTTCTCCAAGTTGTTGCATTCATTTCTCTCCCCTTCCATTGGACAGAGGTTTGAGACATGGGCATTGATGTAGCTCCTTGCATAACATAAAACCTGGGCAGCATAATATCTTGTGGCTTCTCATAATAGTCATGGTTTACTTCAGACTCATGAGAAAATTCTTTTCTCTCTAGTGGCTCTTCAACTCATGACATAGCTTTGGGACTTTTTGTTAGCGTTAAAATTTCTATGGTTTTGCACAACCATGGAAAACTCTCAGGCAAGAAAACCTAGTTTTTATCTTTGATCTAATTTTGAGGTAAAATCTTATTTTTACTTGCTCAAAAGATGCAATTTGATTTTGCTTTACCATAGCTAAGGCAGCAATGAAATCTTCAGCACAACTCAAACAACAATATTTCTTATGTTTTTGTGATTTTGTTAAAAAGCAAAACAACACAACACCCTGTTTTTTTATGTGAAAAAGGCTGAGAAGAATGTCGGGGAGAGGATGAGCTTGAGCTTCTTGCAAGCACACATAGCGCGCGCGCGCACACACACACACACACACACACACACAAAAGAGTAAATAAGCATACAAGAGGAATTGAATTCTTAGTCTTCTCTTCTTTACAACCATAACATAAAGAGTTAAGAGTATCTACTATAAGGGAAAGTACTCTCCTACTATTACCTTGAAAGGTCTATCCATAGTGTGAACCCAACTACATGAGCTGGCATATACCATAACTCTAGTACACCAAAGTGGCTATCACACAGTCCTATAATCTCACTAACCCATCCAACGACTTAAGTGCGGAAGCTACCACCCAGGCGGGTCATTAATGTCTCCAACACTAGTTGAGCTCAACATCTCAAAACTCCCCCTCAGGCTCAACTACACACACTGCACTCTTAATAAGCTTCTAAACTAGTAGAGCTTCTCTATACCCACCAATGTCTTCATGAAGATGTCAGCCGACATGATCCTCTGTGTGCTAACAAAAATCCCCTTCACCTCCTAGAACCTTCTCCCTCACAAAATGATAATGCACCTCAATACGCTTCATCCTAGCATGATAGATTAGATTACTGGCCAATTGTATGCTACTCATATTATCACAATAAATGGTGACACCCCTATATCCACACATGCTCACCCATATCCCTAAGTAGCTTTTGAAACAAAGCATCTCATAAGCTGCCATAGCAACACCGCTGTACTCTACCTCTAAGGTAAATGTCAGCTATTTCTTACTGCTCCAACTCAAAGCAACACTCCTAAAAGAAAACATAAAGCCACTAGTAGATCTCGTGGCTTAGACACTACCAGCTCAATCCGCATTTGTATACCCATGTAGTTGTATCGCTCTGGCAGCATCATAGAAAATTCCATAATCAACAGGTGAGCTTTATGTATCTGAGAATCTTTCTAGCCACATCTAAGTGTGGATTCCTGGGAGCCTACATAAGATGACTCACGAGTCCAACATCATAGCGTCAGTAGTATAGCCTAGTAATGGTTATGTAGATCAAGCTACCCACTATGCGCCTGTACATAGCAAGGTCCTCCAAAAGCTCACAGGTATCTACAAAAGCTTAGTGTTCTACTCCAATGGCACTGAAATAGTCTTATAGCTTCTTCTACCGTACTTGGAGAGTCCAACTCATACTGTCTCTATAACAATAAAATACCATCAAGTGATCTTACCATCTATATATCGACGAGAAAATACCGTAGCTCACTCAAATCTTTCATCCCAAACTTCTTCTTTAAAAGCATCTTGACATCATGTATGTGAGCATCATTATCATCTCAGTGATAATCATTTCATCCATATAAATGACTAACATCATGATCCCTCTACTATCGTTCTTTTTCACATATAGTGAAAAATCTGCATTGGATATCTACAGTCTAATGGAAAAACAAGATCCCTTCTGATCTTGTTTGACTATGCTATGGGTGCCTAATTCAAGCCATACAAGAATTTGCAGTGTAACCTACACACAAAGTCTGGATGTGCATCACTCTCATAACCTAGTGGTTGTATTATGTAAATTTCTTCTTACAAATCATCATGCAAGGATGCATTCTTTACATCCATATGATGTAAAGACCAACTTGAACAGTTTGGGATTCCTGCAACCGAGTTGAATGCCATAGTCAATGCTATATATTTGTGAGTAACCTTTGGAATCTAGTCTTTTACCTTATACATGTTCACAAATCCATCTAAGTTATGCTTGTACACCCACTTACGTCCAATTTCCTTCTTATCCTTGGGTAAAGGTACTAATTTCCATGATGTTGCATTTGTATCTAATGCTACCATCTCCTTATCCGTGCCATCTTCCCATTTCTGATTTCGAAGGGCCTAATGTATATCCATCATTTTTCAACCTATCAACAGGGTATCTAACCTGTGTGGACCTACATACACCTAGATCATTTGTTAGGTATCTTCAAAATTTTCATGGCTCTCCGTGCACCAGGAGCATTGACGGAATGCCAAGCTCCTCACATCAAGCCTCTTCTTGGAGCCATTAGAGTCACCATCCACATAAGAGTGACCTGCTGACAAATCAAGCACAAAAGATTGATCTACATTTTCCTTTCCTTTGCATGATATATGTACATTAGTACCTGTAGTGCCATGAGGTGATGATGTATGTACATTCCTCCTTGCATCTGTCCTCAACCTGCCTTACCATGGACTAATATTGGATCCACTCTTAGAGTACTCTCCAGGTCTACTAAGCACTTGTATTGCTACTCTGTATATGGAACAACATCATTAAATCTTACATCCATATCTTTAATTACCTTCACTAGTCCATACCAACTACTCATGTCCTTAAAGACATCTCTGCTTACACGCATCTATATCTTCAATTTTCCTCACTAGTGTATTCCAGCTATTTATCTCCTTAGACAGCATCTCTACTTACACGCATCTCATGAGTGGTAGGGTTGTAGTATCTATAACCTTTTTTCTCCAAAGAATAATCAATGAAGAATCATTTCTCTACCTTTGGATCCAACTTAGTTCTCACTTCATCAGAAACATGCACATATACAATGCATCCAAACACTTTCAAGTGAGACACATCTAGTTTTATGCTTGTAAACTTCTATCTAGGCATCATACCATGAGCAGTGTAATGGGGGTCATGCTCATAATGTAAACAGTAGTTGCTACTGCTTCAGTTCAAAAACAATCGGACATATTCTTTTTAAGCATGTGCATCTTGTATTTGCAAAATCATAGAGTCTATCACACTGCAAATAGTCCCGAAACAACACTTTCTTACAGTGCTTGTAGAAACCTTGCAGTGTCCAAATGTGAGACCTGAAATGCACCCGAAACATCTCAAAGCACGTAAAATTATAGTTAACAAAGCTAACTATTAACAAAGTTAACTAAACACAAGTGGGTCTTCTTCCTTCACAACCTAGGAGGATGCCTTAATCTAAGATAGTAACTTCCATGTTTGCTTTTAGATCTCACAGCTATCCAAAGATATTGCTCCAAATTCAAAGAGGGAAAGAGATCAAATTACCCTTTACCATGTACCACTTCCCTTGCTTGCCTCTTAAGCTCTTCACACGAACTAGAGCTTTGATATCATGAGAAGAATGCAGGGAAGAGGATGAGCTTAAGCTCCTTGCAAACAAACACACACACACGAGTAGATAAGCATACAAGAGAGATGGATGGCTGAACTTTATTCTATTCTCTTCTCTTCTTCACAACCATAATATAAAGAGATGAGGGTACATACTATAAGGAAAAAGTACTCTCATACTATCTATAAAGATCGGTCCATAGTGCGAACCTGACTATATGAGCTAGAGCTATAACTATGCCGTGACTCTAGTATACCAAAGTGGCTGTGTAAACCATTGGCACTATATCATCTATAGTTTCACCAACCCATCCAATGGTGTAAGTGCAGAGGCTATCACCTAGGTGGATCATCAATGTCCACAACACTAGTTGAACTCGATATCTCAATATATGCGAATTTAGTGTTACTCATGGGTTAATGCACGGGTTTCCTTGCTACATAAAAAAGTTACCTTCCATTGGTAATCAAAGCTTGAGACTAGTTATAGCATTTATAACCATACATACTCTCCACAAGGGAAGAAATCTAGTGGGGGAAGCCAACAATATTAACTTTTGGTGATACTTAAAAAAGTCATCAAAGAAACTAGGATAATTTACTGACCTTATTGTCCTCATTAGCTAATCAAAAAACCGATCAAATAAAGGAGATTTCTAAGATTAAGTTTTGAGGTAACAACATGTTTGGAAACCATGATGGACATGGTTCTTGAGAAATTGATTTAGGAATGATATTTACTCCGATGAAGTTCTATACCATGTGACATTGATGAATAACCTTATGTGAAGTGAATGGAACCATAGGGTTTTGGAGGCAGCTGAGAATCATTATGGAAAAGCCAGCTGTAGAATTCTCTAGTGAGAAATGGATCCTTGAAACTAATGATCCTTTCGAGAAAACTATCCTTGTTGCTTAGGCAAGAACTAAATAGTCGACATGAACATGGGTCCACTTGGGTAAAGTGGCACAAATTGATTAAAGAAAATGCCTATATAGTGTTGCCTTGACGTAGCTCTTATCTAGCTTGCCTACACGACTTTTGACTGCTAGTGCCGACTGGCCATGGCACACACCATGAGATTCGGAGCGTCGAGAAGGTGCCGATGGTTGGGAGAGGAGCAGCTCGGCAGTGTACGGCGAAAAGAAGCTCGCAAAGGAGTCGATGAGAATGTAAACAAGAAATTTAATCAAGACAAGTTCAAAGCTCAATCTTATATTGGGAACAGATTGACTGAGGTAAACACAAGCAAGGGATGTTTATGCAACCAATCATGGAATGTTGTGTTTTAGGATTTCTCGACTGATGGGCTTCCCAGATAAATCCCCAGCAATCTATCCATCGATGGCAAGAATGAAGATTTACGTATGTTACATTATTGGCATGGACACGGGCTTGGGTTGATGCTTTTTGGGCCGAGTGTCACATAAGTTTCATAATCATCCAATGTGTATGGATAAAATGACACCCAGTTCGGAGTAGCAAGCCTACCATTAGGAGATGAGGGCCGCATACTGATTTCCTTGTGTGAGCTGTGTATGCATGTGTGAGTGCTCCCGATGCATGTTGCTCTCATGAATACATCACGAGGATGTTACAGTGGTGGGTTTGGGAAAGGAGGCCACTGCCTTGGTTTATCAAAGTCATTCAATACACCAAACTCCTGTACCGGATGTTACAGTAGTGGATTTGGGAGCGGAGGCCACTGCCTTGGTTTAACAAAGTCATTCAATACACCAAACTCCGGTACAATATTCAACGTGTTTCTCATGACATTACAGGAAAACACAACAGTAATAAAACAACATTGCCACCAAAAAAATACCAAAGAGTATCAATGTAGTGTTTAAGAGTGCACAAGCACAGACAACATTTTGTAAGCCTTCCCCTACTTGACAAAAATTATTTGCAATATACAGATACAACTCCCAGCTCATCCTACTAGCATGATTTTCACATTTAGTGCTTGTCAACTCCTTCAACTGGTGTTTCTTCTATGCCATCTACCACGCCATCTACCACGCCATCTTCCACGCCATCTTCCATGCCATCTTGTCCCACTACTCTGCGCTGTTTCTTGAGGAGGTTGATGCCCTGAAGTGCTTGCAGGTGGATGCACATTTTCTGTTGGCTGAGAAGCATAAGGCAGCTGTCCACGCCCTGTCCCACTACTCTGCGCTGTTGGAAAGGTTTCTTGAGGAGGTTGATGCCCTGAAGTGTTTGCATGTGGATGCACATTTTCTGTTGGCTGAAAAGCATAAGGCAGCTGTCCACGCCCTGTCCCACTACTCTGCGCTATTGGAAAGGTTTCTTGAAGAGGTTGATGCCCTGAAGTGCTTGCATGTGGATGTGGATGCACATTTTCTGTTGGCTGAAAAGCATAAGGCAGCTGTCCACGCCCTGTCCCACTACTCTGCGCTGTTGGAAAGGTTTCTTGAGGAGGTTGATGCCCTGAAGTGCTTGCATGTCGATGCACATTTTCTGTTGGCTGAAAAGCATCAGGCAGCTGTCCACGCCCAGTCCCACTACCCTGCGCTGCTGGAAAGGTTCCTTGAGGAGGTTGATGCACATTTTCTATTGGCTGAAAAGTGTAAGGTGCCTGTTCTTGTGGATGGAATTCCTGCTGCCCTTCAATAAAAGGAGATATTAAACCACCCTGGACCCTGACACCTGCACCATAAACCAGGGGTAAATCTCGACATATAATCAGGAGTCTTGAATGGCCTCAGATTAATACTGCTGGTAGGTAAAGCATGTGTACTGTGCTTACATGCTTACACTAACCAAAAAAAAAAGGGAAAATTCTTAAACATAAACATATTCCATAGCCAAATTCTCAATCAAAGCATACACATTTCACTATAAAGGCACAATAAAGGCACACCGTGATGTCCTGGCTGCTGTAGCTGAGACGCTGCCTCGGCAGGCTGTGGTAGTGGCAATTGAAGCACCTGAACAGTTCGCAATATAAAAAATATGTACAGACCCTAACAAGCATCTCATTGCCAGTGAAACTGATACTCTCCAGTGTGGGCTCAGTATTTTTTGTCTGGTGCCAATATATTAACAGAAATTACTCACCTGCTCATAAGGCGGACTGCCATGCATATAGGGACCAAGCTGAGCATACATTGTTTGCTCAGGATACTGCCAGTACAAGAAAGCACGTTTCGCTCAGTACACACAACAATTATTTTTTGTCTAATGCCAGTATATTAACAGAAATTACTCACCTGCTCATAAGGCAGAATGCCATGCATGTAGGGACCAAGCTGAGCATACATCGTTTGATCAGGATACTGCCAGTACAAGAAAGCACGTTTCACTCAGTACACATAACAAGCTCTACTGCATATGCAGCATATGTAAGTGTCTACCTGCCTATCTAGACGTATACAAGCACAACTGAAACCATCACGGGGTAATGAAGAATCCCCTATCAAGGGGGCACCCTTTTCAAAGCTGGACTGGAAGAAGTACAGCAATAACCACTCATACCCACTGGCCACTGGAATTATAGTATGCTGGTGCTGGCTGCACATCTGACAACATTGCTTCTTGTAAATCGTCGGGATACCCTGCCTGTCAAAGCAAAATACACATCTTCTATCAAGGAAGGGAACCCTTTTCAAAGCTGAACTGGAAGTGTACAGCAATAACCACTCATACCCACTGGCCACTGGAATAATCACTGGAATAATAGTTGTTAGTTGGTGCTGGCTGCACATAGGGATACCCTGCCTGTCAAAGCAAAATACACCTCTCCTATCAAGGAGGCGCACCCTTTTCAAAGCTGAACTGGAAGAGTACAGCAATAACCACTCATACCCCCTGTCCACTGAAATTATAGTATGTTGGTGCTGGCTGCACAGTTGAAAACATTGCTTCTTGTGAACTGTCAGTATACCCTGCCTGTCAAAGCAAAATACACATCTCCTATCAAGGAGGGGCACCCTTTTCAAAGCTGAACTGGAAGTGTACAGCAATAACCACACATACCCACTGGCCACTGGAATAGTTGTTGTAAGTCGGTTGCACACGGTAAAACATTGCTTCTTGTGAACGGTCAGGATACCCTGCCTGTCAAAGCGGAAACCACATCTGATTCAAGATATCATATCGCTGTGATATGCTACTAGACATAAATCCCGATGTCAAGAGAGTAGTTAAGTCCATAAAGCTTACTGGCAGTTGCATCTGACGTGGTATTTGCCCCACCCATGCAAGTGGCATCACAGGTCCGGGCACATGTGCTCCTGGTGATTGCAAGAATGGAGATGCAAGTGGGCCAGCTACCATGTTCATAAAGTTATATTCTGTGTATCTGGGTGCAGCAGGTAGCTGCACAGAGCTCTGAGGATAAGGTATTGGATTTGGATATAATGTAAGTTCCTGAAACAGTCCAACAGCAGAGTCTTTAAAAATAGACACCTAGCATCGGATAAATAAAGGATACAGCCTGTTGAAGTATACCAGAAAAGCAAGATAATTTCCTACCAAGCCAGTTGAATCGAAAGAACCCTCAACGTTAGACAATGGGCGCGTTAATTCAGTGGAATTTGAGAGAGGGATGGGAGTTTCGGTGTGTTCAGTCAATGGATCCACCCCCTGCAAATAAAAATCAGTTACCCAACGTATATTTTGAGGCATAACAAACAAATTTACTGCAAACAAAACAACTCTACAAGGCTACAAGACCTTCCTGTCAGATCTCTGACTGAAGTTGATGTTAGGCCACCAGCCTATTGAGCCCTAATTAATGAAGTATTAGAAACAGAATGGGGAAGAACTACTTGATGGCAATGGCAAGATCACAGAAAAAGCAAGTGCTTTGGCAGCAATTGTTCTATAAAGCTTAGCTACCTTGATAACATGTTTGCTTTGCTCACCAGCTAAAACAGGCCACAAGCTCTCTGCATGCGTACAAACCGACTGTTGCTACAATCCTATCTGCAGATGCTGCACTGAGCCAGAGGTGGCACCTATCACAGCTTCTGACCCATCAGCGGTATGATAAAAAATGTTGAAAAGGACCTGTGTTGTGAACAATGCAGGAACTGGAAAGAGTTTCTACCAAAGGGCAAGGTGACCTGCAGACATAAACCTTTACTTAAATCTATGGCCAGAAGAACCCTGATTGAGGCAATGTTACCTAACAGGCTATCCCCTAATCTGAAAACCCTGAATGAGGCACCGTTATCTAGCAGTCAGCCCAGAGCCCAGAGCCCAGCAGCACCAAACCTAAATCACAAATGACCCTAAAAGTGATTTAACAAGGTAGATATCAAGTAGGAGGTGGCGACAGCTCTCTATTTTTAACCTAAGGAAAAATCTCTCATGAGCTCAAGTTGGGTGGTGGTGATATTCCGTCCTTTCACAACACTCTTGACTGTGAAAAGTTAAATTTGAAATTTACATGCAGTTTTCCTGCCCATGCCTGGAGTTCCCACTACAAAAGCGCCCCCACCTCCCCCTTTTTCTTTCTCGGGCATGTCCTCTTTTTCTGGCGTTTTTGTTGCTTCCATGTGCCCTTTTCCATCCTATTTTGCTGCTTTTGCGGTTAATCCTGTGCTTTTTGGCCGTTGGTTGGCAACCTATAGCTTTCCCCCTAAGGAGTGTAGCCAGTTGCTGCTTCCGGATGCTCCCTACTACTGATGTATTGTAGGACTAGATACTTACCTTCAGTTCTTTCTTTTCTTTTCCAGACAGTGTATCAGATGTCACATGGTTGTACCTTTGGTCTCATAGGTCACTTTGGCCTTTTGAAGACGTTAATATAACATTTCATTTCATTTCATTTCTTTACGAGGTTTCTTTCCCCCAAGTGTATGTACGCACTCTTATGAGTGTGTGTGACCTTATCATGGTGCTTCACTTAACTTCAGTCATTCTCATCAATCTACTTTGAGTGTTGTGCTTCTATCTCTCTCTCCTTGCTTGCTACATCTATGTGTGTGTTGCTACTTTGATCTCCACTCCAATGATTGGTATCAAAGCAAGTTCTCTTGGCCCTCACCCCCTTGTCATCTTCTCCTGGAGTTGCTCTTTTGTCTCAAATTGAGATCCTATTAAGTGGAGAAGGTATACCATATATAGTGTAGTATTAACTATGTTTACAAAAATTTGGTGCATTTCAGAGCATTTCGGGGCACTTTCACACGTTGTAAGGTGATCGCAGACACGAGTGTCAATTCAAACCGCTTTTCTTCGATTTTGGGTTTTCTACATAGCACCAACAGTATTTGGTGTGCAGACAGGGCCATCGTTATCTTTGACATCACATCTTCGGGCTCATCTTCAATAGCATCGTCAACATTATTATTGTTTTCTACATTCCTGCTAAGTATCATTTCCACACTCTACACTGTAATTTTTCAGAGTTTGCAAGTTTCCTTCGTCATCAATGATCTACTAGCAGCCATCTCAGTTGCATTCAATGGACATTGACAGTACCTACATGTAGTTGGGACATTTACATTCTGTGTCAAAGACTAGTTATTTGCAAGTTGAAATAGCAGGCAGTGATGTATTTGGGATGCTTTTTGCTGAGGATAAGCTTGACGGGACCAACTACCCATTGTGGTCCTATATAATGCGCCATGTATTGGTTGCCAAAGGGCTTTGGAATGTTGTTATTGGCGTTGAGGCACGCCTTGTCTTGCCAACACAACAACATAGTACAAATACTTTGGATGGTGATATGAGTTATGATGTAACTGTGGCATCCGCCACCTTCGCACCTTCCACAACAGAACAAGCCAGGCGGGATGGCAGGGATGCATGTGCACATGCATTAGTGGCACTTTTAGTGAAAAGGAGCATCATTCCTCATATTCTCTCATGTAAAACTGCAAAGCATGCTTTGGATGCACTTGTTGCGCCTACCAATTGCGTAACGAGGCATGAGTGGCCTGATTCATGAATGAGGCTTTGCATGTCGGGGACAAGTATGAGAGATTGGCACATAATTCTTGTTCATTACTACCGGGGGACGCGAAGCTATGGCATGCCCGCTTTGGTCACTTGAATTTTGGCAGTTTGTTGCACCTTAAAAGACAAGAGATGGAGCACCTAGTATTCCGTGAAGGAGATGCATGTGTGTGTCTCAGTTTTTTTCATTTCTCGGGTTGAGCACACACCCAAGGTGCTTCATTGCATCAGGCCATAGGTACGAACAGAGAAAGTTTTCAGCCAAATCTCTTAGAAGTCTTCACAATTGCCGTTTGCACTCAGTGGAGAATCTTTGGCTTCAATGGTGAGATCGCTTCAGTTTTTGGGGTCATTTAGAAGGACTGAGTATCTTCAATGTTTGATGTCATGGAGGCACCACAGGAGGACATGTCATCAGATTTGTCTACATCATGGGAGGATAGGTCAGTTGGTGTATCTCCACAGTACACAAATTTCTTAGAGATTGTATCAACAAACCGGGGTTTTGAATTCGGTGTATCAATGGACGTATTACTTGGAGTATGTTCTATAGGACATGGGTGGTTTAGACATAAAAGTGCCGAGAAATACTGATGGATAGGATTTAGTGCAACATTTTTGAGGTTCTTAGTTCTGCTTTCTTCCTTCTTCAGGGTGCATTGGAGATGGTGCAAGCAGTTCTTGTGCTCCATCTAAGCCGATGCATTAGTGCTCGACCATTCTCTAGAGTGTTCCTCTCGTGGGCTGCCGGAGGATACTCAGAGGTTTGCAACGTTTTTTCATGGACGGTTGGACAGACACAAACGCAGAGTGCTTGGTCAGGTGGAAGTTGGTCATCTACAGGTTTCTATGTAGGTCTTCATGCTAACGCGGCGAGGACGGAATGTGAGCCTTCATAGTGGACGTAAAGTGGTCTCGTAGAGTTCGAGATCTTAGGTCTCTTGGATGAGCTTTGCTTGGATCTTTTTAGTGGTCGAGGTGTTAGCTAAGGACTATGTCAGGTCAGAAGGGAGTCAGCCTGGATTAGCTGAGGCCCAAAAGGAGTCAGACATGGGGGTTCACAAGTGGTTTTGGTCTCTTGTGTTGAAGGGGAAACTTCTGGGTTTAGGTCTGACAGTCAATTATCAACAGTCAAGTAGTAGAGTTGAGGGAAAAGGAATTCCAGAGTCACAAGACGATCAGCTACTGTCAACTATGAGTGTAAGGAGCTAAATCTTGGAGAGATTTGAAGTGTTTAGGGGTTAGAAGGTGTCAGCGGTCTAAGGAGGATTTTCGAGTTAGTTTTAGTCTGTTTCTGTAAGCTGGGTCTAGTTCAATCGAAACAATCAGACTGGTGTCAGCAGTAGCAGAGCAGACGGTCGACGGAGGTGTTCAGGAATTTTATGGAAGGGCACTTTGGACACCGTGCAACCGAGGACAACTACAATGCAAGTAGGGCAGAATGCGACACCTACGAGTATGCAAGGCAGAGCTAGACATTAGATGGCAGTCGACATAAAGGGCCGGACCACGGAAGTGACACGTGGCATTGCCATGTGGCAATGATGATGTGGTAGTCGGGTACAACTGGCCGACTCCAACAGCTACTACTAGCCGACTAGGAGCATTGGTGCATATATATACGTGGGTCACCAAATCATCATATTCATCTGCTTTCCTGTGCCGTACTTCACAGAGTGTTTCTCTATAGACAAAGTGCTAGCCAAGAGTGAATAGTAGGTTACGGCACTGTGAATTGGCGTCTTCATTCTCAACCACATCTTGTACTTGAATTTCAGTTGTATTACCTCTTCTTGTACATAATACAAAGCAGTAGTTTAGGACTTTTGTGTGTTGTATGTGTGATTTCACTAGTGACTACACGCTTCTTCCTATCTCTGGAAAACCCTAGCACATAGGCGCAAGTGTTCTACACTCCTCCTAGCCTGAGGTCACATTGCCATGAGTTAGTAAAGGCCCAACAGCGCACCCTAGAATCCCATACGCCTGCATGTACCTATAGCTACTCTGGAGACCTCCCTCTCTACATAGATACGTCATAATAATCGTAAGTGCTATATTTGGCCCACTACTTTTATTACTAAGCCCTTAGCCATAATTAGCCTCTAGTTAGCTTTTTATTGACTCTAGTTAGCTTTTTATTGACTCTAGGCCAATCTAGACCTCACTCTTGCTAGCCCTTAGCCGTGGGTGGGTCCTATCAACCCCTACGCCCAACTAAGTCCTAACTCTAACATTGGGTTAGCACATATTTGTCCCACTACTTTTATTATTAAGCCCTTAGCCATAATTAGCCTCTCGTTAGATATTTATTGACTCTAGGCCAATCTAGACCTCATCCTTGCTAGCCCTTAACACGCCTACAAACCATCATGCGCCATGCGCCTAATGTTACATGCGTTGTGGAAGCGTGACCTTGATTAACCGCCTTTGGCGGTGGCAACGTTGGCCCAAGGTATGACCCAAGGTACGAATCACCTGGATAACCTTGTTATATGCTTTTCTTTCACAGCATTTTGTTCCATTAGGAACACTTTTATTGTTTTTTCCCATACACATGCATTGCACTTGACAACTACACCCTCGCCAACAAAAGCCAACTCTCATAATAACAACACCTAGGTAGCTGACTATTATCATACAGCATTCTCGGTTGGTGAAGCACTTCATCGACACTGGTGGGCTACATCTCCAGTTTCTTCTACATCAACACATGAACCAATCTAAGCAAATTAAATGAGCGCTAATCATATTCTTCTAGAAAAAATACATAAGACAAGAGAGTAAACCCTAATCTACTGTTTATTGCCAAAACACGCTCATATTACAATGGTTCTTGGATTTAGATTTAGATCCAGTTCATGCATGCTAACCTACTGTGCATACAAAAGATGTCTTGCTGAATCCACAGCTTGGTCATGCTCTCCACATGCTTGCGTTCTTGCCTAGAGCTGCCTCTATGTGGGGGTTCTTGCCAACACCTAAGAGATGCTTGAATGAGAACTAAAACCCCTTTTAATAGGGTTCATAGTAGGTCGACCAACGCTTTCATATCATTTTGTACGTCAGATTCCGTTTTAAAAACAATCTCTTGTATATATATATATATATATAATATGTGTGTGTGTGTGTGTGTGTGTGTGTATATGTATGATCAGTTTACACACGCAACATATGTAACACTTTTGGCCTCATAGACCAATTGGATCTTTAGTAGATGATAATAAAATCTCTCTCTCTCTCTCTCTCTCTCTCTCTCTCTCTCATATTTCTTTGCTTCTTTGCTTCAAATCCTAAGCTGTATTCTACATGACCAAAATCTGGAAAAACAAAAATAGTTACATACCAAGTACAGCATTCAAAAGATGAATGTAAAATTGATATTGGCATAAATGAGAGAAATTTTACAAGCCAAACAAAGATACACTACCGAGAGAGAGAGAGAGAGAGAGCGTGATTAAGCCGGCGCACAGGTCATCTCGATTCTCAACAGGCGAGCGCACAGGTCATCGAGAGAGAGAGAGAGAGAGAGAGAGAGAGAGAGAGAGAGAGAGAGAGAGCCAGCTCATCTCGGCGCCAAATTTCTTGTACAGCCATTCCTCGGCTTGAAGGCGATCCCTACTGCAGCGGATTCTCGTGCTTTTCTAATCATAAGCTCTCTAATTGACACGCTTTGGGAGGGTTTCCGGCTCTAGGGTTTCAGGCAGCAGTGGAAGAAGATTAAAGATTTTTTAAAAAAAATTCAGGTTTGCAGGTTTTCTCAAGGGTGCAGCAAGGGTTCAAGCAACTATTCAAGGGTTTGCAGGTGCTGAATTAGGGTTTTCAAGTGCTGAATTAGGGTTTGAGAGAACGGGTTTTCTTTGCTTTTGTACATGGATTTGGATGACCCGGCTGCTGCTGTTGGTGGCATGGCTGCCAATAGCCTTAACATGGATCTTATTGAGGAGATGATCGAGAAGGATGTGGGTTATGCTTCAGATGCCTCGGAGCAACAAAAACGTCAAAGGCTTGATGTTGATGCAAGCTACACTCCGGTGAATGTTGGAGAGAATGCAGAGGAAAGTTCTCAAGTACCTTCTCCGGAGTTTGCACGTTTGCTGCAGATCACTGGTGAGCTACTGCAAGAATATGTGAAGGCAAATAGCGTGCAAATGGCTGCAGTAGATAATGGTGGTGTGGCTGATGTATGCATGGAGACTCCTTTGTTGCTACAACAGCTAGCAGATTTTCATGATCGTGCTGCTATCTTCTTCTTTACTGGACGTATTCCGTTGTTGCCTCGTCTTAGAGCATGGTTGGGCCGCTTGGTGTCGCCTGAGGCACTTGAGGAGATTTATGATGGTCTGAGAGGCTTTTATGAAATACTTTTTCGCACTTCGGAAGCCCTCTTGTGTTTGGTTCGAAGGGTGAGGTCATCTCGCCATGGGATGGTCATTACCCTTCGGCACGTGCTCGGGAACTCCAAGGGCAGTCTGAGATCACAAATACCATGTCTAAAAATGCAATGCTTCAAAAGGTTCGTGATTTGGCAGATTGTCTTGGGCCTAGTACACGGCCTTGTTGATTCCTTTTCTGGGAAGGCTTATGAAAATTGTACAATGGAATGTAAAGGGTATTTCTTCGCGCCAAAAGCAGTTCAGGCTTTGGCATACAACTTTTTGTCATGGTTGGGATGTTTTGTGTGTAGTTGAACATAAGCAGCATAAGTTGGCTAGCAAAGCCTATGTATATAAGGGGTTTCATTGTTGGGTATAAAGTCCCAGTTTCGCCTCCAGACCTTGATCATCGCGTAGCTCTTGTCGAGAGCTTCGCGGCCATATATTTACTTGTACATTTGGCCCTCATTTGGGCCTTGTAAAGGCATTCTTTGTATTTGGTCCGCCGGGCGCCCCATAAGTTGGGCGCCCGCCCATACCCTTGTATTACTATAAATACGAGGTCTCCCTTGAGCCTCAATAAGACATTCAAGATATTCTTGAGCATTGTGTGAGTTCTCTCTCTCTCTCTCACTCTCACTCTTCTCTATCTCCTCTGCACTTCCTTGGCTAAGGCTCTTGTGTTTGAGTCATTCTCCTCCAACAACTGGTATCAGAGCTATGGAGGGAAGCTGTATGCAGAAGCTATGGAGTTAGAGGTGTCTTCCACCACTTGACTACGGGATCGTCAAACACCTCCCTTTTTATCATCAAGATGGTGCGTTTTTTATTCTCTCCCTCTGCTGCCCCCTTGTGCTGCGTTTTTTCTCTCCCTCTGCTGCCCCCTTGTGCTGCGTTTTTTCTCTCCCTCTGCTGCCCCCTTGTGCTGCGTTTCTTCTATCCCTTGCTGCCCCTTGTGCTGCGTTTTTTTTTTACACTCCATTGCTGCGTTTCTGTGCTGCGTTTTTTGGTGCTGCGCTGCTGTAAACAGCAGCGTTTTCTGTGGTCTTGTTCTCTGCCTGCTGTACGGCTGCCATCAGCAGCAGCTAGGGCTGCAGCCAGCAGCCCCACGACTACCAGCAGCAGCCAACGCTGCTGCCAGCAGCCCCACGACTACCAGCAGCAGCTAGGGCTGCAGCCAGCAGCCCCACGACCACCAGCAGCAGTCCGGGCTGCAGCCAGCAGTCCCACGGCCACTAGCAGCAGCCGTCTTTGCCTCACGGCCCTCCAGCAGACGGGATCTTCGAGCAACACCAAAGACAGCAACTTTCTGCCCCTCGGCGAGTTTACATCGACATCTGGTGATTCTCTTCCGACGTCACCTTCACTTGAAGTTGTTTCATCAATCTACGAGCATCCTACAAGTCAACCCATATCTGGTACATAACATCTTGCTATTACTTACTTTCTGAAGTGTCAGTTTGATAAGTCATGGCGTCTACAAGTGATCTTAAGGGTCTACTAGAGATTAAGAAGTTTGCAGGCACTGGGTTTGATCTTTGGAAGGTGAGGATTCAGAATATCCTCTATCTGCGGGAATGTGATACTGCACTTGAGCAGTTCAAACCCGCTGCTATGACAGATGATGAATGGGGAATCCTGAACAGAAAGGCCGTTGCCTATCTCCAGATGGCTGTTGCTGATGAGGTTCTTGTAGACCTCAAAGGGCTGACAACAGCCTATGCCGTTTGGGAGAAGCTGAGAAGCACCTATGAGATCACCACGCCAGTGAACCAGGTACATCTCATCAGGAAACTCATGAATATGCAACTTGATGATTCTAAGAATGCAGTAGAGCATATTACTACTTTCACAGGGGTGCTTAATCAGATGCAGGATTCTGGATTGCCTGCTTTTGATGATAAGTTGAAAGCTATCTTTTTGCTCACTACTTTGCCTGACTCTTGGGAAACACTTGTGGTGTCACTTGGGACAAATCCCAACCTAACTTTTGATGGAGTCAGGGGTGCTATTCTCAATGAAGATATCCGGAGGAAGACCTCAGAGACTAGCGGTTCAGCAAATGTCTCACGAGGAAGGACGACCAAGCGGGGAAATACTACTACCAATTCAAAGGGTAGAAGCAAGAGCAAGGGCCAGCAGTCTGATGTTACATGCTACCAGTGTGGTCGTAAAGGCCACAAGAAGCCAGATTGCAAATTTTACAAGATGGAGCAAGACCGGAAGAAGAAATCCAGTCATTCAAATGACAAAAAGAAGGAAAAAGAGAGTAATTCCAGCAAAGCAGAAGAGTTTGAAAAGGACAAGAGCAAGGCCAATGTGGCCTCTGGTGTTGTCATAGAGGAACTGTCTGACTCAGATGATGTGCTATGTGTTTTTTCTGCTAATGCACTTGATGTTCATAACTTGCATGTCACAGAACCAGATGTTATTCATGCCTTGATGTATGAATCTGATGTGCTTTCACAGACTTGGATTATTGACACGGGTGCCTCTTTTCATGTAACTCCTATCAAGGAGTGTTTTGCAACTTTCACTGCAGGCTCCCGAGGAAAGGTGTTCTTGGGGAATGATCATGCTTGCAATATTGAAGGTATGGGCACCGTGAATTTGACTTTGCAGGATGGTAGTGAGTTTGTGCTGCCAAATGTGAGGTATGTTCCTGGTTTGAAAACCAGTCTCTTGTCTGTGGGCCAGCTTGATGCCTTGGGATACACGGCCATATTTGGAAATGGCACATGGAAATTGACCAAAGGCACAAGGCTGATTTCAAAAGGATGCAAGAAAGGAACATTATATAGCCTTCATGGTCAGGCTTTGTCTGGTAAGTTTATTGCTTTTGCAGAGGTACGCTCCCACATGGAGCTTTGGCATAAGAGACTTGGCCACATGAGCCAAAAGGGTCTCTCCATTTTGTCCTCTTTGAACAAATTTGATGCAAAAGGAAGCAAGCTTGATTTTTGTAATGATTGCTTGTATGGGAAACAGAATAGGAGTTCTTACTCCTCTCGTGCCTCTCGCAAGGCTGAAAAGTTGGACTTGGTCCACTCTGACATATGCAGCATGCCCATTAAATCTAAAGGTGGTTCAAAGTACTTTGTGTCTTTTGTGGATGATCACTCACGAAAAGTATGGATCACTTTGTTGAAATCTAAGGATGATGCTTTTGCTGCATTTCAAAAGTTTTATGCATTTGTTCATACTCAAACAGGAGTGAAGATTAAATGCTTACGCACTGACAATGGGGGTGAGTTTGTTAGTACTAAATTTCAGAAGTTTTGTGATGATAATGGCATTAAGAGGGAACTTACACCCCCCTATAGTCCCTCTTCAAATGGTGTGGCTGAAAGGTATAATCGTACACTGTGTGAAAGAATTCGATGCATGCTGTCCACAGCTAATCTCTCTCAGGATTTTTGGGGAGAAGCCTTGAAAACTGCAGTTCATGTTTGCAATCGATCTCCACACACAGCTTTGAAAGGTGGAATCCCTGAGGAGGTTTGGTCTGGCAAACCGTCCTCATATGCCCACTTACGCATCTTTGGTTGTGATGCATATGTGCATATCCGCAAGGAAGACCGGAACAAGCTTGATGCTAAGTCCGAGAAGGGCACCTTCGTTGGCTACGGTGATGAAGGTGAGATGGGCTACCGTGTGTGGTTGCCATCAACCAACAAAGTGGTTCGCAGCCGGGATGTTGTATTTTATGAGGCAAAGCTGCTCCGTAATGTTTGTGCCTCTCATGGTGATCAGAAAAAGGTCAAATTTCAGCAAGGGCAGCCACCCATTGATGCTGAAAATGAGCCCCAGGATGCTTCACAAAGGGCTGAAGATAATGAGTCCGTGATATTTGAGCCAGAAGAGGTTGGACAGCCGCTTCATGCTCCTGGAGGTGTAGGGCAGCAACCCCTATATGCTGAAAATCAGACTGTTCGTGAAAACCCACAGCCTTTTGATGCTGAAATTATGATTCCTCCCGATATTGACCCCCAACCAGCCAATGATCATTGGGTACGGAGGTCTACTCGCTTTCGGAGGGAACCTCAGCGTTTTGATCCCTCTTTGCAACATGTTTTGCTTACAGATGAGGGTGAGCCTCTTACTTTCAAAGAGGCTAAGTCTTGTGAACTCCGAAACAAGTGGGAGCATGCTATGCAGGAGGAGATTAAGTCTAAGTTGGCTAGCAAAGCCTATGTATATAAGGGGTTTCATGTTTTCTACAGCGGACATCCTGCTTCGCAATCATGTGTTATGTTTGCTGTTCGTTCGCAGTTTCAGCCTTCTCTTGTGATTCAAGATGTTCATGGAAGATTTCTAGTGATACGATGGTTTGGGATGATACGCCTTTATGGTTGTTAGGGGTGTATGCTCCAAATAATGCTCGTGCACGTCGTTTGCTGTGGAATGACTTGTGTGCTCTTTCAATCTCTCATCCTGGCTTTGTGATGGGAGACTTTAATATGTGTCTCCAGGGAGCAAGCCACGTCGCCTCATTCTGTAATGGATGTCCCGGAGAGAATGGCATGGGAAGCTTTTGCAGCAAGGTCGCTAAAACAAGACATGTGGTCTTGGTTGCATCCAAATGAAAGGGGTTACACTTATGCCTCACAACAGTTTCGGGGCACTTATGCTAGATTGGATAGGATGTATATTTTACATCAAGATCTCTTTTTGCCAGAGGTTCTTACTATGATGGTTGATCAGCAACAGGTTTTGTCGGATCATCGGCCACTTGTGTTTGAAATGGTCTATCATCCTGTGGATGCATATAAAGGCTTGTTGGGACACTTGCCTTTGCGCTTAAATCACACTTTTTTGGAGCATGAAGTTTTTGATGTTTATATGCGTCAGTTGATACGACATTTCTCCACAAGAGTGTCCATGGCTGATTATCGTGCTTGGCCAGTGTTCCTTACCAACACTCGGAAATTAGCGCGGCATTATGGTCTTGCTAATGCCTCTATACAAAAACAGCATGTGGCTCTTCTTGAGTCGCTTTTAAAGGGCTTGCAGGCGTTCATGTTTACTGACTCTATGGATGCTGAAGTTATGGATGCCATAGAATGGCTGAAAAAGGAGCTATCTAGGGTGCAGGAAGCACAATATGTTCGCTTTAAACTACTTGCACGTCTTGATGCTTTGCGGGATGCTAACTGTCAATCTCATCGCTTCTATGATAAGTTGCATCAAAAACATATGCGTGAGAATATTGTTAGGCTGATGGATGCCCAAGGCAACCTTGTTACTCAACCTTCTGAGGTTATTCAACATTGCATCAGGTTTTATGAAGATTTGCTTGCCCCTCGAGAGGATGTCTCGCCGGCTGTCCTGGCTGCAAAAGGGAGTCATTGTTTGCTGAAGTACGATATCAAGTTGACCCTGATGTGGCGGTTCAGCTTGATGCTCCTATTACTCAAGGGAAAGTGGAAGCTGTTCTCTCCAAACTTCCCATGGGAAAGAGCCCTGGTTGGGATGGTTTGACAAATGAGTTTTTTCGAAAATTTGTTGATCAGCTTGCAGAGCCTTTGACGCTTATTTGTCAAAGGATTTGGGATGAGGGATATATGCCTGCCGATTGGAAGTTAGGCATACTTCGTTTGTTGCCCAAAGTCCCTTCGCCTACTTCTTTGGCTCAATGGCGCCCGATCTCACTTATGGGTATTATGTATAAAATCTTTACAAAGATTTTTGCCAATCGCTTGCAGAAGGTGCTTCCTACTCTTATTCATCCATATCAATATGGATTTGTGCATGGCAGGAATATTTTGCATAATATTCTTAATGTTCAAATTGGAGTGGATTATGCCAAGGCAAAGAAGCAAGAGATTGTGATGGTGCAACTAGATCTTGAAAAAGCTTTTGATCATGTCAGCTGGTCTTTCCTTTCTCAGTTAATGACAGCCATGGGCTTTGGTTCCCAAATTGGCTAATTTGGTGCATTTACTTGGCTCTGGCTCTATCACGCGGATTATGCTCAATGGAGGACTTTCGGATGGTATTTCTCTCACCCGTTCTCTCCGGCAGGGCTATCCTCTTAGCCCTCTTTTCTTTGCCATTGCCACTCATCCTATGTTATCTCGCCTAGATGCTATGGCATCGCATGGTGAAGTGGTTGGTTTGCATCTCCCTCATGGCAAGCAATTGGTTGCTCAAGCCCTTGCGGATGACACTTTTATGTTTCTCAGGGCCGAAAAAGCCAATATAGATCGAGCAATGGAAGCTTGGAATAATTTTGCATTGGCTTCTGGGCTGAAAATAAATTCAACAAAATCAGCCCTCATTGTATGCACGGAATTTGATCTTGAGGCATTAGGGTGGCAAGGCCGTGTGGTGCATACAGGAGACATTGTTCGTCATCTTGGGTATCCGGTGGGTGTGGATGCGGACCCCCAAGCGCTTCTTGCTTGGATTTTTGCTCGGATCTCGGATAAATTTGTGTATTGGAAAGCTCAAGGGTGGCCTATGCACGTGAGGGTTAAGGTAGCTCAGGTTATTATGCTTAGCATGATTTCCTATTTTTTGCCTTTGCTACCTTGGACGCACAAATTTCTTCTCTGTTTGGTTGCTCCCATTCGGTTTATGCTGTGGAAGAGGCAAGGAAATATTATGGGTCAAACATGGATAGCTTGGAATCACATTACGACGCCCAAAAGAATGGGTGGGGCTGCTTTACTGGATGTCCGCTTGCATATGGTGGCGCGTAGGTGGGCGCTTTTTCAGGATATGTGTTTGCAGGAGCAGCCTTGGGTATTCATGGCTCGTGACTTGATTGAGTTGGAGGGATTGTCACATGGACGGACACGTGTGCAGGCTTCATGGTGGGACATTGTGAATACGGCTCATCCTGTTCGTATTCGCTCATCTCACATTTGGATGCAGATGTTATTTCGTTATGGTCTACGGCGGCTCGGCTGGCTCATCTTTGATGCTTTTATCTGGGATGCTTATTTGGCTAGGAGGCTTTCTTATTAGTGTACAGGTTTGCATGGTCATGATCCTTTAGAGGATCTTTTGTGGGGGTTTTTTTGGGGCCATAGGTTCTGTGTGAGCCATGTGGCTGATGTACATTTTTACATATAATATAAAACACCATTTCACGGAAAAAAAAAAAGATACACTACCTCATTCAAATCAATATGAGTTTCATCCACCAGATTGGCATCAACATCATTCAAAGATTCTTCATGACTTGCTTCACTGTGTTCATCCATATTTGTGTCCTCATTTGAGTGTTGAAACCCATAGTACATTTCTTCAGAAGTTTCATCACTGTGTTTGTCAGTATCCACTCTCTGCACCAGTACCGAAGAGGATCTGCTCTCTTTATCCATTAATTCCAAAGGTTCGTGCAAATCATCACCAGTTTCCTGAAAATTTGGGAGAAAAAAAAATCCCCTTCCTTTAAAGATGCTTACAGCACCTGGAAGTGCACTGCACTCATTTTTCGTCTCCCAAGTTCATAACACTAGATTATCCAACTCTTAAAATTCCTTAGGGGAAAAGAGAACTGTGTGTCCTTCATGAGTTTAAAGAAAAATTGGACTCTCAGCCCAATAAAAATGCTTTACTTCCTGGTGTTCAATTTTGTGAGCAATCCTCAAAGCTTCCCTCTCACATTCTGTCATTTCAGGGCCCGTATCCAATTTTGTGGTATAGATTTTCTCATCGGTTACATCAAATTCGTCCCAATTCCTGAGACATATCATAAAACTGTAAAATACAGTCCTTACTGCATCACATTGAAGAATAAAGACAATGCCCACGTGTGATGCCTCATTTGCATGGTTCACTGAGACCTTGCAAAGTCCTTAAATCTATGATGGCAATGAGAGGCTGTCATGTATCTTTCCCAAAAGACCTATGCAAACTTGTGTTTCTTGATTTGACTGCGAGTTAACTGCGAGTATCATGCATTTTTTCCACTTGCCCTCCAATGTAGAAGCACTCGCCTGTTAGAGGTGCCAGCTTCCAAGTCCACTGCTGTTAGATTATCCTTGTTTGAAGACCAAGATTTGAGTTCATGATCCAGCTCTCCATGCTGGCCCTGTGATAAGTATGAGTCTGTAACAAGCTCTGAATGGCTTTTACTAGCAGAGTCCTTTTGCAGCACATCTCTGTTCAGAGGAACATCCTGCAGAGGCAAGAGAGATATTTAACCTTCAAAAGATATAAATATGCACGCATTTACGGTACAAAAAAGAGCAGAACCTTGATAGCAGCCATTAGAATGTCTACCTACCTTGGCAATAATCTGCACAAGATCTTTGGCATGAATCATAAGTGCTTTTACAGGTTGTCTTCTTACATGTCGGATTACTTCACTAGTTGAATAGCTATGAGTAGTATCCTGGGCCATTTTTAGTACAACTCCTATTTCAAAAGCCACCACTACAATTACTCCATTAGGTTCAAACAAAGCAAGCATCACATGTAACAGCAGATGACAAGTGAATCAAAGTGCTAATAATGCAGAAAAATCTGAAGTGCTCATCAAAAGTTCAAGTAAACAGAAATGAAGCTCGCAATTTAGACTCTGCACACTCATGACATGCAATATTTCACTGAGTGACACATGCTTCACTATGTAGCCCATGGGGTTAAAAACCAACCGTAGTCTTTTGCAGCGCTTGCTGTGTGGAAGATGCCTGAGTAGACAGACCCATTTTTCACCTGAACTTCAACCAGCTGCCCAACTAAGCATGCTGTTATACATATTAAGTAATCACTCAAATTCCCAAGTTCCTGCATCTGTGACTGATTCATGCTTCAACCTCAACTGGGCAAAGTTTTGGCTGTCAAACTGTATCACCACATCATCTCTGAATCAAAAAAACTTTATCAAAACTACGTTTGGCTTCTAAAATTTATCAAAGGACTCCACACACCCACCCACCCCCCAACCCACACACACACACAAGAAATCTCTATCTCTCTCTCTCTCTCTCTCTCTCTCTCTCTCTCTCTCTCTCAATGGCTCACCCAACACAAGAAATGGGAGTTCTATGCTCGGAAAGAGGATGAATTATACCGACTTTCTTAGGGCCGAACTGCAAAGAGGCCTGGAGGAAACTCCGAGAACATCGCCCTCCCACACCTAACACCTGCCCGGACACATGGCACTCCTATGCACGCTCCCTCTATCATATCCCCCATCAGCCACCCCTACCTCCACCACCAGATCCCCGTCCCACCACCTCCACCTTCTTCACAAAGGGCATGGTCCTCAAGGCCATTCGTAGACTACGCAATGGGCGAGCCCAGGGTCATGAGGGACTCACTGCCGAGTACATCTCGCATGCCAATGATACCCTAGCGCCCCTACTAGCCTACATGTTCAATAGAGCCCTTTGTGAAGGATTTCCACCCTCTTGGTCCACCAATACCATCACCCCCATCCTCAAAGCCAGAGATCCACAATCCAAAAAAAAAAGCATTCTGTTAAACTTCTCGCACAAGAGCACAGGCTCGCTGAAGCTCACGCTCCCCCCTCCTGCTCGCGCTGCTGCCTGCACGCCCTCCCCCCCTTCCCGCCCACGCGTCTGCTCCCCCCCCCCCCCCCCCCCCCCCCCCCCCGCTGCCCTCGCGTATGTTCCCCCTCCCCCGCCTGGTTTGCTTGCACGCCCCAGCGCTGTAGCGCCCGCCGCCCCCCCCCCCTCTCCTCTCCTTCGCGCCCCCCCTCCCTTCTTCAGCGCCCCGCCCCCCCTCCGCCAGCCGTCGCCCTCTCTTTCCCCCCCTCCCCCCCCCCTTTTTCACGTTGCTTCCGCCCCCCCCCCCCCCCCCCCCCCCCCCCCCCCGCGGGGTCTTTTTTTTTTTGTCTTCGCCGCCTTATCCCCCCCCCCCCCCCCCCCCGCGGGGTCTTTTTTTTTTTGTCTTCGCCGCCTTATCCCCCCCTCCCCTTCTTTCTGTTTTTTCCGTCCCCCTGGGTTTTTTTTTGCCTTCCGCCTTCCCCCTCCGCCCTTTGTGTGCAGCTCGGTTCTTGCAGGACTCTCCGCATTCGCTCCAGCTTCAGACTCTGATGGAGGCTCCTCCCGCCCCACCTCAGAGAGGGACTCTCTCGCAGCCCCCTTGCCCGCCCCTGCTGAGGATACCCCCATCAAGCTTTCTCTTTCGCCAGAAGAGGAAGCGAGCCTCGCCGCAGAGGTGTGGAACGCCTCCAGGCACATTCCACCATCTGCCGTATAGTCGGCACTCGCCCTAGCAGAGGGGAGATCCGGGATCTTCTCCAGGCCCGCCTTCTTGCAGATGTGGGCAAGATCCTGGACGTTCAGCTACTGGGCCGTGGACACTACCAGATCGAGTTCGAGACAGCCCAGAGTGTGGCCAAGGTCCTAGCCATGAGTCCCCTTGACATCAGGGGCGCTCGGGCATTCTTCAGACCTTGGCTGCATGGCTCTTCTGAGCATTCGGAAGAAGCTTTTGTATTGGAGTGCAGCTCGGCTATCCTTGGCTGGGAGGGTGGTGGTGGCAAATCAGGTGCTTTTAGCGACCATGTGGTACATCACGTCTTGCTGGATCTTCTCGAGCTCTTGCATCAGCCAGGTACAGAGGCTGATTAGGAACTTTCTTTGGTCTGGGCGGGATGGTCAACCAGTCGGGCTAAGGTCGCTTGGGCAGTTATTACACTTCCGCTGGCCCAGGGGGGCTTGGGCATTATAGATCCAGTTGATCAGAGTAGAGCCTTATTGGGGAAGCTTATTGTTCGGGGGCTGCTTCCGGGCGTTGAGCCTTGGAAAGAGCTTCTTTTGCAACGGCTGCAGGCTCGGGCTCCCCCAACAACTTGGGCACCAGAGATACGATGGATCTTCATAGAGATGAGGAGGACAAGCCTCAGTAGAGGATGGGAGGACAGATTTGCCTTGAGCATCCTGCGAGCTTGGGAGTTGCTGAGACCGGGACTCTCTCAGAGACGTCCTTCTTGTGATGAGGAGCGGGCCAGACAGCCGCTCATTTGGAGCCCAGCGGTTCGCACAGAGCAGGGTCATATGCTGGGTTCTCGGCCTAGTCTAGCCTGGGGACCATTGGCGGCAGGCCCAGCACGTAGTTTTGGAGACTGGCAGGCCTTCTGCAGCCTCCCAGAGGAGATCCAGGTGGAGAGGCTGAGTAACTTCAGAGGGGGGCTGATTATGAGGGATGACATTCAAGAGGCACTCACAGAGGAGTGGTTCATGCCTCTCGAGCCAGTGGCCCCACGGTGGATGGGAGCCTTTACACAGTTGGAGATCCTGATTGCTGTCAGAGCTTGCACTGAGGATGGTAGATGCCTCTACTATTAGATCCAGGATGAGGGCAGACTTCAGAGAGTGGAGGTGGAGTCGCCTTTGGTTGCAGAGTGCATTTTTCAGAGGATACGCGTAGTGGCCGCCGCTTCTCGAAAGTGGCATATTGACCCAGACCCTGCAGATATGGACTCTGATTGGCGCATATGGGCATATGCAGCGTGCCCCTTGGCCCGGCTCCAGTGGGGACCCTGGCGAGTACGAGTGGCATGATCCTTATGCATCCCCTTCCAGTATACTGTTCGGTTGGGGCGACATATTTTGACAGCGAGGAGGATGGTCTCTCCAGCTGCATCGGAGCATTGGCAGCTACAGGGACTCTCACAGGAGTTCCTGGAGGATTTTTGGACCAGGCTCTGGGCTAGTCGACAGGCACGCAGGATCTCGACTTTCCAGTGGCTTGTCGCCCACAGGGGCTCTGCAGTTGGCACCTCGCTTGTCTATAGCGGTCTTCCGGCGGCCTGCGTCCGATGCGGCCACCCTATGGAGACACAGAGACATTGCCTATGGGACTGTCCTCAAGCGCAGCAGATTTGGCTGCAGATGCTGCGCATTCTGGCCCCCCTCTCTCCAGAGGGTATGTATACGTGGGGTGCCGCTGCTTGGTCGACTTCGTTAGGGCCTGCTATGGGCTATGAGACGGAGTAGGACAGCCAGGCCATCAGATTAGAAAAGAAGGAAGATTAGGGCATTGAATGTGAGAGTGGTGGGATGGAAGGAAGGAGCCTCGCCGAAAGAGGATGCCATAGCACTATGCAGAAAGCTGGAAATGCTTGATACCCCCTTCGTCGAGGCATGTAGGGTGGGCAAAGACACCACCAAGGAACGCGCACTCATCCTCAAGTTTGCGGGGTTGGAGGCAAGGCAAGCATTCCTTACCAAAAGGCGGGCACTAAAAGGAGAAAAGACTTACCTAGAAGACAATCTCACACTAGCACAGGTGGTACACCGGAGGGAGTCCATGCCACGCATCTTGGATGCACGGAAAGCAGGGAAATGGGCAGTGTACAGAGATGGGAGGGTGATCATCACCGAGCGGCGTGCCCAATGATGGTGCGAGACCTATGAGACCAAGCTAGAGATTACGGTTTGGAACTGCAATGGCGCCTTGAGGACAGATGCAGGTCTGTTCGAGGAGACATTTAGAGGGAGAGACTTGGTCTTATACACAGAGACACATCAATGTCAGGGGAGTCGGCTTCCAGAGGTGAGAGGGTACAGATGGGAGTCTGTTCACCGCCCACAGGTTGGGAGGGGTGGCTTTACTATACAGGGAGGAGCTTCAGCATGTGATACAGGTGGTCAAGCGGGATGAGGCTGCACAGTTTTTGTGAGTGAGGATCCAGACAGAGAGGGCCCGAGACATCTACCTTGCAGTGTGCTACTTTGCACCCTCCACTTCTAAATATGCCACCCAGGGAGAGTCCTCGTACCTGCCCCTTTATCGTACCTGCCCCTTTATGATGACATTATGAAGTTTTCCAGTCTATGAGACATCCTCCTAGCTGGAGACTTCAATGCCCGCACCGCATGTACACAGGTACCCTTCTTTGAGACAGATGATCCTATGTACCAGGAGATTAACACAGTGGGTATGGATCTGGAGCGGACATCACAGGATACAACAGCCCGCACAAACTATGGAGAGTATCTCTTAGCCCTCGGCAGGGCTCATAGGCTAGCCATTTATAATGGCCTAGCCAGATGGCCTGGATCCAACTCCTTCACCTCCTACCCCTTCAGACATGGAGCCAGTACAGTGGACTATCTAATGGGATCCCTCTCTATGATCCCACTCATTCCGGAGTTTACCATCTCGCCTCGCCCCATCGGTGTTGCAGCCGACCATGCATACCTGGCCTTCTCCCTCACATGCCGACACACCACCCAACCACCTGCTTTGTCCCATCACCGCCCGAGATACCACTTCACTAGAGAGACCTCTTCCATCTATTCTGATCACGTCTACCGCATCCTCTCCGACCTCAACCCCAACATCCCACTTGATGAGTTTATCACACACCTCTCAGCCACCCTCCATACATCCACTGCAATAGCCTTCCCGCACTCTAGGGCCACCCCTAAATCACCAAGAGGGACTATCCCACAGAATAGCTGGTACGACGAGGAATGTCGTGATACCCAATGCCATCTACAACGGGAGGTGGCGCTAGGATCCACCACTCACCAGCAGGCCCGAGTGATCTCGTCTCACACAGAGAAAGAAGAGAGCCTACCTAGCCAGGCTTGAGCAGGAGCTGTACCAGCTATTTCTTGGGAGGGACTGTAAGGAGGCCTAGAGGGTCTTCCAGGATCATTGCCTGCCAACTCCTATTACTTCACCCGGCACCTGGCACACCTGTGCCACCTCTCTCTACCATGCCCCCGAGCAGCCACCTCTCCCCCATCCACCCGAACCTCGTCCCCCACACTCTTCCGTCTTTCACCTCAGCATGGTGAGAGAGGCTATTGACAGGATGCAGACTGGGAGAGTACAGGATCATGATGGACTCCTCACCGAGCATTTCTCTCATGCTAGGGACATGCTAGCCCCTTTACTGGTTCACATGTTTAACAAGGCTCTATGTGAGGGCTTCATGATTGGTCGCACCTTGGCCAAGATTTATCGTTCGATTTTGGAGCATGAGCTTAGTAGATGGTCCGAGGAGCAGAGACTCAGAGCACCGCGGCAGGCAGGCTTCAAGAGAGGGCACTCCACACTAGATCATATCTTTACACTACGGGGGATCATAGAGGAGGGGAAAGCTCACGGGCATCGGATATATTGCTGCTTTGTAGATTTCCGCAAAGCTTTTGATACCGTCCCAGGAGCACATTTAGCAGGAGTCTTGATACCGATCCTCTTGTATGCAGATGATATTGTTCTTATTTCTGATTCACCACAGGGGCTGCATAGGCATTTGGATGCATTACGGGCCTTTTGCGAGGACCGAGACCTCACTGTGAACCTTGGAAAGACCAAGGTCATGATCTTTAACACCTCCTCACAGTGGATAAGTAGATATGCAATACAGTTCACATACAGTGGAGAGCTTGTTTGATGAGGGGATATGCAGCCCTTGGCTCCCTAGAGAGGCAATGCTCACAAATACAGTTTCAAGAGCCGAGGACAAAGCTTTGGCTATTTGATACTCTAGTTACACCTGCACTACTGTATGGTACCCCCATCTGGGGTCCCAACTTATACCACAAGAGGAGACAAAGGAGAGAGCCAGCCGACAGATACAGAGGAGGTATATGATGGGTGGAAGCCGATGGAGAGGTCCCTAGTGGTGATGATCTCACGCATGATCAGTGCCACATGAGAATGTGCGCCAATAGTGACAAGAGGCTCTATTCCAAACAATGACATACTGGCACAGGCTATTGGAGCTTCCACTAGATAGATACCCCCAGCTAGCCCTAGAGTCCTCGAGACAGTTGACATACAGAGTGCTGGTATGCACAAGTAGGCACTTGGTTTGGCATGCACGGTATGCAGATGGAGGCACTCCCCCTGTTCCAGTACAGCATAGAGGCCCCGTCATTTGCTCTTAGCCACACAGAGTAGAACAGGGTTATTAGGAAGGACATTGTCAGATTGGATAATCAGAGGACATGGAGTTCACCTAGTCGTCCACTAGGGACGAAGATGGCCTTCTACAAAGATCACCTCCTATGCTTGATAGAGGATGGTTTCATCATCCGCCCCACGCTACATGGACACACACCTATCCTTTGGGGTGAGATGTGCGATTGGCCAGATCCGTACCTCATCCCACCAGCTGAGAGTGGAGACTGCCAGATATGGGCCCAGGGCGGCCGCACCAGAGGACAGGATATGCCAACTCTATCACATAGAGCCCGAGAAAGAAGATCATTACATATGTCGATGTCCTGTATACTATGAGATTCGGGTCAGGTTCCACTGCCTCTTCCGAGCTGGGTTCGGACCACTTTCAAAGATTATGGACTTCCCAGATCAGAGATGCCTGGGACTTTTTCTTCTAGAGCTGCGTAGACACAGGGAGTCCTTAGTGAGATCCACGTCAGTTGTACTTGCTCGAGGACCAACACAGAGAGCTCTCACCGACTTCTTCCATACCAGCACTCCGAGGGCCGATCCACCCATCATACCCAAACCACAGGCTAGTGCAAGAGCTCGGCCGAGAGATGTGACACTCGATAGAGCCACTGAGTTATGCAGAGCTGGATGCCCCAGACCCCATGGCCCTCGCCTGCACCCACGCCACCACAAGAGGATCCAAGCCATCATCTCCCATCATCGCAAGACCTCACGCCAGCTCAGTTTTACCACCTTGAGCACCATGTCACAGTGGCCCATGAGGGATGTATTAGGGTGATATGAGAGGTCTCTCCTTATGTACCTAGATCAAATTTTATAGTTCTAGATTTTTGTTATTTTTCTTTATTACTATTTTGTACCCAAGATGATGTACCTCATGGATATGATGTAGCCTTTTGGTCTCATAGGTCATTTTGGCCTTTTGAAGACGTTAATACAACTTTCTTTCTTTCTTTCTCTCTCTCTCTCTCTCTTTATATTTCTACACATTTCTCTCTATCTTGTGCATTATCTTCAAAAGATTGCTGAATTCTATTCATCAAGCTTCCGCGTGCTACATTGGTATCAGAGCCTTCTTCAAGTGTGAAGATTCAGCCAGAACCAGAAAAAAAAAAAAAGCAATTTTTTTTCACTTGTTTGGTTGGTTTCTAGACTGTAACATGCGAAAGCTTCGTGGTCGAATTGGTAACTTCAATGATCAGAATTCGGCAATCATTCACGACGAAAATAATGCACAATGCTGAAGTAGATGTGCAGAATATATATATATATATATATATATAGATAGATAGATAGAGAGAGAGAGAGAGAGAGGGAGAAGAGGACACAGTATTGGGTCCCAAATACCCTCTGTAGGGCCCCCACCATGAATGGTGTATTTGCTTTATTAGAATGATGTAAATCAGAAAATAAAGACTGAATTTTGACTTGCAATGTTCAACTTGGTTGGAGCACTCTCCTTGGCTGTCCTGGCCCTTGGAACACGTCAACCCTTCGTGAATAATGAGATGCTTGACCTGAATTATGGCTGGGCTTTATATACCCCTCAGGTTGCTGATCGGCCAGTTCTACTGGAGTCGGTTTGCTGAAAAAGCTCACGACCAGCAGCAAATAGCATTTAATGCTAAAAAAACCATCATTTTCACACCTATGAAAGGCTGGCCATTATGCGCATTTGTCTGGGCTGCTGGGCAGCCACGCACATGAAGTGTGGGG
The DNA here is from genome assembly GCF_041138505.1 of Cibotium barometz. Taxonomy (NCBI): domain Eukaryota; kingdom Viridiplantae; phylum Streptophyta; class Polypodiopsida; order Cyatheales; family Cibotiaceae; genus Cibotium; species Cibotium barometz. The sequence continues at coordinate 21,868,242 of NC_141066.1, read as the reverse complement.
CTGCCCCACATGCAGCCGACTGGCTGGGCAGGGCTCATGGCCCTGTTGGCTGCCAGGCCAGGGCCCCTAGGGCTGGCCGACAGCCTGCCCAGCCCAAGCTAGGGCTGGTGGGCACAGCATGGGGCCCTCCTGGCCCCATGGGGTAGTTCTAAACCTCCCCATGCCCACTACATGAGCCTTAGGCTCAGCTCTGGGGTAGCCCTATGGGCTGGCCCCTATTCTGCATGCAAACCTACATGGATTTGCAGATGTCCGGCACCCAATTGCAAACCAAGTACACAAATCATCTGACATCATTCCAAAGGGAGACTCACGTTACGGACTGGCACTGCTTCATGTGCAAGACAATGCACACCTGACCTCGGACGCATAGAGTGGAACCCTCGTTGACTCGTCCCAGACTGGGTTCACATGGGACCAGTTTACACTCCAAGTATCGCACCTTCTTGTTCAGATATGTCTACGTGGCATCCAAGTGTGGGACGCACGTGACAGACTCTAGAGGACCTCCCCTTTCAGTGTGACTCCTGTCCCTTGAAGGACAGTTGGTTTTTAGACTCCGGAAAGTCTCCCACACGCATAGTGGATGGTTTTGTTGCATTCCAAAAAGGAAGTGCATATTCCCACTATGGCGAAATTCGACGACGAGAAAGAACAAAGAACTCTGGAACAAGAAGCACCAGGCAATCCTTCGAGGATGGTAGACATGAGTATGAGATGTTCCAGACGATGATGCGAGCACTCACAAACCAGAACACCAAGTTGGAAGAGCAGAAGGTGCAAATCTTGGCCCTAGAAGAAAGAACCCATACTCCAGTCCCTTTTTCTCCGTCTCCTTCTCTTTCTCCCTCTGTTTCCCAAAATTTGATAGCAGATCCTCATCCGGGTAACCCTCTTGAAGGGTTACTACCGTAGCCGAGTTCACTACAAGAGTTGCAGATGCGAGCATTGGAGATTCGATTGATGGAAGACCGTGCACGGTGTGGCAGCATCTCGTGCTACCACCCAAGAAGACGCCAGGCGACGAGTGAAGCATGAAACATTTCTTGCGCCTTTAGACACGAGCAACACTAGCTTCTTCCTTGAGTCATCCTCCTGAGAGGATGAAGTTCAGTAAGTATAATGGTAAACTCGACCCCACAACCCTTTAATCCTGGTTGCATCAATTTGAAGCTTATTTTGCTGCTCTTAAAAAAAATGATACTAACAGAGTGATCTTGGCTAGTTGGTATTTAGAGGGTGAGGCCATTCCATGGTGGACTCAGTGGACTCATGCCCACACCAACTTTGGTGTGACAGATTATATCTGGGACGAATTCATCTTAGATCTTAAGCGGCTGTTTCTACCGCCCCATTACCTTGAGCGACTCGAAGACAAGTTCAGGGGTTCGCATCAAAACACGTAACCAGTCTTGTAGTTTACCAACAAAATTTCAAACTTATGTTTGCAATTAGGCATTTCTAATAAGGACAAGAAAGGAAAGTTCATCTGTGGCCTTGACACACAAATCCAGTGGAAAAAGCGTATGTTTCAACCAGCCACCTTCAAGGATGCACTCTCGCTTGCGTAGAGTGCTGAGATGAAGTACAATAGAGGAAAGCCCAAGACTTTCCAACCTTCCACTCCCAAGGCACCCGCCTCAGGGAAAAAAGGCCAAAACTAGACGGGGCCTCTCCAGGATAGAGCACGGGAGCCTCTAGCTCCAAGAACTCGACTAATGTGCCCAAGCTTACTCCAAAACCAAAAAGCTCAAGCAAACAAGACCAATGGATGGCTAAGCCCAGAAGAAACAACTCAGTACAAGGAGGAGGGTAGGTGTTTCTTTTGTCATACAAAAGAATACACTTCTAAGGATTGTCCAAAGAAGACTACCACTCCCCAGACTCCCACCCCGATCTCCACGGCTTCCATGGTGAGCCCCGCTCTCACAGACCCCAGCGGTCGCCTCTAGTCCTTCAGACCACAGCTCTCTGATTGGTGTAATCATCGGCCGAGAGCTCGAAGATAAGCAAAAGGGTGACCAAGACCAAGAGTATGAGTGCAATGAACTACTCAAGATGTTTGGCTACATAGGTGGCCACCACAGAGTCGTCGTCTTGTTTGACAGCAGCAACACGAAGGATGTGGTTGTCACGAAACACCCCGCTCGGCAAGCCCGGTTTTTGTCGACTTCGGTAAACAAGAAGGTAGAGGGATTTAGAACAGGCATGACGACGAGCATCAACTTTAAAGCTCAAGGTGCTAAACTAGTGATTCAGGGCATAGTGTTTGTGCAAGATTTTATGGTTGTCCCTCTTGTAGGAGCAGACATTATTTTGGAAATTCAATGGTTTCACAAGTTCCAGCCATACATTGATTGGGATAGGCACACTTTTCGGATTACCCAGAATGTGTCCAAAGTCCCAATAATCATTAAATGTGAGCTAGGGATCCCGAACTTTCCTCTCATAAGCCACATGCAAGCTAAACGAGAAATACGGAAAGGCACACGATGTGCAGTGATTTATATCCAGGCTCACCAGACGGTGCCCAATGCTTGCGAGAAGTACCAGGCTCTCCATGACAAGTTCTAGAAGATTTTTCTTCAATACAATCTCTCTCCCCAGCTCCCTCCGTCTAGACTGGAGAACCACGAGATAGACCTCCCAGGATCGGATCCCCCAAGCAAGTTTCCATACTGCCTGTCCAAGGCAATGAAATCGGAGTTGGACCGCCAACTCCAAGAGCTACTGTAGGCTAGCTTCATATGCGCTAGTGTGTCGCCTTTTGAAGCACCAATTGTATTTGTCAGAAAAAAGGATGGTTCTTCCAGATTGTATGTTGATTGTCGTGCACTCAATAAGCTGACCACCATAAAAAGTAAGTTCCCGATGCCTCGGATAGATTACAGTTTAGAGAGGCTAAATGGGACCAAGGTGTTCTCGAGACTAGATTTGAAGAGTGGGTGTGCCACCCGATGCGGATTGTTGAGGGGAACATCCCCAAGATAGCCTTTCGTACGGAACGTGCCCACTATGAATTTGTGGTCATGCCTTTTGGCTTGACAAATGCCCCAGCCACATTCAACCGCATGATGATGCGGACATTCCGAGACTTAATTGGCAAGTGTATGTTCATATTTTTGGATGACATACTTGTATTTTCAACTATGGAAGAGCAACATGACATTGATGTAGAGAAGGTTTTGAAGTTGCACGAAAGCAACGAGCTCTATGTCAATGAGAAAAAGTTGGAGTTTTATCTATTCAAGGTTCACTCCCTGGATACATAATTAGTGCCAAGGGCATTTGACTTGACCCGGCCAAAGTGGCTAAGCTAGTCAATTGGGAGATACCGCAGATAGCTTATGATATTTGGTCATTTGTGGGCATATGCCAGGCATATTCCACCCACATTGACAAGTTCTAGGACCTCTCGGCGAATCTTACAAATCTTCTTAAGGGTGTCAAGACTAGAAGGCAGCGGATCGGAATGACTCCATGAGCTTTGGAGGCATTCAAGGACCTCAAGCTGGCTTTTTCAAAGGCTCCTTGTGTAGCGCTAGCCTTGTGGGATGAGTCGTTCCAACTAATCACCGATGTGGGTAACATCGCGATTGGAGATGTTTTACAACAGAATGGCCATCCAGTAACTAGTAAGTTACTACCCACAGAAAAGAATTACTCGATCTATGATTGGGAACTCCTTGCAGTGATTCAAGCCCTGAAACATTGGAAGCATTTCCTTTATGGCCGAGAATTTGAGGTTCGTACCAACCATCAAGCATTGTGCTAGATTCAGACAATGCCAAGTGCACATTGGAGTGACCCACAGACAGACGGCCAGGCCAAAATTTTGGTACTAAATTAAACTTTTCTAGTGCATTTCACCCACAGACAGATGGCCAAAGGGAAATTTATAACCGTATATATATACATATATACATATATATGTATATGCATATGCATATATATGTGTGTGTGTGTGTGTGTGTGTGTGTGTGTGTGTGTGTAGGTATGATGTGTATGTATGTATGTGTGTGTATGTGTATGTATGTATGCATATGTGTGTATGTACATACATACATACATATGTATGTATGTATGTATGTATACATATATACACATGTATACATATGTACATATGTGTGTGTGTGTGTGTGTGTGTGTGTGTGTGTGTGTGTGTTGTTAGAAGTCATCTCCTGTCTATACATATACACCAGGGCCTCTGTTGTGATGTGCCCGCCTTATTAGGTGTTTTCTCATTTTTCCCCACTCTCCATTTTTCACTATTTTTCCATGGCTTGGGTGGTTGCCCTCCTGTGATGGCAGGAGGACCCAGTAGCTAGCTGACTACATGTGTTCATCTTCACAGTGTCCTGGGATGCAGGCCGACTGCTCCCTCTGGTCCCTGACCTCTCATGTATGCTAGTCGACTGGTGGATTTGGGTGGTCGTGGAGATTCAGGTCCAGTCGGCTGCCTTTTCTACAGGCCGACTGCATGCTTGGGGCCATATAAAATGGCCCTATTGCCCCATGCCATTGTATCATTTTATTCGGGATCTTCTTGTGTATATAGAGCAGAGTTACACGCCTCTCTCTCTCCTTCTCCATTGCTGTCTATTTTCTGCACTCTGCTTGCTCTTGTGTTCTCAAATTTGGTCATCATCTCCGTTGCATATTCTGACATGGTATCAGAGCTCTAGGCTCTTGATAGATCTTGGGAATTGTGTGAGAAAGAGGGGGATTGTTGTGTTGCTGATTGGTGGACTGTTCTGGACTGTTCGGGGAAGAGGAGAAGCAAGAGGAAGGCGGGCTGATTTGCTGGACAGCCACTTGCAGGTGTAAGTTCTTCTTTTTCCCACCAACCCACCCTTTTCAGTTACATCCCCGCAATGGCAGATTTACTAGAGATGGCTGAGAAGCATGTGAAGATCCCTACACTCCCCACGTTCCCGGTGGACTGTCAGTTGGACGGGAACAACTACGGCATATGGAAGGTTATGATGGAATCTGTTCTGGAGTCATATGACCTTGCTGATTTCATCGTTGTTGTGTTCGTCAGTCAGAGGAAACTTTACAGGTAACCTATGCTCTGATGTCTCATAGCATTCGGGACAAAGAAATTCCTATCGTTGAGGAAGTTCTTTCCACGGGGACCTCTTGGAAAGCCAGGCAGGTGGTAGTTAATTACTTGAAGAAGGAGGTGGATGTTGCACGTTCTCAAGGCTTTGTGGTTCCGGATTCAGAGGGGGTGGTTTACAGGTTTCAGAAGGCCTTGAGTGGTCTTCAGCAGGTTTCCAGGACTTGGCATCCCACCGTAACAAGTGTTGATCCTTGTGAGCAATATGATGCCTCTTTTGCTCGGAAGCAGAATGGTTCATTGATTTGGTTGAAGGATACCAGATTGGACGGCAGCTTCTTGATGAGGCTATTGAGCTCATGTTTGCAGAGGACTCTTTGGGAGGCAGGATTGCGTATCTTGTGGTTTCTGCAGCATGTGAAGGATCTTGGACTCTTTTACACAGGAGGGGGATTGATGGATGGAGTCTGACTCCACGGTTGGAGTGACTCAGATTGGGGAGGAGATCCAGACACGAGGAGATCTACTTCAGGCTCAGGAGCAGTATTATGGAGCGGTAAGAGGCAGCGTACCGGGCTGCTTGTGGTGCTGCTTGTGAGGTGGTGAGGTTGCAGAGGTTACTTGGCAGGATTGGGTTTCCACTAGTGGAACCCACGGTCATCCAGAGGCACTTTGTTCATGAAAAGATCGTTGCTGATGACATCTTGCTAGAGTTCTGTTCAACGGAGGTCAGTGTGGTGGACCTCTTCACGAAGTCGCTATCTCAGGCTTTGCTCCGGCGGCACTCCAGCTCCCTAGGGTTGGTTTCACAGCCAGGATCTGAGAGGGGGTGTTAGAAGTCATCTCCTGTCTATACATATACACCAGGGCCTCTGTTGTGGGTGTGCCCACCCTTATTAGGTGTTTTCTCGTTTTTCCCCACTCTCCATATTTTTTCTCCATTTTTCCCTATTTTTCCATGGCTTGGGTGGTTGCCCTGCGATGGCAGGAGGACCCAGTAGCTGGCCGACTGCATGTGTTCATCTTCAGGGTGTCCTGGATGCAGGCCAACTGCTCCCTCTGGTCCCTAACCTCTCATGTATGCTGGCCGACTGTGTACAGCTGGCCAACTGGTGGATTTGGCTGGTCAGTCGGCTGCCTTTTCTACAGGCCGACTACATGCTTGGGGCCATATAAAATGGCCCCATTGCCCCATGCCGTTGTATCATTTTATTCGGGATTTTCTTGTGTATATAGAGCAGAGTTACACACCTCTCTCTCTCTCCTTCTCCATTGCTGCCTATTTTCTGCACTGTGCTTGCTCTTGTGTTCTCAGATTTGGTCATCATCTCCATTGCATATTCTGACATGTATATCTATATGCATATTATATATACACATATGTATATGTATAACTTGAGGTTGAATTGGAACAACCCAAGCATCACATGATCCAAGCCTAATGTTCATGTGATCTATTACTTTAAACTTTGTGTAATAATTGAAGTTGAGCTTAAATGATAAATTTAGGTTGAGGATCAATTAACCTTGGTTTATATGATCACTTCACATAATCAAATAATTTACATGAGCAAATAACCTTGGTTTTCATCATCAACAAGCCAAATTATTATAATGTCATCTATGACCACTTAACCGAACTTTTTTGATCAATTGACTTGATCACAATATTAAGGATCAATTAATTTAAACTGAAATGCATAATCAATAAGCCTAGGTTTAGTGATCAACTAATCAAGGTCTATATGACCATTTGAAAAGATCTTTGTGTGATATCCATGACTGAAAGCTTTATATAATCAATTTACTCAAACGTAAATAAGAAATTTACTGATGGATCAATCAACCCGAGCATAACTATTGATTTTGCATGATCAAATGACCTAGGTTTACAGATTAAGTTACCAGATCATTTAACCTAATCTCTAAGTGATTAAGGTTAAAGGATCAGTTAACTTGGTCGTGAATGGTAACTTGACAGTGAATATTACATTTTCTGATGGAGTATTGAGGACAACACAGGTAATTGACTTAAGTTACCAGATTATTTATCCTAATATATGTGCGAGCCAGCTTAAAGAATCATTAACTTGATCTTAACTGTTAAAGTGAGCCAATAGAGTATTAAGAATCAATTAATCTGAGCAGTTTACATTATCTATGACTTCCATTAACCTGAGTTTAACAGATCATTTAACGTAATCTTTACGTCATCCATGACCTCAAGCTGTGCATGATGAATCAAATTAAGCTTAAACGATGAATATAATGATGCAAATATTAAGCAGAATCATCGTGAAAGGTCATTTCACCTGAGATGGCAAGCTAATCAGAGTAGTAACTCAAAACTTTATGCACATTATCTTAAACTGACCATTAAGCTGGATTATGGAAGAAGCTAAATCATGGTGAAAGGATCACTAACCTGTGATAAGACCTTTTCTTTTTCCAAAGTGTGCTGAAGAGAGCAGAGAAGGCGAGGTACAAACAACAGGGTTTCCCTTGCAGCCCTTCAAACAACAGATGAACACGAGGGCTTTCTGTGCCTAAAATGTACACGGAATAGCTTGGACTGCATGGCTGGGAGGCGGCAAAAATCGCTTTCGACCCTGGTGTTCACACGAAAACCCTCCAAAGCTCCACACTGCTGCTGTGGTTTGCAGCCAAGGCGGGCGCCCAAGATGGTCCAATTTGTGGGCGGCTGTGATTTATTTAATCACATTTCTAAGGTTAAGTTTTCAACCCAACCGTTGACTAAACCTAGTTGTACTAATATGCACCCAAAATGTTTTTTTGAAATAAATAATTCTGGTGTTCTAAAACCTTGTTTTGTTTAACCTCGGGAAAATGAAAGGTTTAAAAGGCCTATTTTATTTTCAGAAAAAAAAAATTCAAATCCATTTACGGCGGATTGAACTGATTTTTTTTAGTAAGTTGACCACGACTTGCCTCGCGCACGTGTATGTTGGAGAGGGGCGTTGAAACTTCAAGTTCACATGGCCCATGCCAAAGAAGCCACAAAGGAGGCAGCGGAGGAGGCTCGAGAGGGGGCACAGACCATTTGCGAAGGCGCACATTGTCAAAGAAGAACGAACGGAAGGTGTGCGGGAGAGCTCCTCAGGCATGACTAAGGAAAGGAGAGAGAAGTCCAACGACATGGTGGAGGGCATGAAGGAGAAGTCCAACAACATGGTTGAGGGCGTGAAGGAGAAGTCCAACGACATGGTTGAGGGCGTGAAGGAGAAGGCATGACTGAGGAAGGGAGAGAGACATCCGATGACATGGCGAAAGGCGTACGTTGGTAGATCCGCTCCTACAAGCGCAGGAAAAATTCAACGTTATAGTCTCAGAGGGCGCTCAGAGATTGCACGCCCATCAGGCTGAGGAGAATGATAGAGGACATGGTGAAAGTAGCCAACGAGAAGGCCGGCGAGGTCGTATTGTCGGAGGGCGCAAGGAAAGATGGTGGCGAAGCAGCTGTGAAAACGAAGGGGCTAGTGGCGAAGAGCATGGAGAATCCGCTAACCTTACAATAATAAAGTGTTCTGAAGTCAGCCTTATTAATATGGGTGCCAAATTTTGTTTTCAATTAATTAGTTCGTTAGGTTGTGGAGAACCTTAGTTATGTAGAGGGTGTTAACGTGATGTTTTTTAGGGTCTTGAGGTGATTTTAAAGGAGGATTCTGGAGGGTTCTTGAGGATTTCGTTAGTGCTATTATCCTTGGGTGCTTTCTCTCTCTGTCTCTTTGTCTCCGTCAATGCTTTGTGTCTTGCTCTCATTGAAGACTCACAATGTCTAGACCCATGGTTTGTGGAGGTAGCTCCATACTTTGAAGGAGATCATTGAAACAACAAGGACTAACCACATAGCTAGCTATGGTTGATAAAAATCATGGATATGTTTTATGGGCAATCAACGGTTCACTGTCTATGGCCTCAAAAGATGGGATTCCTCGTTAGCATTATAGCAACTATGACACAAGAGGATATGGCCAAAACCTGCTAGTGCTTCACAATTTTTTCTAACATTTCCTTGGTGATGTTACAAATTGTATATGCCTTTTTTCTTACATCTCCTAGGTGATGTTACGAATTGTACATGTATTGTATTTTTGTAGTTGCATGTTCCATTGTGGCCTTTTAAGACATAGATACTCTCTCTCTCTCTCTCTCTCTCTCTCTCTCTCTCTCTCTCTCTCATACACACACACACACACACACACACATTTTTGGATTACCTTTCATCACATGAGTCTAATGGTAGAAGTAAAACTTTGATAATGAGTCCGACAATGCATTCAAGATAGTAGGCACCAATTAATTGTCATATAGTTCAACAACATTGGCCAACTACTCCTTAAAATCCTTGATTTTGGTAAGAAAACTCTGTATGGAGTCTCCCTCATTCATATGCTCTAACTCTAATTGCTTGCGTAGATAAGCAACATATGCTTCATTATATACGTGGTACATGATGCAAGTGCATTCCAAGCATGTTTAGCAGTCCTGCATGACCGAATGTGAGGAATGATACTCCTCTTGAATGACAAAGAAAGTAACGCATATGTCTTCCTGTCTCTTCCATCCCACTTTGTTTGTTCCTGCATAGGAGGTATGCTATCCTATGGTAACATGTAAAATTGGGTCCATGTGTGCAGATGTGTCTTCTGCATCATGTTCATCATAGAAAGCGAGATGTTTCTTCTCAATACAAACCATAATATTCCATAGCCCCTTGGCTACCAATACTACATGTCACATCAATTAGGACCATAACAATTAGTTAGTCCCATCAAGCATATCCTCAGAAGATAACATCCGAAATACATTACAGTTTACCATTTCTAATAATACCCAAGCAAGTAATTACGGAACCTCTAAAAGTGCTCAGTGATCGTTTGATGCAACCAAGGTGGTTGCTAGTAAGGCCACTGACAGTGGGAGACTTGCAAGGTGTATAAAAGAGTTCATAGTAAAGTGAGTACAAATTTTACTCATAAGATGTAGAGATTGATATCGCTGAAGTGTTAATAAGATCCGATGTGGTGAGAGTATCTGATGATGCTTTCAAGTGTATCTACACACTCGTTTGTAGTAGATATGATAATACTACTCAAGAATCTACTAAACAGTAGTGCAAATCTGGTCACCAAAGTTGTCTACACAAAAAAAAACAAAAACTGCACAAAGGGCCCCCAAAACGCGCTTGGAATGAAAATTTGACCGCAATACTATAGTACAAATTACTGCACACTTCAAGGTCCTCTTTCTTCTCCTAGAAGGGCATGTTAATCCAATTCAAGAAGATAGGTGACTCGGAGTGAAGGATAGGCAACAATAGGGTGGAGGAGCGTATGCTTTGATACCAAATGTTAGAAATGAATGCATGTGCACGCACACACATAACAGTGGAGAAGCTCAAGGGAGCACATAATGAGATGGTAGATAGATAATGAATGTATGATGTATAAAGGTGATAAGTATACCCCAAGATGGGTGTATACTAACTAACACGAGAGAAAAAACCTCCTAAAGAGGAAAAAAGTGCCCTGGCTGGTGCTAGTGGTTCACACACATCACTACCAAATATGACTACAATAAAGAACCATGAGATCAACTCAAAAATTTGAGAGTTTTAACTTTTCAAATTGAAAGTTATCGATAAATCATCATGGGAATCTTCAAAGTATGTTGGATAAGGGACAATAATTTTTAGATACACTATAATTATCAAGTGTCCGCCGATGCAAGGCTGGTGCAAGATCCATAAATATATGTATGAGTGAAGTAATGGCCACACAGAAAAGATGGCCAGAAGAATTGTTAGAATCACACGGCTGTGTGATATGAACCAACAAGAAAACGCCACTTGTGCCCACAACATAGATAGAAATACAAAGGCACTTTCATTGTTATTTCTATCTATGAGTAATTTTAATTATGTATGTTTTCTCCCCATATATGTAAGCTCGGTGTTACAAGCTCTTGTATGCTCTTTGACATCGTTATTTTTGTCAAGCTATCAAGTCTTTTTTTGACTACTATTGTGCAATCATGGTGTTAGTTAATCATCTACATGCACTTGCAAGCCAATGGTAGTAGGAAGATAATGGTGGCCAGATTCTACTCGATTTGGTTCATCTCAACTTCTACAATGGTTTCCACCTTAACTATACATTATTATGAGGAGGCATGGATAACTATGACTGTGAAAAGCACTACACGCTTATAGTAAGACACAAGGTGGAACTATTGTCACATAATAGTTTGGAACTATATTGTTATATAATATTTTGGAACTATCATGATAGAATATTTAAGACTCTCTCTATATATAGGATGAGAAATCAAGATAGGACACATATTATAGTCTACTAGGGACGAGGTGTTGTGTAAGAGTAGTAAAAAAGCCTTGCTCCAAGGAATCAACGTTAACAATATGGAAAATCAAGGAGAGGCATCTTTTTATAGATTCACGTCCAAGATACTTCCCAAAAAAGGAATTACTACTATGTCGGCCAAAGTTTCGAAGAAAGTGATGAGATTAAAGCTCTAATACAGAGTGAATTTCGTAGGGATGTTATTTGAGAATTTGTATGCATGGCTATTACAGACGTACATGTCTAGTATTTTGATAGTGGTGCTAGTAAACACATTATTTCTCATTGTAGTTTGTTCGTACATGTGTAGTATTTTGACAGTGGTACTAGTAAGCACATTACTTCTCATCGTAGTTTGTTCTCATCACTTGAAACTGCTCCATAGGGAAACACTATTACATGTGCAAACAACTCGTCATACCATGTAAAAGGAGTTGGTAAAATTGCTCTCATCACTGCCCCAAATGGTGGAACAATCACGCTTTCAGATGTATTATATATTTCAGGGATCAACAAGAACTTATTATCTATCTCTGCCATGGCAAGCTTGCAGACAACGAAGGCGACAAGCGAAAGAAAAAGGGAAAATGCAACTATTGCAGGGAACCTGGTCACTACATTAATGAGTGTGTAGGAGGCGGCTGGAGAAGGAGAAAAAGAAAGACTCAGGTATGGCGCTAATGCATCAACATCTAATGCAAAAAGCAACAAATTTAAAAACTATGCACATGATCATTGGGCTTTCATTGTGCAATACAGTTTTGACCCTTGACATAAGGATGTATGCATGGCTATTACAAATCTACATGTCTAGTATTTTGATAGTGGTGCTAGTAAGCACATTACTTCTCATCACAGTTTATTCTCATCACTTGAATCTGCTCCACAGAGGGAAACACTAGAACATGTGCAAAAACAACTCCGTATATCATGTAAAAGTAGTTGGTAAAATTATTCTCACTACTGCAAATGGTGGAACAATCATGCTTTCATATGTATTATATGTACTAGGGATCAAGAAGAACTTGTTATCTATATCTGCCATTACTAAGTCTAGCTTAGTGGTTCAATTTATGGATGACAGATATATTGTTCATGATCATAGTGATGTCAATACAATTGTTGCTTTTGGTACTTTGCCTCATGGCCTTTATAGGCTAGATGCAAATGAAAGACAAGGGCATGTTGTGTGTATAGTTTCTCCCACAAAGGCAATGGGTGACACTAAGCTGTGGCATGCACACTTTGCTTACTTAAACTTTGGCAATTTGCTACGCTTACATATGCATGACATGGTGTCTGAGCTGCCACATCTTGAAGCTCCTATCAAACATGTTTGTGAGGGTTGTATTCTCGAAAAAATGCAGCAGGCATCATTTCCCAAAGATGGTTTAGTTAGAGCTGTATGAAAATTGTGGTCCTATGAGGACACCATCTATTGGGGGCTACCTCTATTTTTTCACATTCATTGATGACATACCTAGGTATATCTATTCAGAAATAAGAGGTTTTTATGTGCTTTAAGCACTTTGTTTCTACGATTAAAAATGTTTCTACATGTAAGGTTGGTACCATGTAGATAAAACACTAATGTGTTGTGCCCTATACACCTCAGCAAAATGGTGTAGTTGAATGTGAAAATAGGTCTCTCATGGAGATAGCATGTTGTATGATCAAAAGCTAAGAGTTACCTCATGGTTTCTAGCTAGAAGCAATCATCTGTGCAACATATGTTTTGAAAAGGTGTCCTACAAAGGCTTTGCATATAATTATGTCTTTTGAAGCTTGGAATGGTAGAAAGCCCTTTATGGCTCACTTACACATTTTTTATTGTCTTGCTTATGTACTTGTGTGCTTGAGAAAATTTGCAGCAAGCTTAATGATAAGGCTGTTAAATGTATTTTTGTGGAGTATAGCTCGAAAAGTAAAGGTTATCGTCTCTATCATCATGCTACCAAGCTTATTCTTGCTGGAGTAGAGATGTTATATTTGTGGAAGATACAATCCAACCCTTGCTTTCATGTAAAAAACAACAAAATATATGTTCATAGGACATATTTGACACTCTTTTCATTGTTCAATATACAGGACACATTGATGTAGAGCATTTGGGTACTCATAGGAATGCTAAAAATCAGCCCACACATGTTAAAAATCAACATGTTTTTTAGCCCATAGATCAGCCTATCAATGAGGCAAATGTGGATGATGCAATTAATGAGGAAAGAAGGGAGCTTGAGGAGTCAAAAAGTATGCCAAAATGGCTGGTGAAAACACTACTACGTGATAGCAAATTGGCCACTCCTTTGCCTAGCAAAACACATGCAGATTCTCATCACACATCTCATGTTGACATAGGTCTTGCTTTTATTATTGCTAGTTTATGTAATGAAGAGGAACCTATCTCCTTTTATGAAGCAAAGAAATCAAAACAATGGATAAGTGCTATGCAATCTGAATATGATGCTTTACACAAAAATGATACTTGGGAGTTGTTCGATTTACCTTATGGTGGCAAGAAGGCCATTGGCATGAAATGGGTTTATAAGCTTAAACATAAAGTGATGGTAGTGTCAGAGCTATACAAAGAAAGCCTTGTTACAAAGGGTTATGCACAAGAAAAAGGCATTGACTATGGTAAGGCATTTGCACCCATATGTCGTATGACTACCATGCAGAGTATCATTGCATAAGCAGCACAACATCTCAAACTCAGGATCAAAAATTCCAAAGGAGCTATAGCTTCAAGATCATAAACACACCTAAAGGGATTTAGTATACACATGATGTACGGTATATGGTTCTGACTAGGCTATCTTAAGGTTTGGCTTCTTGGGTCCCAACCTAGATTGGTATAATACTACTAAATCTCCCTTTTTAAATTCTCGGTCCTTAATGTTCTTATCATGCCATTCTTTTCTCCAATTTTGTGTCACCTGTGCTGAGACCATCTGATGGATTCTTGTTTCATTGAGCTTGGTGAGCTGGTCTAGTGCACGGAGATTGGCTAGATTGTCTAATTGTGCTCGACACATCTAATCTTAAACTTGAGATAAAAAATTCCAAAGTAACTATAGCTTCACTAACCTAAAGGGTGTGTGGCATGTTATAACTTTGTAGGTTGTTCTATAGGCCAAAGTGAAGTTTACTAACCTTCTATCCCAACTATGTAGTTGTTTCTACACTATTTTAGTTAGAATCCCTTTAAGTGTAATGTCTTATTTGTGCTTTCTACTTGCCCATTACACCTTAGGTAATATATGATCGACTTTCTATGCACTATCATAAATTCCTCTACCAACTCTTCAATGGCTTTGTTTAAGAAGTGAGTACCTTGATTAGTGAGAATCTCGATAGGGCAACCAAATCTTGTTGTTAGTGACTCGTAGATGAACTAGGTTGTATTTTGAGTTGACTTATCAAGAAGAGCTTTTGCTTCTTTTGTCTCTCGGAGTCACTTTCTTGAAAGGTCCCATGAAGTCTAGCCCCCACTCATGAATGGTTCTAATGTTCTATATAGGTTGTAGAGACATCATGTCACTCAACATGGGCCTCCTCGTTCTTTGGCATTAGTCACACTGATGACTATAGTATTTGTGTATGTTAATGTAGATATTACCCCACCCATAGCCAATTTGTAGAATTCTCCGAGTTGTTATCTCGGAACCCATGTTCCCTCCAGATGGTCTCAAGTGTGCCTCTACAACCAAGTGGTTTTGCGAGCTTCTCCAGCACATCTCTGAAGCATAATGTCAACTTCGAGTCAATAAAGTTATCCTTCAATGATGGTAAACTTTGTTGATTTTAATACTATTACCTTGCTTTGATTTAAAGTTAGTTCCTCTGGCATTTCTCCTATGGACAAGTAGTCCATGACCTCTTTACATTCTAGTTTTATTATGGAGATCCGAGAACAATTCTTTATCTGGAAATCGATCCCTTACTTGTCCTTCCTGCTCGAAATAATCTTGAGAGGTAATCATCTACACAATGTGTTTTCCCAAGCTTATGAATGATCTTGAAGCCAAATTCTTGTAAGAGTAACGTCCATCTTAATAGCCTTCCTTAGATCATTGTATACACTTCTTCCTTATTAGACTAGAACGCCTAAACCTCAATGGGGTTATCTTTTTTTAAGGTCTTATCTTTATGCTCTTTTTGACACAACCTTCTCCTTTTCTTAGCCCTTTGGCTCTTGGTCTTCAAAGTTGCCTTTGAAATGGGGTTCTCAAAGATTGTGGTCATCTCAAATATCACCATCACCTTTATTGTAGTATACAATACCATAGGAGCTACTTAAACAAGAATATAAATGCTAATCAAACCTTTTAAAAATACTAATGAAGCTTTCAATGCAAAAGAGCCCAATGAGTAAGCCAAAATGAAGGTTTGTGTCCACTTTTCATTCCATAAGTAGCTTTTATGTTGGTTTCGAGGCTCCTCTCCACACCTAGCCCTTCTAAACCTAACCTTAATTATCACAAACTTCATACTTGGTCACATTCCAATTAGATCCAATTGACCACACCACCTAATTGGTGTAGTCATAGATTAAGCAAAAAACCAAAGGATCCTATATCCTAGAAAGATTTATCTCTATCCAAAACCCAATTGACACTACCCAATTGGGGTAGTAAAAGATTAATAAAAAAATTGAAGGACCCTATGTCCTAGAAAGATCTATCTCTACCCTAAATATCCTTAGAAGATCTCCCTCTACTCTTAGTGTCTCAGGAAGATCTCCCTCTACCCTTAGTGTCCTACGAAGACCTCCCTCTACCCTTAGTGTACCCTTCGAGTGGTTTGATATGGGTATCAACAACTTGCACTGATGCTAAAAATATCTAATCCATCTCACAACCTTTTGGCCACATAAAGCTCATTCCTATCGATATGGATTAGAGTTATCGACTCTGTACCACAATGTGGTCTACCTGTTCCTTGATCTAGTCAACTCGGTCTTTCAACCAGCTCTAGCTTAATCAACTTTCTCCTTATGCACTTAATGTATTTATGATCTTTAGGATTTATTATGTGGCCCCTTGCTATTAGTGTATTACCTTGTCATATGCCTCATAATCTATGTGGCACTCTAGTAGCAATAATCCCTTCTCTCTCTCATAGATGTTCATAGGTTTTGATGTAGAGGGTTGAGCACAATCATGCTTATTGTTGCAATTACCTGATCCTTTTGTGTTGATTATCTTGCTTAAAAATAGATGTTTATGCATGTAGAAATAGAATTAACCAAACCGGTGTTGGTATTACCTTTACTCAATGCACTCCTCCTTAGTCAAGTTGGTGTAGGTGTTCTTGTTAATGCTCTTGCACCCTCTTGTTGTGTGTAATTCCTCTTTAAAATGTTACGTCAAGGAAAACTATTGGGACTTCTCTTTGTTCAAGGAAGTTTGTTCTAAGCTTTTAGCTTTTATTGTTAGGTTGGATCCTACATTGGAGGGTCCTAATAGTAGTTTGGTAGCTCAGTAGGACATAAATATATCCTTTTAGGGGTTTGCTATAAATTCATATCTTGGCATTTCTCTTCTAAGGCATGTCTTCATGAATGTGACAAACCTTAGAAAATTATTAAAATGATAAAAATAACCTTAAATATAATTGATAAATCACCATAAGTAGAGGTTATGTACATGCAAGAAAAAAATGATCTCGACTCATTATAGATTTCTTCTAAACCTTACATAGTATTTAAGGGATGAGAGATAGATTTTCCATGATAAAAAATTATTGCATTAATATTTAATTTAATTAAATTTACTTCTTAAAATCTCTTGACACCCAAAATACGATAATAGTGCGAGCTTATATGGTGATTTACTTTAGTTATACGAATAAATCAATGCCTCCACTAAAGTAATCGATCAAGAATACATATCTAAATATTTCAATTTAGTTAGAAGAGAAGGTGATGGTCTCAAATTTTAAAACTGCATTGATAATAAAACAACGTACATGAACCATTGCTTATATTTGGATCATCTAGTGAGAAACTTATGAAAATAGTGTTTATTATTATATAAAATGACTAGATATTCCACTTAAAGCCTTATGAGATGTTTAAAAATGCATGAAGTAGTCTCTTATTCTATAGTAATAAATATGGTTCAAAATTTGTAAACTTTTATCTAAAACAAAGTGCCTAAAAGGCTCCTAAAAGGATAGGTATACATGTGATTGGCTCTCACAAAATGCACCAGCAAAGCATAACATTATACAGAATACATGTGCAAGATTTGGTCCTAGTCTATGATTGTTTGATTAGCTATAAAAATCCTCAAAGTTAAATTTTTGAGATAGTTAGCTAAATGCCTTAGAATTTTCATTAAAACCTAAATTTTGGAGTTCTAATTTATTTTTAAGCCTAAGATGGATTGTATTACACCATATATATGTTTGGAGTTCTAATTGATTTTTGAGCCTAAGATGAATTGTATTACACCACTGTATATATGTTTGTGAAGCAATGCACATCCAAAAACTTTGGAAAGTAATGAGAAATTGGTTAACTAAAGCCTTTGATCCAAATATAGTCCAAACAGCTCTACATTACGATTGTAATTTGGCCTATGAGCTCTTATGAAATTGAAAAGCCTTGAGGTAACCCATGTGATTCCAAAGAATCCCAATTTTCCTTCACTATGTACCTGATGATATGAAAAAGGAAACCTTTGATTTTCACTATCCATATATTCTAAATAATTCCATAAAGTTGGTCAGTAAAGAGGACATAAATATGGATACTTTTCTATCTCATTACCAAACTAGTGCTACCAAATGATCTGGGTTTTTTGTCCTAAATAGGCTTTTACTCTTTCCTATTTAGATACACCATGAACTCACACACTACACAAACTAAGTTGTTAACTCAACTATGTGTTCTCATTATTGAGACCTATGATTTTTAACACCATAATTGTTGACCTATAATTTTTGCCACCATAATTATTGACCTATGATTTTTACCACCATAATTGTTGACCTATCATTTTTGCCACCATAATTGTTTATGAGATTAAACAATAATATGGATTGTTGCCCTTGCCTTATCAAAGTGCTAAGTTTAATTAGCTATAATGAAAAGGAAGCCATCATGTATAAATGATGTTGAGTACCCTGAACTCGCTCTATTAAGGAAACTTGACATGTACCTTATCATAATCATCAGTGCACGTGCCTCCAACTAATCTGGGGCTTTAAGAATGCATAAAATCTCATGATTTATGTGTCTCTAAAGTACTCTTGAATTAGCCACCCAAATTTGAAAGGTGAACCATGATTTCCAAGCCCTATGTAAAGAGAGAAGCAAGATGGATGATCTTCACAATTATCAATTGATCATAAAACTAGGTATAAGGTAATCTTTTATTCCTTAAAAATGGTATATATTTATTACATCCAACTCGTTTATATAACCACCACTACTCAAAATCAATGCTTCTCAGACATGCCTTAAAGCAAGATGAATGATCTTCACAATTATCAGTCGATCATAAAACTAGGTATAAGGAAATCTTTTAATTCCTTAAAAATGATATATATTTAGTACATCCAACTCATGGTTATATAACCACAACTCAAAATCAATGCTTCTCATAATCAGTGCCTCCCAATCGTGCCTTAAATGTCAAACAAGAAGTGTTCATTTCCAAACATATAAATTTTAAAGAAAGCATGCCAACTCCCTCCCTTTGGAAGTGCAGCGTTGCCTTGATACACAAACCATGCATATCCTCTCTATATTATTATACACTTTATTTTTTATTAATAGATTTGCATTCATGTTGATGTCTCATACTAGATATGTTTCCTTACTAGTATGTGTATGCATTTGGTGACATGGATAACTATGATGGAAAAGAAAAAAGAAGAAGAATGATATTCACAAAATGATGTGCTTTTTGAGTAGCACATATTGCACTAGTAAATATTAAACTTTTATGTTGTAAAATATTATTGTTTACCCATTATTAAATAACTAAATCTGAAATTCTCTTATTAAGAAGATTAGGGGAAATGGTCACATTGACCCTTAAAAGTGTACTCATCAAACAATAAGTGGGTGGTTTCTTTGTTGATCCCTAAAGTAAGAAAATCTCTTGCCAAGCATGAAATAAAATCTAGGTCAATCATGCATGAACTAGAAAAAGCATGGAATCCTAGGCACAAAGAGTTTCCCTTTGCATGTATGCTGACAAAGATTAGAGATTTAAATTGTCTAAAAATAACACACTAGCATGCTATAAGTTAAATGATCGACCTCTCCAATATACTTGTCCACACACACATACTCTTGCTCGTATATCCCTTTGGTTCTACATTCATGCACACTACAATGCCCCTAGTCTCACTGATGATGAGGACTTGCATGCATCCGTGGTGTTATATATGATGATACTTGAGGTGTTGCCACCATGTAAGATCAAGGCATGTTGTACCATCATCTTTCCTTCTGTCCTCACCATCTTGGCATTTAAGTCAAACTAGTTATCCAGATTTCATCCAAAACTCAACACGAGAGATTTTGCTGGATAAAATCATCATGGAACATTTGATCCAAATAGACAATCATCAAGAATGGATTAAAAGATATATGATTATAAAGGTATCATGTAAAGTCTAAAATCCTAAATAGCTGTTACCTCATCATTCTTTTACTATATGTGTGTGTGTGTGTGTGTGTGTATGTGTGTTGTTTTTTCCAATTTTATATCTTTTCTTTGAAGTATTGTATTTCTCTTTGGTCTCATAGACATGGGCCTATAATGGAGCAATGCACTACAAGCCTTTAAGTTGTTGATTTTGCACAAGGTGAGGGGGACTAGACATATCTCACGACCTAGCCTTCCTTTAATACCTTGCCTTAGAGTAGCATCCATAGTTACGACTTGCAAGTGGGTGGCATATAATCTCACATCACCCTATGTGTTGCTATCCTTTGGGGTGCTCGTTCTCAAGTGCTATTGTTTGGGGCGCTCAGCACAAAGGATAGTAACACATCGCCTTATGTGTTGCTATCTTTTGGGCTGCTCATCCTTAAGTGCTATTGTTTTCTCTCTTGGCCTTGATCCACTGATCTTACCCAAAAGATTAATCTATTAACCTCCATTTGCACGGTCCTTGCTCATCTATCAATTTAGGGTCACCCCTTATTTACAATCAGGATTAAGTGCAAGTTTGACCTTTGTCAAAGAAACATTCTTCTAACTAAATATTAGAAAGTTCATTCTTCTAGCTAAATATTCTTGCTTTGATTGGTGCCGCTAAGCAAATATTTAATTCGCTTTCATGCTTCTCACAATAGTGTACCTTAACTTGCACATAGCCTCACACCTCTTGCCTATTATACCAAGGTCTAACCTTTACCCTTTCTAGGTCTTTACCTTTATATAACTACTCCTAGAGACAAATTGCTTAGAGCAAAGGTTAACAATACATTCAAACTAGAATCGTTTCACGTATCAACACAAATACCAAGTCCTAGAGACAAATTGTTTAGAGCAAAGGTTAACAATAAATTCAAACTAGAATTGTTTCACATATCAACACAAACACCTAGTCAACACAAATACCTAGGATCATCTCACGTATCAACACAAATACCTAGTCATGCTTACTTGATTGGTGCTGCTAAGATAACATTTAATTTGCTTTCATGCTTCTCACAACAATGTACCTTAAATTGCACATGGCCTCACATCTCTTGCCTATTTTACCAAGGTCTAACCTTTACCCTCTCTAGGTCTTTACCTTTATATAACTACTCCTAGAGACAAATTGTTTAGAGCAAAGGTTAACAATAAATTTAAACTAGAATTGTTTCACGTATAACCACAAATACCTAGCCAACATAAATCCCTAGCTAACACTATACCTAATCAACACAAATACCTATAATCATCTCATGTATCAACACGAAACCTAGTCATGCTTACTTGATTGATGCCGCTATAAGCAAACATTTAATTCGCTTTCATGCTTCTCACAATAGTGTACCTTAACTTGCACATAACCTCACATCTCTTGCCTATTATACCAAGGTCTAACCTTTACTCTCTCTAGGTTTTTACCTTCATATAACTACTCCTAGTGACAAATTGTTTAGAGCAAAAAACAATAAATTCAAACTAGAATCATTTTTCACGTATCAACACAAATACCTAGTTAACATAAATATCTAGAATCATCTCACGTGTCAACACCAATATCTAGTCATGCTCACTTGACCTTCCAAGGATTTCTCAAGCTTTCGTGCTCTCAAAAACTTCGCGACTTACAAATGCTCGCCTTCTAGGTTACATAAGGATAGTTTGGACATAATCTTCAAAAGTAGCTCACTTGAGCTCTAGGAATATGCCCCTAGCGATCTTTAGTGGTATGGATGACAAGTCAAGATAGAATTGATGCCTCACTCCCTTTATCAATATGAGTTGTGCTAGCACTGGCCAATACATTTTGTACATACAAATATCCAACCTAAAAAGTCACTTAAACGCAAGCTATAATAACCACAAAACACGTCTAACTAATCTGAGAGAGAGAGAGAGAGAGAGAGAGAGAGAGAGTAAGAAAAGAATGTCACACAAGCGTGTTATTGGTTATATTTGTGAACACCATTAACACACACACTAAGAAAACAATGCCCACAAGCTGGGCGCCCTCGTGTGAAACTCCTGGCCGTCCAACTTCCTGTTATAAGGATAAGTAAGCCCTCGTGTGAAATCTGATTATGCTTCGAACACAAAAAGACTCTTCTCTCCATGCAAGTCTCCACGCAAGCTGTATTTATCAAGCGCTCGAGGTGAAAGGTATTTAATCATCTCTTTATTTCGAAATGCGTAAACATATTTAGTTGTTTTTGTCCGAGCTCTTGAACCTTATCCAGCCTTACAATCAATCGGTTGAAAAATGATTACCGATTTAATTTAATTCGATGTGATACTCTATATACTCGAGAGAGATTGTTTTCGAGAAAAAAATTTCCCCTAACAAAATATGAATTGCTGTTTTGTAATTGATTGTGTTATCATGGGTAGTGGTCATGATTCAATTTATTTTATTGAGGCTCAGTTGGAAATGGAGGGGGTGGCTCTTGCCTTGATGGGTTACAAACCATGGTTGTGATGGGGCGTGACGCCCCTTGTCTCCCCCAGATGTTTTTGGTGCTTGCAGCGAAGCTATGGCAAAGTTTTCCAAAAAAAAGATAAATCTTCTTTTTATGCATAAATTCAATAAAGCAAAAAAAAAAAAGAATTCCCATCATATTCTAGGCATACTAGATATTTTTATGCTAAAAGAATAATTTTTTTCATATTTATGGAAAATACTTTTATAGAGTTTATGCATAATTGTTTAAATAGAGAAATGATAAATTTTTGTTATGTTATTTTTACATGCATAAAAATTTAGATGCAAAAAGAGGAATTCCCACAATATTCTAGGCACAAACATTTTTAATATTAAAATAGGAATTTATGGCATATTTTAAAATATGGGTATTTTTATTTATTTAAAAGTTGAATTTTGAGTATTATCATTTCTTAGAAAATATAGGAAAGCTATGGAAAATTTTATATCATTAGAGAATGAATTTATACATAATAAATTTTGAGCTAAGAAGCAAATGTACTTTATTTATCATGTACTTTCTAGAATAGCATAGAGGTCCTATACCACCTTTCTGTTTGGTAGTGCATGCAACATGGATCACCCGGTCTACGCACTGCCTAGGCGGGACGGCTCGATACGGATGAGGCAGTACGGTGGAGGTGCGGTCGTATCCAGTCGACCGTTTTTAAAAAACCCTTTTTTCAAAAGTTTTTTTGACTGTTTTTTTCTGGCTGTTTCTTGGGTGTTTTGGGGACTGTTTTAGGCTTTAGCCTTTGCTTGCATCCTATATAATAGCACCTCCCCCAACCCCATCCTCACAACTTCAAGTGCTCAACCCTCCCCTCTTTAGTGCTCATTGCTCAAGAGTCAATCGATTCAATCCTCTCCCTTGAGCTCTCCTTCAAGCCTCTCTCCCCTCTACGCTCTCTCAGCATCTCCCTCTTCCTCAAGCCGCCCCCTCAAGCCTCTCCCTCCCTCTCCCTTTTCTTATCCCGGGACCCCTCCCACCTCTTTCACCATGAGAGAAAAGCATGAAGCCTTTACTTTGCATGCCATTACCCATGAGAAGAACGAGGGGAAGTCAAGGGCATGGAAGTGGACTTGCAAGTATTGCGGCAAGGTCTACACTAGTAGTGCCACTAGGCTTCTTGCACATCTCCCTAAGATGGGGGGAAAAATTGCACCTTGCAAGATGATCCCTCAAGACATTGCTGATGGCATTGTGAAGAAGTACTCCTTGCTTTGCAAAGCAAGTGATAGTGGAAGAGTCTCCCCCGTTGTTGCCGCGCCCAAGACGAAGTCATCACGCTGGCAAAGGATACATCCTCCTCATCCTTCTCTCCCTTGACCAACTCCAACCCCTCATCAAAGCGACTAAGTGAGGTTGAGGTTCCACACAAGAGACAAGCCACTCTTGGAGGCACCATTGGATTTTATGGTAGGCACTAGGCCGGTTGGAATAGCAGTGGATCATGCTATCTTGTCCTTCACTCTCACATTTCAGTTCAGCACCGCTCCATTGGGACAGGTCTCCACACACACTCGTTATACCTTTACGAGGGAGACGGACACCGTGTACACGGATGAGATATACAGACGCTTATGTGCCGAGGAGCCGGGACGGCCATTAGATGAGCTCACTCAGATATTGATAGAGACGCTTCATGCTGCAGCATCAGAGGCATATCCCCATAGTCAGCCTACACAGAGACGATCTGGGAACATGCCCCAGAACAGTTGGTATGATGAGGAGTGCAGAGAGATGAGGATCAGATTACAGAGAGAGGTGCTCATGGGTGTTACCACTCACAGACAGTCACGGATTACCTTCCGGCACCTAGTGCGACGGAAGAAGAGAGCTTATCTTGCTCAGTTAGAGAGGGATTTGTACCAGTTATTTATGAGTCAGGACTCAGGCGAGGCATGGAGACTATTCCATGAGCATTCACCATCACCAGCCATTACCTCCACAGAGATTTGGGGTGAGTATGCAGCATCCCTGTACACAGCACCAGGACAGCCGCCCCTGCCAGACCCATCGGAGCCATGCCCAGAGACGTGCTTTCTTTACTGCTGAGATGGTAAGGAAAGCTATTGACAGGATGAGGACTGGGAGAGCATATGATCATGATGGTTTGGTAGCAGAGCACTTTATTCATGCCAGAGATATGCTTGCAGAGCTTATTGCTATGATGTTTAACCGAGCCATGTGTGAGGGTTTTCCTGAGACTTGGAATATGTCCACGATTGTGCCTATCTTCAAGTCAGGGGATCCCATGCTTCCTGGGAATTATCGTACCATCATGATTGGTCACACATTGGCTAGATTATATGCATCTGTTCTTGAGCAGGAGTTGAGTAGATGGGCAGAGAGAGAGGGCATACGTGCATCAGGGCAGGTAGGGTTCAGGAGAGGTTTCTCCACAGTTGACCATATCTTGACACTCAGAGCTATTATTGAGGAGGGCAGATTATATGGCAGGAGGATTTATTGTTGCTTTGTGGATTTCCGCAAAGCTTTTGACACAGTACCGAGAGCCAGGCTGATGCGCAGACTACAGGAGATGGGAGTGCCCACAGAGCTGATTTGGGGAATCATGGCTTTATACAGGACAGTTGTGGGGCAGGTACGTACTACCCAGGGTATATCTGAGATGGTTCACTCCACTATTGGGGTGAAACAGGGCTGCCCCCTTTCCCCCACCTTATTTGGGATGTATGTGGATGAGGTTTCGGACTATGTAGAGCGGGAGGGTGACAGAGGAGCACAGCTAGCAGGGACATGGATTCCGCTGTTATTGTATGCTGATGATATTGTGCTGATCTCAGATTCTCCAGAGGGGATGCAGCGTCATTTGGATGCATTGCACATGTTTGCAGAGGACAGTGGATTGTCTGTTAACCTTGGTAAAACCAAGGTGATGGTGTTTAACACCACAGCACAGTGGGTTAGGAGGTCAATGCCCACCTTTACATATGGTCAGGAGACAGTGGAGTATACAGATGCATATACTTACCTTGGTGTGGTTTTTAGTGGCCCACTATTTTCCTTGAGGAGAGCAGCGGAGACCAGATTGACCAGAGCTTATGCAGCATTGGGGAGACTAGAGAGGATGTGTTCGCAGGTTCAGTTTCAGGAACCTCGAACAAAGCTCTGGCTCTTTGACACTTTGGTCACTTCAGCCATGCTGTATGGAGTGGAGATATGGGGACCCTTAGTGGATCACCACAGCCGAGCTGGTAGCACTGATGGATGGAGACGTATGGAGAGGCCCTTGGTTTCTATGATTTCCCGGATGATTAGGGCCAAGGCCTCCGTACCACATGATATTATCCGTGCAGAGATGGCTGCCCCCCCATTGGTAGTAGAGGCACTCACTCGATCAGTCTCCTTTATACATAGCACTTGGGCTCTCCGTAGAGACAGATATGCTCACTTAGCCCTGGAGTCTTCACGACAGTTGGCATCACAGGGAGACGGATCATGTTGGTATGCACAGATGACAGATTGGTTCCAACTGCATGGCTTTAGTATGGACAGGCTACCTCCATTTCAGTACTCCCTGGATGCACCCTCCCTCTCTCTCACACTGACAGAGATTACCAGGCTTATCAGGCAGGACTTGACTCAGCTGGACACTAGGAGGACATGGATACAACCGACACACGAGCTTGGTACGAAGATGGCTTTCTATAGAGATCATCTTCTCCAGCTCACGGAGGATGGGTTTGTGATTAGACCCAGCTACATGGATACTCATCTTTCTCATGGGGTACGGTGTGCTATTGGTCAGATGCGCACATCCTCACACCAGCTAGAGATTGAGACTGGCAGATTCAGAGGAGTACCAGCTGAGGCCAGGATTTGTCAGCTGTGCCAGATGGAGCCGGAAGAGTTACATTACATATGTCACTGTCCAGTATATTATGAGATACGAGGCCGTTTCCACTGCCTGTTCAGAGAGGGCTTTGGACCACTTTCTAGAGTCATGAGATACCAGGATCAGAGATGCCTTGGATTGTACTTGCTGGAGCTGCGTAGACATAGAGAGGGTCTCCTGAGAGGGAGGGGATCAGAGAGGGAGAGACACCTACAGAGGCAGATTACAGACTTCTTTCGACCAGAGATTGAGCAGTCAGGTCAGCAGGCATTGCAGCTAGCCCCAGAGTACAGCCGCACCAGAGGTACACTGATTGATCGGGCTATAGAGCTGGGGCAGTCCAGGCGCCCCAAGATGAGAGGCCCATCTCGACACCGGCGGAGACTACAACAGAGGATCAGGACCATACTAGCACGGCATGGGAGACGTCCAGTCAGAGTACTCACCATGGAGGATATTGAGGAGATCCGCCAGCGTCCGATGCGGCACATATTATGAGATGGAGGCACCTCCATAGTGTACCCCTCCGTCCCACATGATATTGTATCCCCTCACTATATTCCACTCACCTCCATAGCGTACCCCCCCCCTCACTATATTCACACCCTATAAGGGTTTCTGTTTACCTTCCATTTCCAGTTTCATTTTCTAGGTGCCTATAATATCATCTTTATTTTTCATTTTTTGGGTTTTTTTTATCCAGACATTGTATCAGATCCACCATGATGTAACTTTTGGTCTCATAGGTCATTATGGCCTTTTGAAGACGTTAATATAACATTTCATTTCTTGGGTCCGAGCAAAGCAGCAAGAGGCAAATGTGGAGATTGCATGCACGGTCATTGAGTGCAATCTCGCATTTTGTGTCCTTAAAAGTTGTCAATATCAAAGGATGGTGAGGGCCATTGCCGAAGTAGGACCATGCCATATGGCCCTTGGCATGGTATCACCTACAACGACATACGCACGAAGGCACTTGATGAAGAAAAGGAGAGAATCAACTAGACCCTTGATCTCGTCCGAGCAGGATGGGTGAAGTATGGGTGTTTCATCCTCTCTGGCGGATGGACCGATAGAAAGAAGAGGGTCATCCTCAACATTCTAGTGTCTTGTGCTCTTGGCACTTACTTCTTGCGAGCTGAGGATGTCGGAAAGGCATGGAAGAAAACCTCGGATGATTTCATCTATCGCCACATTCAACAAGTCATAATCGAGGTGAGATACAATTTTGAGTTTGAAGCTTTAGCCTTTGCCTTTTATTCAAGTTTTAACTTTCAAGTCTCATTTATTTTCCATATTCTCATTCAAATTTCATGCATCCATTATCCTTGTAGGTTGGCCCCGAAAATGTGATTCAAGTGGTTATGGACAATGCGTCCAATTGCCGCAAGATGGGCCGTTTGCTCGAGGGAGTTCAAGTCCATAGTGTGGACTCCTTGTGTCTCTCATTGCCTTGACTTGCTTATGGAGGACATAGGCAAGTTAGAGTGGGTGAAGATTGTGGTGACACAAGCCAATCATATTGTCACTTTTTTTCAGTAAGAAGGTCAAGGCCCTTGCTATCCTTCGCCATCACAGCGAATTGGAGATGAAGAAGCCCTCCTTGACGTGCTTTGCCTACATGTGGCTTCTTCTAGAGTGCCTTTATAATGTGATGCGTAAGCTCTAGGTAACAGTGGTTTCGCCGGAGTGGCAGGAATGGATACAAAGTGAGATACCTTCGCGTGTCGATGAGGCAAGAGCCATTCGACGGCTATGCGTGAGCGAGGAGTTCTGGCGCCAGGTCTGCGCCATAGTCATTGCGATTACTCCCTTGTATAGGATTTTACACTTGACAGACATGGAGGGAGCTACTATGGGACTCCTCACTCACTTTATCAGAGAGGCCATTGCCGAGAGTCCTAGATAAGACGGATCCAGAGTGTATGCTAAGAAGGTAAATAAGAATAATTTAATATACTAAAATAGAATGATGAATCTAAATACTTATTCTTTCTTTTTTCTCATATAATATATTCTTTCTTTATTTCAAAATTCAGTGATCCCCTTTAGGCTACTCCTTGACGTGATGCTATCTTGGCACTCGTGAAAGAGATGGAAGTGGATGAAGAGGCCTATCCATGGCCTTGCTGCTTTGCTACATCCTGCCTACAAAACACTCTCACTTTTATAGATTAGGAGTTGCTTTCAGCTAGGGATACTTTCTTACCGAAAGCATTACCCAATGATGAGAATGGACAATTTCTATTCTTACAGGAACTCATCAACTATAACGATCAGAGGGGTCTTGCATTCGCTAATGCAGTATGTAGGAGGAGGGATTCTATGGTGAAGCCTCTCTTTTAGTGGGAGTCATTTGCTTACCAACATTCTTACCTACAAAGAGTCGCTTTGAGGATTCTAGCACAGGTAACCACTAATCACTATAACTCTTAAGACTTAAGCTAAAAATTATAATTATGTGTAGATACTAGAATCCTAAACATTGTTTATTTTTATTGTGGATTAGGATTGCTCTTCGAGTGCATGTGAGAGGAACTGGAGTTCTTACTCACTTATACACACAAAGTTACGCAATCAGTTGATTACGAGACAATTAGAGAAGCTGGTCTATTGCCACGCTAACTTGTGGATGGTGCGTGCAATGCACGACATGGCTTAAGCTAGACAGGTATATTGTTACGTTAGACCTACATAACTTTCAATATTTTATTATTTACAATTGAAATATGTTATAACTTGTGGATTTACTAATAAGCTCAGGGTCACTAATCAATTACAAACTTGTAGATAAATGTCGACGAATTCAAGATGATGGTGTGTTAGCACATTCATCCCCAGTTTCTGCCCATTTCTGGTGTCCTTTTGGTCCCTTTAGCATGGCCCTTGATTGTGGGTTGGCCACCCCTTTTTTTTCCATATTTTTCTGGGATTTTTCCCAGTTGTTTTGGTATTTTACCTATACTTCAATCGGCCAGCATATGCATTCCCAGTCGGCCAGCATACCTCACCTACAAATAGGTGGTGCTGGCCTCTCACTATTCATTAAGTCTTGTACATATTTTGCTCCCTCCCTTATGAGACTATCCGTGTCTCTTGCTTGGGACTGTTTTGCTTCAGTATATTCAGCATAGTTTACTCCATATCTCTCTCTCTCTTGCACTCTCTATTTAGCACACTCTAGTGACCCTTTGCTTCTGCTCTGTGCACTCTTTCGTGGTATCATCGGTTCCGGTTTAGCGACTCCTCTGCTGCCCCAGATTCAGCCCTATTTTCAGCACCCTCTCCTCTGCGTTTTTCTCAGATTTGAAGCCTCTTTGTTGCTGCGTTTTCTGGACAGCATCTGCTGGTTGGTTCTTCTTCAGTTTGGCTTCATCACTTGCACCCAGAAGGTAACTTTTCATCAGCGTTTTACTTCTACTTGGAGTTTGAATCTAGGCGGCCTGTTTTTTCAGGACAGCAGCCCTTTTCTGGCTGCGTTTTCCTCTCCAGTGGTCATTCCCTTTTGTGGTGTTTGTGGTGTTTCGGGCTTTGGTGGCACTCTTGGTACGTGTGGAGGACACTTCTTCTTTTGAGATTATGTGTTTTTTTGAGGAGAGCCCAAGCTACTGTCCTTGTTGTTGTCTTTCCCTCTTGCACCCTCTTACAACATATTCCCAAGCCCTGTGTGGCTACCGTTTCTCTCTATATCAAATCTGCATTTTTTTGCTTCCCTCTTCTGATGGCCTCAAGGTTGGAGGTATAGTCGACAGAAGCTTTTGCGTTTTTTGCTATAGGAGGATTTTCGGGTGCTGTTCAGGCTCTTCGGGCTTTGTTTTGGTGGGAGAAAGGGACCTACATCAGCGTTTTTTGATTTGGACAGTTTTATCTTATGAGGGTTGGTTCTATTGATTGGATCAATGATGACAACTTCAGATTTGGCTCTCGTACCACTCTCTTGTTATTTCCTAGATGAGGCAGACAAGTTGGATGGTGGTAACTTTCAGTCATGGAAGTTGCAGGTTACTTCTATTCTCAGGGAGTATGGTTTGATGGAGTTTCTCTCGTACAAGAATCGGTGCTTGCCGGACCTTGCCTCTACGGAGGATGTGTCGGTGGAGGAAGACGGATGGACAGATCTATGGCTTTCTCCTCCTGAATTGTCAGGATTCAGTTCTTCGACACTTCATCTATGCTCCTGATGATGCTTCCACTTTCTGTGTGGCAGTTGCTTTGTGACCTGTATGGTGATGCCAGCGATCGACAGATGGTTTCTACTTCTGGGTGCTATGCAGTCAGTGATCTTGTGGATACTTCTTTTGGAGATGTTTATGTGGCGAAGGATAGTGGACTAGTTTTGCTCATTGCATCTGAGGAGTTTGTTTCTCCTGTTGCCTTGCCTTCAGTTTCTGTGGATACTTCTCCTTGCTAGGATGATATATGTGGTAATGTTTTTGAGGAAGACAGTGGGCTATCTTTGCTCACAGCTTCTGAGGGGGATTTGTCTCCTATTGCTTCGCCTCTGACTCTTTCTTCGTCAACCAGTAACCAGGATGTGTTGCTGGTCTCTTTGCCTTCTACGGAGGAGCCTGCTTCTACGCTGTGTGATGCTATTGAGGAGGCTACTACTACTTCAGTTACCACTACTGTGAATGTTCCTCTTTCCCTTACTCTGTGTGAGGATTCTGGATTGTGGTCAGGTATGTCCGTGACCGTGCGTGGGGCACAGTGGTACTTCCAGGGATTGAAGGATTGGGATTTGGATTTGGTTGGGCCTGTGGAGTCCCGACATCAGTTTTCAGAGGGGGCAGTGGAGTTTTTACATCTGGCGATGCCGACCTTCGAGGTGGATGCTATTGTACAGCATTTGGCTACTCTTGGTACAGAGTTGGAGCAGATGGACTCTTTCTTTTGAGGGTATTATCTTCGTGGAGCTACAGGCTTCTAGGGATTTCTGTGGCACTGTGTTAACATTTGGGTTTGGCACCGATATTTGGAGCAGTACGACACAGCCTACATGGTTGTTTTCTTCTAGAGGAGCAGTGTACTTGGCAGCTTGTTTTGTTGCTTTTGTAGCTGAGTTGTTGTGGAGATTGCTTGTGGAGCTTTCCTGGTACCTGTTGTTGCCGCATTCTTTTGTCTTTGACAGAGGACGACTTCTTTGGCTTCTCGGAGTTTGTTCATCATTTGGTGCTGAGAGCGTGTGTTAGCACATTCATCCACAGTTTCTGCCCATTTCTGGTGTCCTTTTGGTCCCTTTTGCATGGCCCTTGATTGTGGGCTGGCCACCCCTTTTTTTCCATATTTTTCTGGGATTTTTCCCAGCTGTTTTGGTATTTTACCAGTCGGCCAGTATATATGCTCCAGTCGGCCAGCATACCTCACCTATAAATTTGTGGTGCTGGCCTCTCACTATTCATTCAGTCTTGTACATATTTTGCTCCCTCACTTATGAGACTATCCGTGTCTCTTGCTTGGGACTTTTTTGCGTTAGTATATTTACCATAGTTTGCTCCATATCTCTCTCTCTCTCTCTTGCACTCTCTATTTAGCACACTCTAGTGCCCCTTTGGTTCCACTCTATGCACTCTTTCACGGTGGACTCTTAAAAGTGTCCACAAGGAGCGTAATGCAGAGGAGGAGGCCATATATGTGAAGCTCTACAAAGCATAGTTACAGGGGACGGAGGGGACGGAGGGCCGGGACGCGGAAACGTCGTCCCGAATCGGCGAAGTGTTCCGACACGGGCTGGGGACGGAGGGGACGCCTCGGGCAGCTGTGTCACAAGGGGATGCCGTCTCGGGAACGGCGGAACAGGCAACACATGTCGGGGACGGAACTGGAACGGGATGGCGAGTCGCGCACCTTTTTTTTTTCGCTTGTTTTTTTTTGCCATTTTTTCACTTTTTTTCGTCGTTTTTTCTCCGCTTCTGCCCGTTGCTTTCCTCCCGTTGGTGGCTGGCAGTTGCCCGTTGCTTTCCTCACGTTGGCACTGTGCAGTGTGGCTGCCATCACTCGTGACCTGCAAGGCTGTACCACCATGAGCCTGTAAGGCTTGAGCTCTCCTCTCTCTCTCTCTCCCACTCTCTCACTCTTGGCCAGCCGCCCCACTCCCTCTCCCCACTCTTGAGCTTAAGGCTTAAGCAACAAGCGCTCTCTCTTTCTCCATGCATATAGCTTTGCATTCTCCTAGTAGTAGAGCTCCATCACCTCCCCCACTCATTGTACTTATTGCACACCCAGATTCAGCTTTTTAGTTCAGTACTTTTTCATTTTGTTGGGATGACAGAGGATACCCCACACAAGTTGTAACTTGGTTGAACACAATGCTAATCAATACACTTAAATACACTAAGATTTGAAGGACACTTGCTCAAATACAAGAAGTAAATTGCTGAATTGACAAGAGGCACACAATGAGCCGGAACGGCCGACCCCTCCCTTGAGTAAATTGTATTACTATTGGAGAAATTCAATACATAGCTTCACGGACATCCATTGCCAAATCCTCCATGCCAATGCATATGAAATTCAGCATTTAGAAAACAATGGTATGTCGATGTAGATCACCAAGGAGCTGCCTTGATGCCCGGCCCGACTTCAGTGCCCATATTCTCTACCATTGGCTCTATGTTCTACCAAGCAAGGTAGCAACATCTTCAAGAGCACATAGGACAAGAGAAATACTACACAGGGCGGCTAAACAAGGAGTCCTGCCCTTCTACTGAGTAAGTAATGACAACACATTGTCCAATTAGCTTACCAGTCTTCATAGAAGTTGTTGCAAGCGGAAGCCTTCGCGTTGGAAGCTTTAGAAGTGTTGATATCTTCGATTTGCCGCAATCCTTCGCGACAAAAGTCTTCAAGAGGATGAAGGGAACCTTGGGAAAGCTTCCCCTATGGTTCAACTTGAGAAAGGAAGGCTGAAATTAGGGTTTTCAGCAAAAAGACCAGAAATTACAGCAAAAATGAGAGCTGTTTTGCTGAATTTCAGTCATTGGGAGTGAGTAGGAGAGTGATTAGCACTTGGAAACACTCTTGGAAGCTTGGAAAACACCCTAGCAAGTTGGGTATGGCTATGGAGAGCTTGGAAATGGAGAGAAAATGGTGGAAAAACAGAGTTTTCAGCCTCCAAAAATCCTCATGAAGAGAAAACACGAATTTCTCTTAATAAGTAAGTGAATTGGGGTCCAATCAGGTGAGAGGACATGGGGAGATGCCCATTTATGAGTAAAAGGGGAGGATCAGGTCCTGGACATTGAGTCTTGTCCACCTCGGGACTTCAGTGAGTGTGAACTTGGAAGCGGTCATAATTTATAAGTGACTTTTGGGCGCCCAAACTTTAATGAAATGGGAACGCACTCACTTATAAATATTGGCTAAGTCCTAAGGGCTATTTGAGCCTAGATTGGGTAATACTTACCACCTGTTCACATGCCACACAACCATGTCAGCAGACAGTTTCACACGCACGGTTCACGGGCGGGCGTCCTCTTACCCGGAACTACACATAGGTCATGCAGGCATGAAAACAGCATGCAATTTCATTTGCAGGCAAGCACATAAAGATGCTATGCAATGCAGCATTGGCATGAGCGATTTCCGTTCATGAAACCATATAATACCAGGCGTTTCCAGGCAAGTATATGCGATACCAGACCCAGTGGAAAGCCAATCCTCCAGGCGTTTCCGGGCATGTACACAAAGTCACAAGTCCCAGCGGAAAGCCAAGTCCTCCAGGCGTTTCCGGGCATGTACACAAAGGCACAAGTCCCAGCGGAAAGCCAAGTCCTCCAGATATTCCGGGCATGATAACATCAAGTCCCAACGGAATATCATATCCAACTATACAGCATGACACGTGTCAATCACCTGCATAGGCATATTCCATAAGCCATGGACACCAATCCAATATGTACATAGTGTGAAAGCAAGAGTGAACCATTTGGGTGGCCAAATGGTGACACAAGTTCACTGATTTGTCTCATAGGCCGAGTTCGGTCTTTTGGAAGACGTTAGTAAAATCTTTCTTTCTTTCTTTCTTTCTCTCTCTCCCACTCTCACTCTCACTCTCTCTCTCCCACTCCCTCTCCCACGGGCCACTCTCTCTCTCTCTCTCTCTCTCTCTCTCTCTCTCTCTCCCACTCCCTCACTCTCTCACTCTCTCTCTCTCGTCTCAACCTGCAAGCTTTCTCTAGGCTCTGGGCTCTAGCCTCTTAACTTTTAAGTTTTAAGCCTTAAGCCTTAAGAGCTCTCTCTCTCTCTCTCTCTCTCTCTCAACTGTCACCCTCTCTCATGGCATCTTCTTCACAAGCAACCTTCGGCTCCGCACGTTGTGGTGGTGCTAGAAGAACCGATGGTTGGTCATGGTGGGAAGAGGTTAATGCCAACCGCCTTGGAAGTGGAGGAGGTTCACGCCCGTGGTCTTGCAAGCTTTGCCCCTAAAGGCGGATGAGTGGGTCAGACAAAGTGAGAGCCCACCTTATGCATGAGTCTGGGCATGGGGTTCGATTTTGCATGGGAATCACATCGGAGAAAAGAAGGGAGCTTCTTGAGCGCATTGCCGGCGGGCATGAGGCTTTGAGGGCTGCAAGGCCAGCACGTGTGGCTGTGGATCTTGCAGCATTTGTGACACTACCTGAGGGGTATGTTTCAGGGTCAGGGGGTGCATCTACCACATCTACACCACGGCCACATGGTGTAGGTTCCTTTGCGATGCCCACACCCGCGCGACATCAAAGTACACTTTTGAGGGAAGTTGGGATCCTAAGAAGAAGGACGAGATTGATATAGCTGTGGCTTGTTTCTTCTTCCATGACCATATTGCTTTCCATACTGCTAGGTAAGCCTTGACTGTTTCCTCTTGACATGATTTTTCTAAGTTTCATTCTTGAAAGTTCACTTGTTTCTTTTTGTAATCAGATCCGAGTACTTCAAGGCTATGGTGAAGAGGATTGGGGAGTATGGTCCAAACTACACCCCCCATCATCGAAGTCTCTGCGCACTACATTGCTCGACAAGGAGAAGCGCCTTGTCGAGCAAGCTGCAGAGAACACACAGTGGCTATGGGCAAAGAATGCAGTGTCACTCATTGCAGATGGATGGAGTGACATATGAAAGCGGTCCATCCATGGTCTTGTTGCATATTCCCGTGGCGAGATGTACTTTATTGCTTCACATGATGCCTCAGGGATAGGGAAGAGTGCAGACGTGCTTGCAGCAGAGTGGGCAAGTGGCATTGAGCTCATGGGCCCGGAATGTGTGGTGGGTTTTGTTGCAGATGGCGAGGCTGCAAATAGGGCAGCTGGAGCTATTATTGAGGGCATGTATCCACACATGACTGTGTCATATTGTATGGCACATTGTTTGAACAATCTTTTAAAGGATATTGGAAAGATGTCATGGATTGAGCCAATCATTCAGGAGGCCAATCAAATGGTCACATTTGTCTTGAACCACCAGTTCCTCCGCCACAAGTTCTCCAAGAAATCAAGGCTCTCACTTCTCAAATACTCACACCCGATTTGCCTTCAACTTCTTGATGCTGGCTCGCTTGAGGGAGTGCAGTGGTGCATTGTGTTAGAAGTCATCTCCTGTCTTTCTGTAGACACCAGGGCCTTTGTTGTGGGTGTGTCCGCCCTAGTAGGTGTTTTCTCATTTTTCCCCACTCTCCGTATTTTTCTTTTTTCTGTGGCTTGGATGGCAGTCTTGAGCTGGCAGGAGGTTCTATGAGCTGGCCGACTGTACCTTCAGGTCTACGACCTTAGATCTGTACCGGCCGACAGAGTGCTATTGGCCGACTGGTGATCATGGCTGGTCGTGGAGGTTCAGGCCCTGTCGGCTGTCCTACAGCAGGCCGACTGCTGTTTGGGGGCCATATAAAACGGCCACACAGCCATTGCCACATTGTGTATCACTTCGGGATCTTCTTTGTGTATATAGAGCAGAGCTACACGCCTCTATCTCTCTCCCTCTCTTGTGCTGTTTTTCTGCCCAGATTTGGTCACCATCTCTGCTGCGCATTCTGACATGGTATCAGAGTCCTAGGCTCTTGATAGATCTTGGGAGTTTTCTGAGCAAGAGGGGGACTGTTGCGTTGCTGATTGGTGGATTGTTCGGGACTGTTCAGGAAGAGAAGAAGCAAGAGGACAGCGGGCTGAGTTGCTGGACAGCCACTTGCAGGTGTAAGTTTTTTTCCCACCTATCCACCCTTTTTAGTTACTGTCATGACCCTGTGTTTTTCTCTGGACAAGATGCAGATGTGCACGGGGACATGGTGGACAGTGTGAAATGGCATCAGGTGGGAGTGAAGATGGAAGCCCATGTGTGGATAACCCCATGTGTGAAAGGGGGCAAAGGAATTTTAGCTTTGAAGGTTTAAAAACCTTTAAAATCATTTATTAAGCCCTTCATTAAAGAAACGTGGCCCTTATGCTATATTTGGGGCCACGTGTGCTTTTTGGGTAAAAGGAGGGCTAGCAGGCAAAAGAGGCGCCTATCCCTACAGCAGGCGCATGTGCTTTTTCGCTGAGGAGGGCTGATCGCCTGAAGATGCATGCTGGCTGCGCATGGAAGGGCTGGACTGCAGGTACAGTGTACGGCTGCTGTGCAGGTACAGTCCACGTGGCAGGTCAGGCGGCTGTCTGCAGGTACAGTCCATGTTGCAGATTTTGGTTGTGCAGATTCTGGCGCCTACTGTGCAGGTCTTGGGCTGGCGGCTGGAACAGTAACTGCAGGCCTGTACGGACAGCAGGTACAGTCCAGTACGGAGGCTGTACGACAGCTGAATTCAGGTGGCAGCTGCACACTTTTTCATACAGGTGGCTGCAAGTTGAGTACTGTTGTAGGCGATGCATCACCACGATACAGGCAGTGCATAAAAAGCTAGGCCATGTGTGTGCTTTTTGGAGAACGCCGTGTTTTTTACAGAAGGCAAAGATTAGTTTTCCATGAACGTAGACATCATGTCGATGGCGTTCATCTGATGGAACTTTCAGCCTTTCTATGCTTTGATTCGGGACTGTTTTGGGACAATTTATGGGCTGTTTTTGTTTGGTCGCAAATTCAGCTATGTGCTTGGGTTTTTTGGCTGCAAGTACAAGGTCATTTGGTTATGTTTCTTGGCATGGGAGTGAAGCAAGCTCGCATGGCTGCGTGCTCATGGAGCAGATTGCTTTCTCTTGCTAGAAAGGAACAGTGGGACCTACAGTTATGGGCATCTCTATGTTGCCAGATGTTTCATGAGGGAACAGGTAACTAGATGTATGGGAAACAAGACAGAAGTTTCAAAGGGAAACAGGCCTAAGGGTTTCATGTGGGAACAGGTCGTAGGTTTTCTCGAAGAAACATGTTTTTGAGTTTCTCCAGGAGAAAGGTCACATGCAGGCAGAAGGTACAGGAATGGACACATGTTTGGTACAGCCTTGCTACTGATAGGACAGGGGACAGGGAATCCATGACAGAGATGGATAGTACCCTTGGAAGGTAGAGAGGGTTTGTACAGGTGTGTCAACTGTATAGTATGCTGTGCTGTGATGCGAGTTCTCTTCTGAGAGACAGTTTGGGAGTTTGTGTTGTGATGTAGAAGCACTGGATGTGTCAGGGTGTGATGCTGTTCATTGTGTGAGAGGCTATGGATGGTTGTGGCAGCCTTGATCATGGGAGAAAGCTTCTGTATGCAGACTCAATGTGAGAAGAGTCTTTCGATATGAACAATGGCTGGACTTGTTTGTGGATGTCGTGTGGATTAGAAGCCAGATGCAGGTTCTTTGCAGGCTTCAGGGGTTCTACTGTGACGGCTGAATTCCCAGCCTTATATTGTAATCAAAGCTCTTTTATTCAATTAAAGAAATACCGCAAGGGGCGCCACTGTGATTTGGGGCCAATCGGTGTCTGTGTACTATTTGCAGGAGCACTCTAGCTCCCCCTGTTTGTTTTCCTTTTCTAGGTCCTCAATGGTGTTGAAGTGTTTTATGTGCAAATGTTTGTTCCACCGCCCTTTGGTTTATCTGAGGCCGGTTTACAAGGTTCCGTTGCCGGGAACACATCGTCGACTTTCTCAAGGAGGCGAGTCCGTGGTTGCTTTGGTTGGGACAATCGCCAACTTTCCTAAGGGGGCGAGCTCGTGGTTGTCTCATGAGAGTCACATCAAAAGCTTCAACATGAGGAAAGTGAAAAGGAAGTGCAGGACACAGTACAGGATTTTGTGTCTTTGCCTATATGAGGTGAAGAGCAAGAGCTGAAGATGAAGTTCAGGAGAAAAGACACCAAGGACAAGAAGTAGTCGGCCAGGAACAAGATGCAGTTGAAGTGTTATGGTGCAGGAGATGCGTTGAAGGCTATTGCTTTCGACAGTTTGTCACCGGTGGTATCTTCATAGAGGCTTCATGGGTTCGGGAGACAGTTTCTTTCTATGTTAGTGGTGATCTACTATGCTTCATCGAGGACTTGTGC
The DNA here is from genome assembly GCF_041138505.1 of Cibotium barometz. NCBI lineage: Eukaryota > Viridiplantae > Streptophyta > Polypodiopsida > Cyatheales > Cibotiaceae > Cibotium > Cibotium barometz. Next base: position 21,829,363 of record NC_141066.1, on the reverse strand, counting down.
TTATCACTTGGGTGGAGTGCAAGCAGGTTTTGGGTGCCTGAGGATGTATCAGATGAGGCTCAGATGGAAGTGGAGGAACTTGACGAGGTTCTTATTCCTGAGCGTATACTGGCACATTAGGTACAGGGTAAAGTTTCCGTCGCTATCCTGTGAAGTTCAAAAGCTGTTCACTGATGGATACGAAGTGGATGGAGGAGGTTCACTGATGGATGCGAAGTGGATGGAGGAGGGTGACTTAGCAGATTCACCTCAGGAGTTGCAGCTTTATCTTGATGCCTATGAGTTGGAGTCGACTCTTGTTACGGCTCATTCAGGTTCAGCAGAGCATAGGTCTGGAGCATTGCCTGATGCTCAAGAGGGGGGTAGCACCTCCGCTCCCTTGTTACAGACAGGCTCATTTGTTATCTAGGAGTCGCTTGGTGACATCTTTGTATTCACCCGAAGGTACTGAGGCTGACAGTACATCTGCTTATGGGACTTCTATGATATTGTGTACTAGTCACATGAGATGGTAAAGTTGGCAGTCGCGCGCACCTGGAACTCTAACTGCAACTTTGGATAACTCTATGGAGGACATAAGTCTTGCGGGCAGTCCTAGATTTGGTTTGGTTCATGGAAATATGGATCGAACTCTGTTTGTGCATATTGGAGCGAGGAAGGCCACTATTGGAGGCAGTGTCCCAAGCGGAAGACCGAGAAGGGTGAAGATTCCTCAGCAGCAATCATGAAGACTCCGGCTTTTGTGCACCTGGAGGTGATGGACACCGTTTTCATTTTCTTCAGGGACAGGGAGGAGGTTGGAGGACTCTCCGCAGCGGATACTCGGGAGTGGATTCTAGACAGTGGTGCTTCCAGGCACATGACTCCTTCCAGTTCAGATTTACAGGATCTCTGCAGGTATTCTGGTCACATTCTTACTGGGGATACATCCACTATCCCAGTTCACAGTGAGGGCAGGTTGGAGATAGTTCCCGATGGCAGAGGGGGGAAGCATTCCTCCTAGGTGTTGTATGTTCTGTCACTCGGTTTTCATCTGTTGTCAGTGCATCAGGTTTGCAAGACTGGTGTACGGGTGGAGTTCGATGAGCATTTTGTTGCTCTCCGGGACAAAGCAACAGGCTAGGTGGTTTGGGAAGGCGGAGTGGAGAATGGAGTTTACAAGCTTTCAACACTCTCTCTCTCAGGTCCTGAGGTTTGTGATGAGTGGCAGTTTGGTAATGGCCACTTAAGTGTGGATACGCTGCAGGTGCAGGCTTTCCGGGACCAGATGGTGGATAGCTTGCCAGTTGATGGCAGCAGTTGGCAGGAACTTTCCAGTACTGATGTTGGTGGTTCTTGTGTTCGTCAGTCAGAGGAAACTAAACAGGTAACTTATGCTGTGGTGTCTCGTAGTATTCGGGACAAAGAAACTCCTGTAGATGAGGATGTTCTTTCCACGGGGACCTCTCGAAAAGCCAAGCAGGTGGCAGTTGATTACTTGCAGAAGGAGGTTCATTCTCTAGGCTTTGTGGTTCCAGATTCAGAGGGGGTGGTTGACAGGTTTCAGAAGGCCTTGCGTGGTCTTCAGCAGGTTTCCAGGACTTCGCTTTACACCGTAACAGGTGCTGATCCTTGTGAGCAGTGTGATGCCTCTTTGACTCGGAAGCAGAATGGTTCATTGATTTGGTTGATGGACACCAGATTGGAGAGGAGCTTCCTGATGGGGCAGTTGAGCTCATGGTTGCAGATGACTCTTTGGGAGGCAGGATTGCGTATCTTGTGGTTTCTATGGCATGCGAAGGATCATGGACTCTTTTACACAGGAGGGGGATTGATTGATGGAGTCCGACTCCACGGTTGGAGTGACTCAGTTTGGGGAGGAGATCCAGACACGAGGAGATCTACTTCAGACCCAGGAGTAGTTTTATGGAGCAGTAAGAGGCAGTCATCTTTTGCCTTGTCATTGACAGAGTCAGAGTACCGGGCTGCTTGTGATGCTGCTTGTGAGGTGGTGAGGTTGTAGAGGTTGCATTGCAGGATTGGGCTTCCACTGGAGGAACCCATGGTCATCCAGAGGCACTTTGTTCGTGAACAGATCGTTGCTGATGACATCTTGCTAGAGTTATGTTTCTCGACGGAGGACAGTACGGTGGACCTCTTCATCACGAAGTTGCTATCTCAAGATTTGCTCAGGTGGCACCCCAGCTCCCTGTGGTTGGTTTCACAGCCAAGAGTTGAGAGGGGGTGTTAGAAGTCATCTCCTGTTTTTTTTTTTTCCGAGAAAAGATCCTTTCATTAGTTATATAAAAAACGCCCGTATGGCTACAAAAGATCTCGCCTGCTCATAAGAGAGACAGAGCAGTGAATACAGCATGGCAGCCCGGGAGGCTCTCCCTAGGTGCTGCAAAATACAAGCATCAGTACAAAGAACTGAGAGGCTAAATCATACAATAGGGGGGGGGGAAGAGCCAAACAGGTGGCCTGTAGTGCCAACGGGGGGATCCCGTGTGTAAGGTGTAGAAAGGGCCACAACGCCAAGTGGTGTGAAAGGCCCGGCGCCGTAAGATCGCCTCATCTGAGTCTCCCCGGATGCGGTCGTACTGTCCTCGCAGGGTGTGGATCAACTCCTGCCAAATCCCCCGTACAGTCTCTGCTGGTGGCTCCAATCTCCCCTCAAAGGCCGTAAAGCACTGGGCCCACCAGGTGAACCAGATGGTGAGGCTGCTGAGGAGCTCCCATCGTAAATCCCTCTCCTGTGTCCAGCTGGCGGACGAGAAATCCGGTGCCGGAACCAGGCGAGGCTGGCCCCTAATAAATCTGATGGCCTGACTGCCCTGCTCCATCTCATAGCCCAGAGCAGGCCCTGACGAAGTCGACCAAGCAGCGGCACCCCACGTAAACATATCCTCTGGAGAGAGGGGGGCCAGAATACGTAGCATCCGCAGCCAAATTTGCTGTGCCTGACGGCAATCCCAAAGGCAATGTCTCTGTGTCTCCATAGGGTGGCCGCATCGGACGCAGGCCGCCGGAAGACTGCTGTAAACAAGCCAAGTACCAACTGCTGAGCCCCTGTGGGCGACCAGCCACTGAAAAGTCGAGATCCTGCGGGCCTGTCGACTAGCCCAGAGCCGAGCCCAAAAATCCTCCAGGAACTCCTGTGAGAGTCCCTGTAGTCGCCAATGCCCTGCTGCCGCTGGAGAGACCGTCCTCCTCGCCGTCAAAATATGTCGCCCCAGCCGAACAGTATAATGGAAAAAGGTGATCTCTGTGGCCTCAAGGGATGCATAAGGATCATGCCACTCGTACTCCCCGGGGTCCCACTGTAGCCGGGCCAAGGGGCGCGCTGCATATGCCCATATGCGCCAATCCGGGAGCACATCAGCAGGGTCGGGGTCAATATGCCACTTCCAAGAAGCGGCGGCCACTACCCGAATCCTCTGAAAAGTGCACTCTGCAACCAAAGGCGACTCCACCTCCACTCTCTGGAGTCTGCCCTCATCCTGAATCTCATAGTAGAGGCAACTGCCATCCTCAGTGCAAGCTCTGATAGCAATCAGGATCTCCAACTGTGTAAAGGCTCCCATCCACCGTGGGGCCACTGGCTCGAGAGGCGTGAACCACTCCTCTGTGAGTGCCTCCTGAATATCATCCCTCATAATCAACCCCCCTCTGAAGTGACTGAGCCTCTCCACCTGGATCTCCTCTAGTAGACTACAGAAGGCCTGCCAGTCTCCAAAACTACGAGCTGGGCCTGCCGCTAAAGGCCCCCAGGCTAGCCGAGGCCGAGAACCCAGCATATGACCCTGCTCTGTGCGAACCGCTGGGCTCCAGATGAGCGGCTGTCTGGCCTGCTCCTCAACACAAGAAGGAGGTCGCTGAGAGAGGCCCGGTCTCAGCAGCTCCCAAGCTCTAAGGATACTCAAAGCAAATCTGTCCTCCCATCCTCTACTGAGGCCTGTCCTCCTCATCTCTATAAAGATCCAGCGAATCTCTGGTGCCCAAGTGCCCCCTGTTGGGGGCGCCTGAGCCTGCAGCCGCTGCAAGAGGAGCTCTTTCCAAGGCTCAGCGCCTGGAAGCAACCCCCGAACGATAAGTTTCCCCAATAAAGCTCTACTTTGATCGACTGGATCTATAATGCCCAAACCTCCCTGAGCCAGCGGAAGTGTAATAACTGCCCATGCAACCTTTGCCCGAGCTGGCTGACCGTCCCGCCCAGACCACAGAAAGTTCCTGATCAGTCTCTGTACCTGGCTGATGCAAGAGCTCGAGAAGATCCAGCAAGACGTAATGTACCACATGGTCGCTAATAGCACCTGATTTGCCACCACCACCCTCCCAGCCAAGGATAGTCGAGCTGTACTCCAATACAAAAGCTTCTTCCGAATGCTCAGAAGAAGCGGGGCAATCTGTTGCTCAGGTGACAAATCTAGGCCAATCTGGCATCCCAAATACCGCACTGCTGTGCCTGGAGGAATCCATCTAAAACCGGGGCCCGGGCTCCGGGCCGGAGTGGGAGCACTACTCATCCAAAAGGCCACTGTCTTGCGCCAATTGATCAATGCTCCCGAAGCTGCACTAAAAACCTGGAGCGACTGCTCTGCCCGAAGAAGATTGGCCTCTTGGCCATGCAAAAATAAGCCCGTGTCGTCTGCAAACTCAGCATCAAGCAAGTCCTCCCCCCGGACTGGGAGCTGAAGTCCTCTCAAACCGACCTCCTCTGCCGTCAAATACATGCTCATAGCCTCCGCAAAGAAGAGAGAAAGAAAAGCGGCGAGGGGATACCCCGGACGGACTGATCTGGTCAGCTCAAAACTCGGCCCCCGTCCTCTTGCAATCAACACCTGGCTGCGAGCTGTGGAGTACAGAGCCGCCACCCCTCTGATCCATCCTGGCTCAAAGCCCAGGTGAAGCATAGTGCCCCCTAAGAAACCCCAATCAACTCTATCGTATGCCTTCTCAAAATCGAGAAGCATCACGACCAAGTCCTCGCCAAGAAATCTAGCTCGGGCCGTCGCCTCCCAGAAAGTAAAGATGTTGTCAAGGATACTGCGCTCCTTGACAAATCCTGTTTGAGTAGCATGAATCAACTCCCCCAGGAACGGCTGGATCCTCAAACTCAAGGCCTTTGCTAAGACCTTGTAGACAGTATTGAGGATCGTAATAGGCCTCCAATGCCTAATATCATCTGATACTCCCTCCCCCTTGGGGATAAGATAGATCAAGCCCTCTGAAAAGCTCTGCGGCATCACCCCAGTGTCCAAAACATGCTGAAAGCCCCTGCGGAGGCCTGGCCCCAAAAGGTCCCAATAGCGCATAAAAAAGGGCGGCGTCAGTCCGTCCTCCCCTGGGCAACTATGTCGCGGCAGGACCCTCAAGGCCTCGGCAAGCTCAATCTCTGACAGAGGCGCACCTAGAACTGTACGCATACGGTCTGTGACCCTCCTCTGCACATGGGCCCACACAGTCTGTCTGCAAACATCTCGATCCTCAGTGGCAGGCTCCGCTGAAAGCAGGTCTTTATAGAATGCAGTGGCAATGGCTCTGATCTCCCCGAGCTCAGTAGCTACCGATCCATCCGGTCTACCAAGCTGGTGGACTCCTGCTCGCGCATGACGGGGCCCAGTGATCTCAAAAAACTCTCTAGTCACTCTATCGCCAAGCTGCGTCCACTGAGAGGCCTGACGACGATAGTAAAACTCATGTCTCTGCTCCTCTACCTCTCGAACCTCCTGGCGTGCCTGGCTCAGCTGGGACGCCACCCACTCACATGCAGGCTGCTGCTCCTGAAGGCGCTGTAGCGAAGCAAGGCTGCGTCTCAGCCGATGCTCCCACTCGCGAATCTCTCCCAACCGTGTCAAAGCTGCAGCATGCAGAAAAGAGCTAAGATCGATGAGTCCCTGGGCACACTGGCCCGCTGCATCCTGGTCAGAGCGCTGACTATCATGCCAGATCCTCTCAATGTCCTCAGCGAGACTGGGATCTGTAAGTACCCTCTCTGGGATCCTCAACTACAAGCTGGGCTCCCGTGTCCTCTCCTCCAATGTCAAGATAACTGGCGCATGATCTGAAAATGAGGTGCCAGCGAGAATGCCGACGGAGCCCCCTCGCTCCCCTAACCAGTCGCCCACATAAAAGCGATCAATCCGTGATAGATTAGTCCCTCCCTGCCGGCGATCCAACCGGGAGAAACTAAGACTGTCCTGAGACCGGGAGAAAGCCCCATGCTGCCATGCATCAGTGATCCTCAGTGACATGCACAACCGGTCCCAAGCTGCAAGCTCCGTGCCGTGCACTGTAACATGACTGCCTCCCACCCTATCTGCCGGGTCCTCAAGCATGTTGAAGTCTCCCCCGACACACCAATGTGCGGCCTCTGGCAATGCATCCGTAACCTGGGTCCAGAACTCTGCTCTAGCACTAGCATGATTGGGCGCATAGACGTTGAGCACGCCCAATAGCTCATCATGCATCCTCAGAATGACATACTGTGCTCTAATAGGCACAATGATCCCTCGATCCACAATGGCCTGCCGCCATACATCTGCAATGACCATGCATACTCCTCCCTGTCCACCCAAAGGACCAAACCCTGCAGACCAAAAAGTGTCCCATCTACCAGGCATCACCGAACCATATCTCCGGATCCTGCTCTCACCCAAGTGGTGCTCCTGCATCATCAAAATATCAATGCTGCCACCAACCAAGCATCTCTGAAGCTCCTGCCTCAAGCAACCACGATAACGTATAAAATGTGCTTCGCCAAGGCCCTGTACATTCCATGAGATGATCCTCATGGATGCCCTGCTGAGGTGGATGCTGTCTCAGCCGTACGGCGGGCCTTCGCAAGCGGCTTGGATGGAGAGTAGTCCCCATCCGAGCGGCTGCGAATCTGCCCACCCGGTGTGCTGCAAGAATCCCGGATCAGGCGCCAGTGGTTGTGGCCCATGGCGACTGCCTCCCGCTCTGACAAAGCAACCTCGTGTATACACACATATCCAGGGTCGCGTGCTAAGTCTGCCACTATGCGAACGACCAAATGCCGAATCCCTGAGGTATCCACACTCCCGGGATCCAAGAAAAAATGAGCCAACTCCCAAAGTCGGCCTATCACATCTGTTACCTCCAGATCGCTCATGTGATGAGAAAACTCAACTGCCTGAGTCTTCAAAGTGCTGAGAGCGAGCTCTAGAGTCCACTCCCGGTCGCAAGGGCCACATAGAGGGAACGAGAAGGCCACCGCTGAGTCTAGTGCCTCCTCCCCGCGGGCCGGAGGTATCACTACATGAACTCGGATGGGTGTTGCAGGTTACTTCTATTCTCAGGGAGTATGGTTTGATGGAGTTTCTCTCGTACAAGAATCGGTGCTTGCCGGACCTTGCCTCTACGGAGGATGTGTCGGTGGAGGAAGACGGATGGACAGATCTATGGCTTTCTCCTCCTGAATTGTCAGGATTCAGTTCTTCGACACTTCATCTATGCTCCTGATGATGCTTCCACTTTCTGTGTGGCAGTTGCTTTGTGACCTGTATGGTGATGCCAGCGATCGACAGATGGTTTCTACTTCTGGGTGCTATGCAGTCAGTGATCTTGTGGATACTTCTTTTGGAGATGTTTATGTGGCGAAGGATAGTGGACTAGTTTTGCTCATTGCATCTGAGGAGTTTGTTTCTCCTGTTGCCTTGCCTTCAGTTTCTGTGGATACTTCTCCTTGCCAGGATGATATATGTGGTAATGTTTTTGAGGAAGACAGTGGGCTATCTTTGCTCACAGCTTCTGAGGGGGATTTGTCTCCTATTGCTTCGCCTCTGACTCTTTCTTCGTCAACCAGTAACCAGGATGTGTTGCTGGTCTCTTTGCCTTCTACGGAGGAGCCTGCTTCTACGCTGTGTGATGCTATTGAGGAGGCTACTACTACTTCAGTTACCACTACTGTGAATGTTCCTCTTTCCCTTACTCTGTGTGAGGATTCTGGATTGTGGTCAGGTATGTCCGTGACCGTGCGTGGGGCACAGTGGTACTTCCAGGGATTGAAGGATTGGGATTTGGATTTGGTTGGGCCTGTGGAGTCCCGACATCAGTTTTCAGAGGGGGTAGTTGAGTTTTTACATCTGGCGATGCCGACCTTCGAGGTGGATGCTATTGTACAGCATTTGGCTACTCTTGGTACAGAGTTGGAGCAGATGGACTCTTTCTTTTGAGGGTATTATCTTCGTGGAGCTACAGGCTTCTAGGGATTTCTGTGGCACTGTGTTAACATTTGGGTTTTTCACCGATATTTGGAGCAGTACGACACAGCCTACATGGTTGTTTTCTTCTAGAGGAGCAGTGTACTTGGCAGCTTGTTTTGTTGCTTTTGTAGCTGAGTTGTTGTGGAGATTGCTTGTGGAGCTTTCCTGGTACCTGTTGTTGCCGCATTCTTTTGTCTTTGACAGAGGACGACTTCTTTGGCTTCTCGGAGTTTGTTCATCATTTGGTGCTGAGAGCGTGTGTTAGCACATTCATCCACAGTTTCTGCCCATTTCTGGTGTCCTTTTGGTCCCTTTTGCATGGCCCTTGATTGTGGGCTGGCCACCCCTTTTTTTCCATATTTTTCTGGGATTTTTCCCAGCTGTTTTGGTATTTTACCAGTCGGCCAGTATATATGCTCCAGTCGGCCAGCATACCTCACCTATAAATTTGTGGTGCTGGCCTCTCACTATTCATTCAGTCTTGTACATATTTTGCTCCCTCACTTATGAGACTATCCGTGTCTCTTGCTTGGGACTTTTTTGCGTTAGTATATTTACCATAGTTTGCTCCATATCTCTCTCTCTCTCTTGCACTCTCTATTTAGCACACTCTAGTGCCCCTTTGCTTCCACTCTATGCACTCTTTCACGGTGGACTCTTAAAAGTGTCCACAAGGAGCGTAATGCAGAGGAGGAGGCCATATATGTGAAGCTCTACAAAGCATAGTTACAGGGGACGGAGGGGACGGAGGGCCGGGACGCGGAAACATCGTCCCGAATCGGCGAAGTGTTCCGACACGGGCTGGGGACGGAGGGGACGCCTCGGGCAGCTGTGTCACAAGGGGATGCCGTCTCGGGAACGGCAGAACAGGCAACACATGTCGGGGACGGAACTGGAACGGGATGGCGAGTCGCGCACCTTTTTTTTTTCGCTTGTTTTTTTTTGCCATTTTCTCACTTTTTTTCGTTGTTTTTTCTCCGCTTCTGCCCGACATTTTACTCGTCTTTGATTACCAGTGGCGGGCTCAGCACCATCACGTGGGAGGAGCTTGTGCCCATGGTCTTGGACCAGGAGGAACGATTTACGAATCCTCCTCAGGGTGGAGGTTCGGAGGCCTTAACTGGCCAACGGTCGAAAGGGCGTAACGCAGGCAAAGGGAAGACTTCATCGAAGAAGTCTTCTGAGAAGAAGTCCGTCGCTGACGCGAGAAACTAAAGGTAGAGAGGACCTGTAATGATTGTGGCGAGGAAGGCCACTATTGGAGGCAGTGTCCCAAGCGGAAGACCGAGAAGGGTGAAGATTCCTCAGCAGCAATCATGAAGACTCCGACTTTTGTGCACCTGGAGGTGATGGACACCGTTTTCATTTTCTTCAGGGACAGGGAGGAGGTTGGAGGACTCTCCGCAGCGGATACTCGGGAGTGGATTCTAGACAGTGGTGCTTCCAGGCACATGACTCCTTCCAGTTCAGATTTACAGGATCTCTGCAGGTATTCTGGTCACATTCTTACTGGGGATACATCCACTATCCCAGTTCACAGTGAGGGCAGATTGGAGATAGTTCCCGATGGCAGAGGGGGGAAGCATTCCTCCTAGGTGTTGTATGTTCTGTCACTTGGTTTTCATCTGTTGTCAGTGCATCAGGTTTGCAAGACTGGTGTACGGGTGGAGTTCGATGAGCATTTTGTTGCTCTCCGGGACAAAGCAACAGGCTAGGTGGTTTGGGAAGGCGGAGTGGAGAATGGAGTTTACAAGCTTTCAACACTCTCTCTCTCAGGTCCTGAGGTTTGTGATGAGTGGCAGTTTGGTAATAGCCACTTAAGTGTGGATACGCTGCAGGTGCAGGCTTTCCGGGACCAGATGGTGGATAGCTTGCCAGTTGATGGCAGCAGTTGGCAGGAACTTTCCAGTACTGATGTTGGTGGTTCTTGTGTTCGTCAGTCAGAGGAAACTAAACAGGTAACTTATGCTGTGGTGTCTCGTAGTATTCGGGACAAAGAAACTCCTGTAGATGAGGATGTTCTTTCCACGGGGACCTCTCGAAAAGCCAAGCAGGTGGCAGTTGATTACTTGCAGAAGGAGGTTCATTCTCTAGGCTTTGTGGTTCCAGATTCAGAGGGGGTGGTTGACAGGTTTCAGAAGGCCTTGCGTGGTCTTCAGCAGGTTTCCAGGACTTCGCTTTACACCGTAACAAGTGCTGATCCTTGTGAGCAGTGTGATGCCTCTTTGACTCGGAAGCAGAATGGTTCATTGATTTGGTTGATGGACACCAGATTGGAGAGGAGCTTCCTGATGGGGCAGTTGAGCTCATGGTTGCAGATGACTCTTTGGGAGGGAGGATTGCGTATCTTGTGGTTTCTTTGGCATGCGAAGGATCATGGACTCTTTTACACAGGAGGGGGATTGATTGATGGAGTCTGACTCCACGGTTGGAGTGACTCAGTTTGGGGAGGAGATCCAGACACGAGGAGATCTACTTCAGACCCAGGAGCAGTTTTATGGAGCAGTAAGAGGAGTCATCTTTTGCCTTGTCATTGACAGAGTCAGAGTACCGGGTTGCTTGTGATGCTGCTTGTGAGGTGGTGAGGTTGTAGAGGTTGCATTGCAGGATTGGGCTTCCACTGGAGGAACCCATGGTCATCCAGAGGCACTTTGTTCGTGAACAGATCGTTGCTGATGACATCTTGCTAGAGTTATGTTTCTCGACGGAGGACAGTACGATGGACCTCTTCATCACGAAGTTGCTATCTCAGGATTTGCTCAGGTGGCACCCCAGCTCCCTGTGGTTGGTTTCACAGCCAAGAGTTGAGAGGGGGTGTTAGAAGTCATCTCCTGTTTTTTTTTTTTCCGAGAAAAGATCCTTTCATTAGTTATATAAAAAACGCCCGTATGGCTACAAAAGATCTCGCCTGCTCATAAGAGAGACAGAGCAGTGAATACAGCATGGCAGCCCGGGAGGCTCTCCCTAGGTGCTGCAAAATACAAGCATCAGTACAAAGAACTGAGAGGCTAAATCATACAATAGGGGGGGGGGAAGAGCCAAACAGGTGGCCTGTAGTGCCAACGGGGGGATCCCGTGTGTAAGGTGTAGAAAGGGCCACAACGCCAAGTGGTGTGAAAGGCCCGGCGCCGTAAGATCGCCTCATCTGAGTCTCCCCGGATGCGGTCGTACTGTCCTCGCAGGGTGTGGATCAACTCCTGCCAAATCCCCCGTACAGTCTCTGCTGGTGGCTCCAATCTCCCCTCAAAGGCCGTAAAGCACCGGGCCCACCAGGTGAACCAGATGGTGAGGCTGCTGAGGAGCTCCCATCGTAAATCCCTCTCCTGTGTCCAGCTGGCGGACGAGAAATCCGGTGCCGGAACCAGGCGAGGCTGGCCCCTAATAAATCTGATGGCCTGACTGCCCTGCTCCATCTCATAGCCCAGAGCAGGCCCTGACGAAGTCGACCAAGCAGCGGCACCCCACGTAAACATATCCTCTGGAGAGAGGGGGGCCAGAATACGTAGCATCCGCAGCCAAATTTGCTGTGCCTGACGGCAATCCCAAAGGCAATGTCTCTGTGTCTCCATAGGGTGGCCGCATCGGACGCAGGCCGCCGGAAGACTGCTGTAAACAAGCCAAGTACCAACTGCTGAGCCCCTGTGGGCGATCAGCCACTGAAAAGTCGAGATCCTGCGGGCCTGTCGACTAGCCCAGAGCCGAGCCCAAAAATCCTCCAGGAACTCCTGTGAGAGTCCCTGTAGTCGCCAATGCCCTGCTGCCGCTGGAGAGACCGTCCTCCTCGCCGTCAAAATATGTCGCCCCAGCCGAACAGTATAATGGAAAAAGGTGATCTCTGTGGCCTCAAGGGATGCATAAGGATCATGCCACTCGTACTCCCCGGGGTCCCACTGTAGCCGGGCCAAGGGGCGCGCTGCATATGCCCATATGCGCCAATCCGGGAGCACATCAGCAGGGTCGGGGTCAATATGCCACTTCCGAGAAGCGGCGGCCACTACCCGAATCCTCTGAAAAGTGCACTCTGCAACCAAAGGCGACTCCACCTCCACTCTCTGGAGTCTGCCCTCATCCTGAATCTCATAGTAGAGGCAACTGCCATCCTCAGTGCAAGCTCTGATAGCAATCAGGATCTCCAACTGTGTAAAGGCTCCCATCCACCGTGGGGCCACTGGCTCGAGAGGCGTGAACCACTCCTCTGTGAGTGCCTCCTGAATATCATCCCTCATAATCAACCCCCCTCTGAAGTGACTCAGCCTCTCCACCTGGATCTCCTCTGGTAGACTACAGAAGGCCTGTAAGTCTCCAAAACTACGAGCTGGGCCTGCCGCTAAAGGCCCCCAGGCTAGCCGAGGCCGAGAACCCAGCATATGACCCTGCTTTGTGCGAACCGCTGGGCTCCAGATGAGCGGCTGTCTGGCCCGCTCCTCAACACAAGAAGGAGGTCGCTGAGAGAGCCCCGGTCTCAGCAGCTCCCAAGCTCTAAGGATACTCAAAGCAAATCTGTCCTCCCATCCTCTACTGAGGCCTGTCCTCCTCATCTCTATAAAGATCCAGCGAATCTCTGGTGCCCAAGTGCCCCCTGCTGGGGGCGCCCGAGCCTGCAGCCGCTGCAAGAGGAGCTCTTTCCAAGGCTCAGCGCCTGGAAGCAACCCCCGAACGATAAGCTTCCCCAATAAAGCTCTACTCTGATCGACTGGATCTATAATGCCCAAACCTCCCTGAGCCAGCGGAAGTGTAATAACTGCCCATGCAACCTTTGCCCGAGCTGGCTGACCGTCCCGCCTAGACCACAGAAAGTTCCTGATCAGCCTCTGTACCTGGCTGATGCAAGAGCTCGAGAAGATCCAGCAAGACGTAATGTACCACATGGTCGCTAACAGCACCTGATTTGCCACCACCACCCTCCCAGCCAAGGATAGTCGAGCTGTACTCCAATACAAAAGCTTCTTCCGAATGCTCAGAAGAAGCGGGGCAATCTGTTGCTCAGGTGACAAATCTAGGCCAATCTGGCATCCCAAATACCGCACTGCTGTGCCTGGAGGAATCCATCTAAAACCGGGGTCCGGGCTCCGGGCCGGAGTGGGAGCACTAGTCATCCAAAAGGCCATTGTGTTGCGCCAATTGATCAATGCTCCCGAAGCTGCACTAAAAACCTGGAGCGACTGCTCTGCCCGAAGAAGATTGGCCTCTTGGCCATGCAAAAATAAGCCTGTGTCGTCTGCAAACTCAGCATCAAGCAGGTCCTCCCCCCGGACTTGGAGCTGAAGTCCTCTCAAACCGACCTCCTCTGCCGTCAAATACATGCTCATAGCCTCCGCAAAGAAGAGAAAAAGAAAAGCGGCGAGGGGATACCCCTGACGGACTGATCTGGTCAGCTCAAAACTCGGCCCCCGTCCTCTTGCAATCAACACTTGGCTGCGAGCTGTGTAGTACAGAGCCGCCACCCCTCTGATCCATCCTGGCTCAAAGCCCAGGTGAAGCATAGTGCCCTCTAAGAAACCCCAATCAACTCTATCGTATGCCTTCTCAAAATCGAGAAGCATCATGACCAAGTCCTCGCCAAGAAATCTAGCTCGGGCCGTCGCCTCCCAGAAAGTAAAGATGTTGTCAAGGATACTGCGCTCCTTGACAAATCCTGTTTGAGTAGCATGAATCAACTCCCCCAGGCACGGCTGGATCCTCAAACTCAAGGCCTTTGCTAAGACCTTGTAGACAGTATTGAGGATCGTAATAGGCCTCCAATGCCTAATATCATCTGATACTCCCTCCCCCTTGGGGATAAGATAGATCAAGCCCTCTGAAAAGCTCTGCGGCATCACCCCAGTGTCCAAAACATGCTGAAAGCCCCTGCGGAGGCCTGGCCCCAAAAGGTCCCAATAGCGCATAAAAAAGGGCGGCGTCAGTCCGTCCTCCCCTGGGCAACTATGTCGCGGCAGGACCCTCAAGGCCTCGGCAAGCTCAATCTCTGACAGAGGCGCACCTAGAACTGTACGCATACGGTCTGTGACCCTCCTCTGCACATGGGCCCACACAGTCTGTCTGCAAACATCTCGATCCTCAGTGGCAGGCTCCGCTGAAAGCAGGTCTTTATAGAATGCAGTGGCAATGGCTCTGATCTCCCCGAGCTCAGTAGCTACCGATCCATCCGGTCTACCAAGCTGGCGGACTCCTGCTCGCGCATGACGGGGCCCAGTGATCTCAAAAAACTCTCTAGTCACTCTATCGCCAAGCTGCGTCCACTGAGAGGCCTGACGACGATAGTAAAACTCATGTCTCTGCTCCTCTACCTCTCGAACCTCCTGGCGTGCCTGGCTCAGCTGGGACGCCACCCACTCACATGCAGGCTGCTGCTCCTGAAGGCGCTGTAGCGAAGCAAGGCTGCGTCTCAGCCGATGCTCCCGCTCGCGAATCTCTCCCAACCGTGTCAAAGCTGCAGCATGTAGAAAAGAGCTAAGATCGATGAGTCCCTGGGCACAGTGGCCCGCTGCATCCTGGTCAGAGCGCTGACTATCATGCCAGATCCTCTCAATGTCCTCAGCGAGACTGGGATCTGTAAGTACCCTCTCTGGGATCCTCAACTGCAAGCTGGGCTCCCGTGTCCTCTCCTCCAATGTCAAGATAACTGGCGCATGATCTGAAAATGAGGTGCCAGCGAGAATGCCGACGGAGCCCCCTTGCTCCCCTAACCAGTCGCCCACATAAAAGCGATCAATCCGTGATAGATTAGTCCCTCCCTGCCGGCGATCCGACTGGGAGAAACTAAGACTGTCCTGAGACCGGGAGAAAGCCCCATGCTGCCATGCATCAGTGATCCTCAGTGACATGCACAGCCGGTCCCAAGCTGCAAGCTCCGTGCCGTGCACTGTAACATGACTGCCTCCCACCTATCTGCCGGGTCCTCAAGCATGTTGAAGTCTCCCCCGACACACCAATGTGCGGCCTCTGGCAATGCATCCGTAACCTGGGTCCAGAACTTTGCTCTAGCACTAGCATGATTGGGCGCATAGACGTTGAGCACGCCCAATAGCTCATCATGCATCCTCAGAATGACATACTGTGCTCTACCAGGCACAATGATCCCTCGATCCACAATGGCCTGCCGCCATACATCTGCAATGACCATGCATACTCCTCCCTGTCCACCCAAAGGACCAAACCCTGCAGACCAAAAAGTGTCCCATCTACCAGGCATCACCGAACCATATCTCCGGATCCTGCTCTCACCCAAGTGGTGCTCCTGCATCATCAAAATATCAATGCTGCCACCAACCAAGCATCTCTGAAGCTCCTGCCTCAAGCAACCACGATAGCGTATAAAATGTGCTTCGCCAAGGCCCTGTACATTCCATGAGATGATCCTCATGGATGCCCTGCTGAGGTGGATGCTGTCTCAGCCGTACGGCGGGCCTTCGCAAGCGGCTTGGATGGAGAGTAGTCCCCATCCGAGCGGCTGTGAATCTGCCCACCCGGTGTGCTGCAAGAATCCCGGATCAGGCGCCAGTGGTTGTGGCCCATGGCGACTGCCTCCCGCTCTGACAAAGCAACCTCGTGTATACACACATATCCAGGGTCGCGTGCTAAGTCTGCCACTATGCGAACGACCAAATGCCGAATCCCTGAGGTATCCACACTCCCGGGATCCAAGAAAAAATGAGCCAACTCCCAAAGTCGGCCTATCCTATCTGTCACCTCCAGATCGCTCATGTGATGAGAAAACTCAACTTCCTGAGTCTTCAAAGTGCTGAGAGCGAGCTCTAGAGTCCACTCCCGGTCGCAAGGGCCACATAGAGGGAACGAGAAGGCCACCGCTGAGTCTAGTGCCTCCTCCCCGCGGGCCGGAGGTATCACTACATGAACTCGGATGGGTGCTGGCTCATGGGGGCCCTCTGCTCCAAAAAGCCGTGTGAAGGTATAATCAAAAGCCTCCGGTCGCTGTCTAATGCCAAGGCGACTCAGCCGATTGCGGATAGATGAAATCCGTGAAGCCCTAATCGGCATAGGTCTCCTCTGTGATGCTCGAGCGAGGTCAGTGCTCAGCGCTCTCCGGACTGCAGGTGAACGCCAGGGAACTGCCAGGGCCTCCCGGGAAGGTGAGGCGGGCGGAGGGGGAGGAGGGGGAGGCGAGGGGGGTGGAGAGGGAGCCGCTGCCGAAACCGGAGCGGAGGCGGGAGGAGGCGATGGTGGGGGGGGACGGGGGTGGGGGGGGTGAAGGAGGGGGTGCTGGCATCTCCTGGTCCTCAGTCGTCGCCGCGGGGGTCTCCTCCTGGAGGGGAGAAAAGCTGTTCCTCACGGGAACCCAGTGAGGCTGAGACTGTGGCTGCTGCTGCAGCGGTCTCTGGACGTGCTGCTGTGGCTGTCTCCCTCGGTGGCGCCCCTGTCCAGGCTGCCACTCCGAGGCCTCTGTGGCCTGAGCAGGTGTCCCGGAGGCAGCCTGCCGAGCCGAATCTGTGGGCGGGCCATCAGTAGCCTGCTGAGGTGAGGGTCGGGGTCTCCTGCGAGGATAGGCCTTGGCCCAATGGCCGACCTGTCTGCAAATGAAGCACTGATTCGGGAGCCCCGAGAACTCCACTCTCTGATCTATCCATCCCCCCCGTGTCCTAGGTAGCTGAATGACCTTAGGAAGGGAGGAGATGTCAGACATCAACACTCTGACCGAAGGTAGCCCAACTGCTCTGGCCACCACTGAAGCAGCTGAGGGGCCAGTCTCTAGTACCGAGCCCACCAATGCTCCGAGCCTGGGGAGGAGCGGAAGATACTCCCGGCGGAGTCCAGGGAAGCAAACTGTAACATGAAAAAGGCGCTCTCCCTGCTCCGCCGCTGCTGGGTCAAATCCATGCTGCCAAGGTATGAAGAGAGCCCGAGCACCCCTGATGTCAAAGGGACTCATGGCAAGGACCTTGGCAACACTCTGGGCGGCCTCGAACTTGATCTGGTAATGTCCACGGCCCAATAGCTGTACATCCAGGATCTTGCCCACATCTGCAAGAAGGCGGGCCTGAAGAAGATCCCGGATCTCCCCTCTGCTGGGGCGAGTGCCGACTATACGGCAGATGGTGGAATGTGCCTGGAGGCGTTCCACCTCTGCGGCGAGGCTTGCTTCCTCTTCTGGCGAAAGAGAAAGCCTGATGGGGGTATCCTCAGGGGCGGACGAGGGGGCTGCAGAAGAGTCCCTCTGAGGTGGGGCGGGAGGAGCCTCCATCAGAGTCTGAAGCTGTGGCGAAGGCGGAGCGAATGCGATACCTGCAAGAACCGAGCTGCACGCGAAGGGCGGAGAGGGAAGGCGGGAGGATAAAAAAGAAAGAACCCCAGGGGGCGGAAAAAACAACAGCAAGAACGGGGGGGGGTTAAGGCGACGAAGAAACAGGGGGGGGGGGGGGGGGGGGGGCGGGAGCAGCGCGAAAGAAGAGGCGGTGGGGGGGGAGAGGGCTGGCGGAGGGGGGAAGGAGGGGGCGCTGACGAGGGGAGGGGGCGCGAAGGCGAACTGAAGGGGGGGGAGCGAAGGCGAACTGAAGTGGGGGCGCGAAGGCGAACTGAAGGGGGGGGGGGGAGGGGGGCGCTTCAGCGCGAGAGAGGGAGAGAAAGCGAGGAGAAGGGGGGGGCGCGATGGCGAGAAGAGGGGGGGGGGGCGCAAAAGCGCAGGTAGGCGGGGGACAGGGCGCGAGGAAGGGGAGGCGAGGGGCGAGCAGCGCGAGCAGGGGGGTGACGGCGGGAGCTTCAGCGAGCCAAAATCTTGTCCATGGCATATCTCATCATGTCATCTCCTGTTTTTCTGTAGACACCAGGGCCTTTGTTGTGGGTGTGCCCGCCCTAGTAGGTGTTTTCTCATTTTTTCCCACTCTCCGTATTTTTCCCCCATTTTTCCCATTTTTCTGTGGCTTGGATGGTAGTCCTGAGCTGGCAGGAGGCTCTATGAGCTAGCCGACTGTACCTTCAGGTCTACGACCTCAGATTGTACGGGCCGAGAGAGTGCTGCTGGCCGACTGGTGATCATGGCTGGTCGTGGAGGTTCAGGCCTCGTCGGCTGCCCTACAGCAGGCCGACTGCTGCTTGGGGACCATATAAAATGGCCTCACAGCCGTTGCCACATCGTGTATCACTTCGGGATCTTCTTTGTGTATATAGAGCAGAGTTACATGCCTCTCTCTCTCTCCCTCTCTTGTGCTGTTTTTCTGCATTGCATTTGCTCTCGTGTTCCCAGATTTGGTCATCATCTCCGCTGCGCATTCTGACATGTATAGAGCAGAGTTACACGCCTCTATCTCTCCCCCTCTCTTGTGCTGTTTTTCTGCATTGCATTTGCTCTCGTGTTCCCAGATTTGGTCATGATCTCCGCTGCGCATTCTGACATGTCAGAATGCGCAGCGGAAGACTTACGCACGTAGGAGACGCATCACCATCGAGCACCACAAACACCCCCGATGGGCACTGTAGCATCCCTCCATCGGGCTCCCATCTCCCGGTGAGCTGCCCCCCCAAACACCGACCGGAGCAGATGACTATGACAAGGTGCCACTCTAGCCTATATATGGCTCTTCAACTTCCCATGCTTCCACTTATGGGATAATCCAAGGTACCTTCTAGCCATAGATCACATGCTCGAAATCGCCAACCTTCCAACACCCTCCCTTGATTCGAGCTTTGCAAGCCACCGAGGCGTGAGGGGGTCGCCCAGGACCACACGCCTAAGCTGCCCAGGACCACACACGCCCGGGCTCTGATACCATGTCAGAATGTGCAACGGAAGACTAACGCACGTAGGAGACGCATCACCATCGAGCACCACGAACACCCCCAACGGGCACTGCAACATCCCTCCACCGGGCTTCCATCTCCCGGTGAGCTGCCCCCCAAAACACCGACCGGAGCAGATGACTATGACAAGGTGCCACTCTAGCCTATATATGGCTCTTCAACTTCCCATGCTTCCACTTATGGGATAATCCAAGGCACCTTCTAGCCATAGATCACACGCTCGAAATCGCCAACCTTCCAACACCCTCCCTCGATTCGAGCTTCACAGGCCACCGAGGCGCGAGGGGGTTGCCCAGGACCACACACGCCTAAGCCGCCCAAGACCACACACGCCTGGGCTCTGATACCATGTCAGAATGTGCAGCGGAACGCACGTAGGAGACGCATCACCATCGAGCACCACGAACACCCCCAATGGGCACTGCAGCATCCCTCCACCGGGCTCCCATCTCCCGGTGAGCTGCCTCCCAAAACACCGGCCGGAGGAGATGACTATGACAAGGTGCCACTCTAGCCTATATATGGCTCTTCAACTTCCCATGCTTGCACTTATGGGATAATCCAAGGCACCTTCTAGCCATAGATCACACGCTCGAAATTGCCAACCTTCCAACACCCTCCCTCGATTCGAGCTCCGCAAGCCACCGAGGCGCGAGGGGGTCGCCTAGGACCACACGCCCGGGCTCTGATACCATGTCAGAATGCGCAGCGGAAGACTAACGCACGTAGGAGACACATCACCATCGAGCACCACGAACACCCCTAACGGGCGCGTCCCTCCACCGGGCTCCCATCTCCTGGTGAGCTGCCCCCCAAAACACCGGCCGGAGGAGATGACTATGACAAGGTGCCACTCTAGCCTATATATGGCTCTTCAACTTCCCATGCTTCCACTTATGGGATAATCCAAGGCACCTTCTAGCCATAGATCACATGCTTGAAATCGCCAACCTTCCAACACATTGAGGCAGCTCTTCATCAGCGACGAGTTCACCACTTCTGCATTGGCTTCGACAGCCATAGGCATATTATGTGGGGAACACTTCTGCATTGGCTTCGACAGCCATAGGCATATTATGCAGAGAGCACTTTCTTTTGGGAGGATGTGAAATGCATTGATGCTATGGTGAGGCCTATTGTCCACTTGTTGAGGCTTGTAGATGCTATGCAGCCATGCATCAGGAAGGTGTATGAGGCAATGGATAGAATGATAGAGAAGTTGCAAGAGTTAGAGCCCTGATGAGGACAGATACGAGGAGATTCATTCCTTATGTGCGACGAGGTGGAACTCCTATGCCTTTCCTATGCATGCAACTGCATATATGGTGGACCCTGAGTTTCAGGGTAATGGACAGGAGAGTGACAGAGGTGTCAGTGATGGTTGGAGGCGTATCTTGGATCGTCTAGTGCCAGATGGAGCCATTAGGTGCAAAGTCAGAGACCAGCTTGCTGCATACAGGTCCTTTCGTGGTGCTTTTGGTTGTGCTGATGCACAGGAGGATAGGTTGAAGGTTGGGGCTGCTTTGTGGTGGGAAGACTGGTTCAGATGGGTCTGAGCTGCAACACTTGGCTATCCGCATTCTCAGCCAAGCTGTAAGCTCCTCTTGTTTGGAGCAACTTTGGAGTTCTTACAACCATATTGCATCAAAGAAGAGAAACTACCTTGGTGTAGAAAGGCCAATGATCTTGTCTTTGTAAGCGCAAACTTGCGAATGCTTTGCAAGGGTGAGACTGCAAAGGCAGATCCCTTTACTCAGTGGGAGATGGAGCAGGAGGAGGGAAATGAGCAGGTGGAGACACAATAGAGCCCAGAGGATGATGCCACTACCTTTTAGACTGGTCATGTAGGCAGCCATGATCATGACGCCAGTACTTCTCACGTTCCAGCCTCCGATTGAGCATTGCAGGCTCTATGATTTATCATTTAGCTATGTTTCATTGTTTTTACTTTTGAGTCTTGACTCAGCACTTTATGTGCATTGCAGACACTAGTCTTTTGTTATTTGATAGTGATCATCATTCCATGCTTATATATTGGTTTGAACTTTGTCGGTGTACTTAAGTCTAATTAGCGCCTGTTCGGTGTTTGCGCAACGTATTGCACATTTAAAGTGATGCCTTGAATGTTCAAAGTGTAAAAACATAAATGTTATTTTATTTAGTGTGCTTTGTAGTCAATAAATTGCATATTCCATATGCCATCCCTGTCCCCTGCCTTTTGCCGTTCCCCGTCCCCGTCCCCGTTCCCCGTCCCATGTTACTATGCTACAAAGAGCTAGAGGAGATTGATAGATGAGTCTCTTGTACTCTTCATGGCCGCCGAGCTAGAGGTGGTGTACAGGTTCGGTCCATTCTTACTTTTGGCTCCCGAGGCTTTGATCGCCCAGTTGCTACCTATGTTAGATGTGGCTCCACGAGCTGGAGGTCTACCTCCGCAACAGCGGTTAGAGTTGAGGATGCTTCCATTGTGGAGTCTTCTTCGGTAGTTCATGATGATGCTAGGGAGCCCGAATATGATGATGAGGGCAATGTTCTTAGCGATGGGTGTTTTGGTGGGAGCTTTGAGGTGTCCTCCTCTAGTGAGGATATTGAATAGCCTAGTGGCAGCTCTGACATAGATGGTGATATAGGCATTTAGCCTCTATAGTCTAGACTCTACTAGCTACTATCTAGCCATGCCCTTCTCACCTCCAGTACCTAGTAGCTAGGCTTTTAGCCTTTTTGCATTTTTGTACTTGCCCATGCCCACTTTTGCGGCTTTATATATGACTCTTTGACAGTACATTTGTCTGCTTTCATTTTCTATGCAATATTCTATGTTTTGGGTAAGTTGTAACTTCTCAAAGTTTTGTATCTATGTGTATGTGTGTATAACAATATATATTTATATTTTTAAGTATTTTTTAAATGGACCGTACCTCCATCGTATTTTTATTTTCAAAATTTAGTGGTGCGTTCTGGGACTGCGTTTGAACGTACCAGACAAAATCGAACTTTTCGTACTACCTGACAACTATGCTTGCATTCTTACTTCCGTTACATTGTGCAAATCGTCAGGAACCAAGGTGCTAAATATTCGTACCGTACAAAATCGAACTTTTCGTACCTAACAACTAAGCTTACATTCTTACTTCCGCTACATTGTGCAAATCGTCAGGAACCAAGGTGCTAAATATTTGTTATCCGAAGTATAATCTTGTCTGTAAGCTTCTGCATGTTACAATGGTATCAGAGCAAAAATAACAGAAAAAACAGCAAAACAACATTATGAGTTTAGAGGCAATGGATGACGACTTTCTCAAGACTTTATCCAACGAAGAGGTGTGGGAATTTAAGAAGTCAGCTATCCGATTCATCCAGCTTTTAGCAAACGGTGGAGCAAAGCCCGATGATCCTAAATTGGTGCTGGTTGGTTCATGCTAGATGTTGTCGGCCAATAGAACTCTGACAAAATATGCTATTTAGCAACATTAAATGCTGCATTTTTCTCCTTTTCTGCCCCTGAGGCCGACTGTTAGCATACTGGCCGGCCTAATGCTGAAGGGTTTAATGATGGCCGACTGATACTTCCATGCATGTAGTGCTGCCGACTAGCTGCCTATCCCTCCTATGGCTTGGTTATCGCCCTTATGGGCTGGCCTTTGGCTGGCCCATAGACCTATCTACCATGCAACTACATGCTTGCTAATGCGAGTACATGCCCTTTGGCTGGCCCATAGACCTATCTACCATGCAACTACATGCTTGCTAATGCGAGTACATGCTATGGGTAGACTTTTACATGCTCTATCTGATGAATTCTCCAAGTGGGTAAGAGGACTGACACTAGACTTACCTCTATGGCTTGGAGACTGACCTATGCACCTCGTGATTGACTGTCCGTGAAATTGCTTCTTTACAAATGTTGCACTAATGATGATGCCAGTGTGTCACTACTCCAATGAAGGCTGTACGTGACATTCCCTCCTGCTTAGCTTTGGAAACTTTGTGCCTCCATAACTTCCTGCTGGCTTTCTTCTTGATGCGATGTCGTTCCTGACATGGTGGAGGCTTGGGTGTTTTTTCCGGATTGCAATATTACCATCCACCGGATGCTCTCACTTCTTTAGGTAGCCGAGTCGGGTCACCAACCTGATGCTCTCATACCAATGTTGCATGCGCGGAAGCCTTGCTATACTGATCCACAACCCTAAGCTTGATTAAGAACAAGATATTAATTTAAACATAATTAACACAGAGAAGAGAGAAGATAGAGAGAGATTGGTGTCAGGGTTTTCTTGTATTTGATATTGTACAAAAAGGTGGCTGAATGTATGTACATGGCTGAGGCCCTTGGTCAGAGGTTGACCTTTGGCCCTACATGACTCCTATTGATGACTGAGAATGATGGAATGACTGAATTACTGAACTGAATTATGGTTTGATGCTTATATATATGTATGGAGAGCTGGTTGGCCACCTACAGGAGCAGTCGGCCAGGTTTGGACAAGGTACATGTAACTGCAAGCTGTTTCCCTTGGGATATACCAAATCAAGATCCAGGGAGCCCTGGAGATAGTGGAAAATCCGTTTCATTGCTTGCCAATTCTTTGTACATGGGCTGTGCATAAATTTGCTACACTGGGAACCCCAAACTGAATATCCAAGCGTGTGTTGCATAAGTATATGAGGCAGCCAACTGCGTGGCTGTAAACACTCATATCAAAAGGCTCTCCGACATCATACATGCTCAATTTTAGCCCTGGCTCCATTGGAGTAGAGATGGGCTTACAATCTTGAAACCCAAATTTGTGCAGCAGCTTTTGAATGTACTTTGATTGGTGTACATAAATCGCAACGTCCGTTTGCACAAATTGTATGCCCAAATAATAATGCAACAATCCCAAATCTGTCATCTCAAATGACATTTGCAATTCAGCTGTGAATGCTGAAATTTTATCAATGTCATTCCCAGTCAGCAACATGTTATCCACATAAAGAATGAGCATAATCAAAGTGCCATGATCCTCTTTCACATAGAGGGTGCTCTCCGTTGGACTATGGCGAAATCCCTGCATGGTCAAATAAGTATGTATCTTCTCATACCAAGCTCGAGGAGCTTGTTTGAGACCATAAAGTGCTTCTCAAAGCTTGCATACTTTGTTTTCATGACCATGCATCATAAAACCAATGGGCTAATTTACATACACTTCTTCTTGCAAATCCCCATTGAGAAAAGCTGATTTTATGTCCAACTGATGCACTTTCCATCCATGATGGGCAGCCAATGCAACAACACATCTAACTGTGGCCATACGAGAAGTAGGTGTGAAAGTCTCATCATAATCAATGCCTTTTGTTGGGCATATCCTTTGGCCACTAGCTTGGCCGTGTACCTGTCAATGGTACCATTAGACTTTCTTTTCAACTTGTAAACCCACTTTGTGCCAATGGGCTTCTTGCCAGCAGGCAAGTCTACCAAATCCCAAGTGCTGTTTTTATAGATAGAATCCATCTCATTTTTCATGGCTTGCATTCAATGCTCATCCTCATGAGCCTCTTCAAATGAATCTAGCTCATCTGCATCACAAAGTGTACTCATGCAAGTAACATCTGCTTGTTCTCTTGCATTACGTAAACCAGCCCGTGTCCTGCTACCAAGTGGAGCTGAAAGTTTGCTCTCTTGTAAAGTACGGTGTCACAAATCCCTATATTCTAGGGACATGCGGATGCGTGTCAGGCCTAGAAACATGCGGATGCATGTATGTATTATACCTGGGCATGTGTATGGATCATATGAGTGGATGCATATGAGTCCAAGGACATGGCAGGACATTTGTGGACTTTCGGGCGGTGCCCGTGTGGATTCCGGCCATGCACACATGGTGTGTTATGATGGCAGGCGGAATATTTTCAAGTACAAGAATGATGATAGGTGGTTCTCCAAGTTTACATGTGCACAATGCATAAATGATGCATGCCATAACTTTATTTTACTTTGTGTGACATTGTCTTGCTGCCTGGACAACTCTTGTTATTTTGGCTTGTGAAGCCCGAGGGACCGGGGACGCCCGGGCACCTTGTGGACACGTGTGTGCACTCCTGCTTGGGCCTAAAACTGTGGGCTTATGGGTTTTGCAGGTGGCCACACTCAATTTACAGCTTATTTCATTTACTACTAAAGTTTATTGGTTTGCAGGTCCACACTCATTAATAGTGGCCGGACAACTTATAATGCGTTCGCATTTGGTTGGACCAAAATTAATGAAGCCCGGACAGCTTATGGCCATTTCCATTTGGTTGGACCTAAACTTATACAAACAGGACAAATGGAGCACTATGGGCTGGACACCTACCTGGACACCTTATGGGGGACACATGTCAGCCAGTTTGTGCACCCACCAAGCCCCTTAGGTGGCACTGGAGAAAGGCGCCTCCCTCAAGAGGCCTTTTGGGCTGTTTTATTGATAATTCAACACATTGGAGAGCTGATTGAAGCTTTGGGAGTTGCTACAGGGCTGGTTGCTTGCTTCCCGGACTCACACAAGCTTGGATAATGATCCCCACACTCTTCTAAAGGGCTGGTTGGTAAATTTGAGACCTGTATTTTCTGGTTATTGCGAGTTTTGGGCTGGTTACAGGTGTCCAAAGTCAACTTGGACAATACAGGACAGCTCTAGGGACCTCCACAGGGCTGTAGGACCCTTTACAGGTGGATTTCTCGCGATGGAAAGTTGCTGTTTTGGACTGGTTATTGCATAAAACAGGCCGGACAGCAATGGAATATGTGAGCATGGATGTGTCTCAAGGGTTCCTGGTGTAACAGGTGTTTAGGGCAAGCATTGGGAACACTTGCTCGCGGAGAACACAGGTTTCTGGATCAGTTTCTCGCGTGGAAACAGGACCTAAAGATCCATTTACATCCTGTGCAGGGCGGAGTACCTGTGAGGATTGTGATACTCTTGTGCAGGGCGGATGTACCTGTGAAGAGGCTTATGCAGGGATGATGTACCTGTGTGTAGGGCGGATGTACCTACAGATTCTCTTGTTTGAGATGTATTCATACATGATGTATTTGGTAGAATCAGGTGCAGGCTGGTGGTGAATCCCCCGGCACCCGTAAACTTGTACTTGCAGACTCTTTTGGTAATATAACCTAAAGGGGGGGGGTCAGCCTATCATCGGCCCCTTTATGCGGTGTACTGTCATTTTCAGCTTTGTGGTTGTAATGCTCAAGTGTTAAGCGCTCAAAATCTTGTTCACATTTATACGATTCCAATACACGCGTCCGCCTCCCGTTACATTGGTATTTGAGCTCAGTTTTTCCCCTCATTGGAAAACGGTCTGAGGCTTGGAATCATAAGTGGTGACCTGATTTGAGTGTCATGGACAGCCACATTTCTGACAGTGTGGAGAACACACAGGACCGTGAATTTCATGGTACAAGGGATGCAAGAGATGCTGCAGGCAATGATGTCTATGGAGATGCAGGTACTCATGACACTATGCATTCTGATTTGGAATCTTTGAGGCGTCAAGTGCGACGCTATAGGGCTGAAACCGAAGAGCTTAGGTCATTGAAAAATGACCCGGATGTACAAAGGGTGTTGGCTGCGAAGGCAAAGGCTTCGGTCCATGAAGTCACTTTTGAGGCAATTGCAAAGGAAATGGATGTTGAGAAACCCCGAGAGCTTGCACTTGCATACCTAATGGTTAAGGGTGATGTATACACTGAAGCAGATGGTAGTTTGGCTTTCAAGAAGCCACCCCTCATGGCTGCCCATGGTAATGCACATGATGCACAACAAGCAGAAAGAGCACAGCAAGTGCCAAATGCTGAAAGGACAAGAGTCCCTGGTGCTAGGCTTGATGCAGGTCAAGAGAAGAGTAAGGATGAGGGATCCTCTACTCATTCCCGCTTTGCTCCAAGAAGACATGTCCATTCTCGTGTTGAGCTTTCCACTCATTTGGAGAGTGTGGCTCAAGAGAGAACGAAGAGGGATCGTGAATCTTCATCGCGGCATCATCATCATGCAGATGAACAGGATGTACATAGGGATGCATATAGAAGGAAGAAGCCTCGAGAGTTCAAGTCCGGTGACAAGGATGTAAAGTTTGAAAACTTTCAGGGACGGATGGACTCTACCAAAGCACTTGCTTTCATTAGACAGTTTGAGATAGCTTTTTGCAATGAAGACTTTTCGGAAAAGCCTATGCTTAGGCATGTGGGAATGCATCTCAAGGATACGGCAAGTGATTGGTGGCTTGCAAAAATACTTGATGGAAGTGCTGCCCCAACTTGTTCTTCTTTCAAAATTCAGTTTTATGATCAATTCTTACCACCAAACTTTGCAAAGGATGTACGCAAGGAGTGGGACTGGCTGTCCCAAGATGAGGGAGAGTCCGTTGCTTCATACATAGCAAAGTTTTGGAAAGTCCTCCTCAAGGTTACTCCCTTCATGAAGATTGGAGAGGACGAGAAGAAGAGAAAGTTTGAATCGGGGCTCCATCACATCATCCAACAAAGCTTGGGAGTGTACCCAAATAAGACCATACAAGAGCTTATACACTCAGCCATGATTGCGGAGAACTTGCACATAAAAGCACCCACAAATAAGCCATTTGCAGGTCAAAACAAGAGCAAATTCAGGGCTGGTTATGACCAGAAAAAGGGTGGACAGCCACCTAAGAATGCTCCCAAAGATGGCCGAGATGCAAAGGATGACTCCGAAAAGAAGCCGGGGGGTAAACGCCACAATTTTGGGCTCTCAAAACAGCAATTGGAAGAGTACAGGAAGGCTGGAAAATGCTTTAAGTGTGGCAGTAAAGATCATATATATCCTAAATGCCCACAGAATCCTAAGAATGCTGAGCCTAATGTGCAAAAGCCTCTTGTGAATGTTGTACCCGATGTGCAGGGTAATACAGGGCATGAGCCCAAGAGTAGAGTCATATGCAAGGCTTGGGGCAAATTGAAGGATCAGCCCGCTTTGTTTCTTTTTGATGATGCTTCCACAGATAACTTTATATCCGTACAGATGGCTGCCGCCATAGGTCTCAATGTGGAAGACATGGGAATGCAAATGAATGCAGATGCCGCCTTTGAGGGCAAACAGGTTGATGTAACTCCGGTCATTGGTAAGCTCCGTGTACATATACAGGACTACCTCGACTATGAGAGCTTTTTAGTGGCTCCTCTTACAGGTTGTGATGTTTTGTTGGGGATTCCCTGGCATCACCGTTTAGAGCCTATTAAGGCTTACAAAGAGAAGAAAATCAGCTTTGTATATAGAGGCCGTGAGCACTCTATAGATGCTGGTACTACTGGAAGTACCATACCTCTTGTAAGCCATGTACAAATTAATAAGGCAATAAAGAAATCAGCTTGTTCTTACTTGGTTTTTGTACGTGATACCATTGAACATTCTAATGTTGATGTTAGTACATTAGATCAAGACAAGCTTAACTTTTTGAATGAGTTCAAAGATTGTTTTGCGAATGCTTTGCCAGCAAGGTTGCCACCAGAGAGGCCGGAAGATCATTGCATAGATCTAATTCCCGGTAGCTCTCCACCTAATAGGCCACCATACAGGGTGAGTGCTAGTCAACAAGAAGAGATTATGGCACAGGTGAATGAACTTTTGGAAAAGGGTTTGATTCGGCCTAGTTCCTCGCCATATTGCTCGCCGGTACTTCTTGTTCAAAAGAAAGATGGTACTTACAGGATGTGTGTTGATTACCGTGCCCTTAATAAGATAACCATCAAGAATCGGTTTCCGATTCCGCGCATTGATGACATCTTGGACAAGCTTGAAGGTTCGGCATGTTTCAGCCGAATAGACCTCAAGAGTGGGTATCATCAAGTGAGAGTGGCACCTCAAGATGTACACAAGACTGCATTCAGGACAGCCTTTGGTCTTTATGAGTTTTTGGTGGTGCCTTTTGGCCTTACAAATGCACCCGCTACCTTCAACAGGATGATGGACAGGGTGTTCAGAAAGCATAGAAAGTTCACAGGTATATTCTTTGATGATATTATTGTATTCTCAAAGAATGAAGCCCAACATCGTGAGCACCTGGCTATTGTATTTAAAGAGCTTAAGGAAAATCAGCTCTACATAAATGCAAAAAAGAGTGAATTCTTCCTCCCAGAGATTCACTATCTTGGTCACATTGTATCAAAGGATGGTGTGCGCATGGATCCCGCAAAGATACAAACCATGCAAGAATGGCCAGAGCTGAAATCAGTCCATGAAGTGAGGAGCTTCCTTGGTTTATGTGCTTACTACAGGAGGTTTGTCAAGCATTTTGCTTTTATTGCCGCTCCGTTACATGACTTAACGAAGAAGAAAGCAATCTTTAAATGGACACAAGAAGAGAGACATGCCTTTCAAAAGTTGAAGAGTGCAATCATCTCGGGACCGGTACTCATTATTCCGGATTTGCACAAACCTTTTGTTGTGGAATGTGATGCAAGTGGGGACTGCATAGGGGCTGTTTTGAACCAAGAAGGACATGCCATTGCCTATGAGAGCAGACGCTTGCAACATGCAGAGCTTCACTTACAGGTTTATGAGAAGGAGTTGTTGGCTGTAATTCATGCCCTTACTATTTGGAAACACTATCTTTTAGGGGCTGATTTTATGGTTAAAACTGATCATCAAAGTTTGAGATACTTTTTGACTCAAAGTAAGCTCTCAGAGAAGCATATGAGATGGGCAAATTTCCTCTCAATGTTTCATTTTCAGATTTTACACACTCCAGGGAAAAAGAATGTGGTGGCGGATGCCTTATCTAGACGACCACAGGTTCATGCTATTACAGTTGCATACCATGAGGACTTATCGGATATGCGTAATACTTATCATTTGGATGAGGATTTTGCACATGTATGGGCTGATTTGCAAGAGGGTATTGCTGTCCCGTCTTATGTCATAAGAGATGGATATCTCATGATGCAAAATCGTATGTGTGTGGTAAAGAACCTTCGCCATAAGGTTATGGATGAGTGCCATGCTCCTCCATATGCAGGTCATAGAGGCATTTTGGCCACAGCACAAGCTTTGGAGAGGTATTTCTTTTGGCCACATATTCGCAAGGATATTGAAGCATATGTACGTGAATGCATGGTATGTCAAAAGGTCAAATTTGACAGACATAAAGCACCTGGATTGCTTCAACCTTTGCCTATACCAAATGAACCATGGGAAAGCATTGCTATGGATTTCATTATGGATTTGCCAAGGACGCCACAGGGAAATGATGCTATTTGGACCATTATTGACAGGTTTAGCAAGCAGGCACATTTCATTCCCGTGCGCAAGACAATAAAGCCAGATCATATGGCTAGGATGTTTTTGACACAGATATTCAAACACCATGGCATGCCTAAATCTATTGTGGGGGATAGAGATCCTAGAACCACAAGCTTATTTTGGCGCGCATTGTTTGACAATATGGGTACAAAGCTGAACGTCTCATCAGCTTACCATCCACAGACAGATGGGCAAAGTGAAATAGCAAATTCAGCCGTCCTCGACTTGCTGAAATCTTATGTATCCGACCACAAATCGGATTGGGAGAAGTATTTACCACTTGTGGAATTTGCCTACAACAACACGGTACATACTTCTACGGGCAAGGCGCCCTTTGAGATTATCTATGGCAAGGTGGTACTACCACCCATCCTTCGTACAAAGGATGAGATTTTTGCAGCAGATGAGTATGTCAGAGACTTGGATACTGCATTTGCACAGGTACGGACAGCCATAGAGAGGTCTCAAACCAAGAATAAAAAGGCAGCTGATAAGCATAGAAGGGATGTACAATTCAAACAAGGTGATTGGGTCTTGCTGAAATTTGAAAAGGCACGCCTTCGGAAGAGGCCAGGAAAAGAGGGAAAGTATCCTAAACTTTTCAACAGGTACTATGGACCTTTTCAGATCTTGGAGAAGATCAATGATGTTGCATTTCGGCTTGTACTCCCAGATCATTGGAACATGCATAATGCTTTTCATGTGAGCCTATTGAGGCCTTATGTGGGACCGACACCGTTTGAGCCGGTTTTGGAAGACCCACCCGAGGTGGATGAGCTGGAAGAGATTCTTCAACCTGAACAGATTGTTTTTCACAAGGAACGAAAGCTTGCGGGAGGCAAACTTGTTCGTAGGTACCTTGTGAAGTTCAAGAATTATTCAGCTTTGGATGCGAAATGGATGGATGAGGCCTACTTCGAGGATTACCCAGATCTTTTGAAGGCCTATCTGGAGGCTTTTCAGTTGCGGTCAACTGATTAGAAGCCGGGGGGATGTCACAAATCCCTATATTCTAGGGACATGCGGATGCGTGTCAGGCCTAGAAACATGCGGATGCATGTATGTATTATACCTGGGCATGTGTATGGATCATATGAGTGGATGCATATGAGTCCAAGGACATGGCAGGACATTTGTGGACTTTCGGGCGGTGCCCGTGTGGATTCCGGCCATGCACACATGGTGTGTTATGATGGCAGGCGGAATATTTTCAAGTACAAGAATGATGATAGGTGGTTCTCCAAGTTTACATGTGCACAATGCATAAATGATGCATGCCATAACTTTATTTTACTTTGTGTGACATTGTCTTGCTGCCTGGACAATGCTTGTTATTTTGGCTTGTGAAGCCCGAGGGACCAGGGACGCCCGGGCACCTTGTGGACATGTGTGTGCACTCCTGCTTGGGCCTAAAACTGTGGGCTTATGGGTTTTGCAGGTGGTAAGTGCGTCCACACTCAATTTACAGCTTATTTCATTTACTACTAAAGTTTATTGGTTTGCAGGTCCACTCTCATTAATAGTGGCCGGACAACTTATAATGCGTTCGCATTTGGTTGGACCAAAATTAATGAAGCCCGGACAGCTTATGGCCATTTCCCATTTGGTTGGACCTAAACTTATACAAACAGGACAAATGGAGCACTATGGACTGGACACCTACCTGGACACCTTATGGGGGACACATGTCAGCCAGTTTGTGCACCCACCAAGCCCCTTAGGTGGCACTGGAGAAAGGCGCCTCCCTCAAGAGGCCTTTTGGGCTGTTTTATTGATAATTCAACACATTGGAGAGCTGATTGAAGCTTTGGGAGTTGCTACAGGGCTGGTTGCTTGCTTCCCGGACTCACACAAGCTTGGATAATGATCCCCACACTCTTCTAAAGGGCTGGTTGGTAAATTTGAGACCTGTATTTTCTGGTTATTGCGAGTTTTGGGCTGGTTACAGGTGTCCAAAGTCAACTTGGACAATACAGGACAGCTCTAGGGACCTCCACAGGGCTGTAGGACCCTTTACAGGTGGATTTCTCGCGATGGAAAGTTGCTGTTTTGGACTGGTTATTGCATAAAACAGGCCGGACAGCAATGGAATATGTGAGCATGGATGTGTCTCAAGGGTTCCTGGTGTAACAGGTGTTTAGGGCAAGCATTGGGAACACTTGCTCGCGGAGAACACAGGTTTCTGGATCAGTTTCTCGCGTGGAAACAGGACCTAAAGATCCATTTACATCCTGTGCAGGGCGGAGTACCTGTGAGGATTGTGATACTCTTGTGCAGGGCGGATGTACTTGTGAAGAGGCTTATGCAGGGCGGATGTACCTGTGTGTAGGGCGGATGTACCTACAGATTCTCTTGTTTGAGATGTATTCATACATGATGTATTTGGTAGAATCAGGTGTAGGCTGGTGGTGAATCCCCAGGCACCCGTAAACTTGTACTTGCAGACTCTTTTGGTAATATAACCTAAAGGGGGGGGGTCAGCCTATCATCGGCCCCTTTATGCGGTGTACTGTCATTTTCAGCTTTGTGGTTGTAATGCTCAAGTGTTAAGCGCTCAAAATCTTGTTCACATTTATACGATTCCAATACACGCGTCCGCCTCCCGTTACATACGGAGCAGCCAACGAGGCACAACTCTAGCCTCTTCCTTTGCTGTCCGCTATTGCTGTACTGCTTCGTCTACATTTTGAGGTGTAATGAGCTCATTCATGGGCTGATTTTGAGTACCCAAATGCTGTCCATTAGGCAAAGTTGATGGCTGATCTGTTGAGCCATCAATTCCCAATGGGAGAAGTCCTTCAAACATGTTATGTGGGCCTGAAGGTGGCTGTCCAAGAAATTCAGCCAATGGTTGGTCTGAATTTTCAGTAAATACCACCTCTCTTCTGTCTAAAATCCTTTGTGTGGAAGGATTAAAGAGATGGTAGCCTTTACTGCTACTGCTATAACCCACAAATATGCACTTCGCTACTTTGTCATCAAGCTTGCCTCTCAACTGCTGAGGTACATGTGCATATGCTATAGATCCAAAAACTCTAAAGTGATCAAATTTAGGTTTCCTTTCGTACAAGGCCTCATATGGTGTTATGGTTTTCAACGCTTTGGTAGGGCATCTATTCAACACGTGTAGCACACATTATTGCCTCCATCCAAAATTTGTTAGGCAAGCCTTTGCCTTTAACCATGCATCTAGCCATTTCCATCAAAGACTTGTTCTTTCTCTTAGCAACACCATTTTGCTGAGGAGAATATGGCATCATGCATTGATGCTCTATGCCTTTTTCTGCCATAAATTTGAAAGCAATGGACATGTATTCCCCCTCTCAATGTGTATGGAGGGT
Organism: Cibotium barometz; assembly: GCF_041138505.1. Taxonomy (NCBI): domain Eukaryota; kingdom Viridiplantae; phylum Streptophyta; class Polypodiopsida; order Cyatheales; family Cibotiaceae; genus Cibotium; species Cibotium barometz. The sequence goes on along the minus strand of NC_141066.1, from coordinate 21,795,769 downwards.
CTGCGCTTTGCAACCTGTTTGATTTTCAGCTTGTGACAAAATGCTGAAAACATGCAAATACATCAGATTTTGCCTTCAAGGGATACACCCAAGCAAATCTGGAGTAGCCATTGATAAAGGTTACAAAGTATAGGTGCTTTCCAATAGATGGTGTCCGCATAGGACCACACACATCATTGTGTACGAGCTGTAATTTTCGGACAGCCCTTGTTGATCCATCTTTTGGGAATGCATTTCTGTGCATCTTACCCAATATGCACCCTTCACATACATGTTTTGGTGGTAGTTCTACATGAGGCATATCCTGTACCATTTTATGTCTTTGCAATAGCATCAAACTGTCATAATTCACATGCCCAAACTTGGCATGCAACAATTCTACCTCGTGCATGGTAGGTGTAAGAGTGGTAACCACATGAGCATCATGCTCTCTCCTGTCAAACTTGTCAAGCTAATATAACCCATGTACAATGTGCCGGAAGTGACCAATGCATAGCCACCTTCATGGTCTTTCATTGTGCATCTATCGTCCTCAAAGTTCACTGCATATCCACTTTTAGCAAAAGAGGAGACCGACAACAAGTTCTTCTTAATCCTTGGCACATACAATACATCTGGAAGACATAATTGTGCACCATCTGCTGTTGTGAGGATCACCTCACCAACACCCTGAATTGGATAAGAAGAATTGTTTGCACATGTTACCCGTTTGCCTTCAGGGATAGCCATAAGCTTCTTAAATAAATCCCTCCGTGAGATAATGTGTTTAGAAGCACCACTATCAAAGTACCTGGTGTCGTGTCTTTCACTGACACTGAGAGACATATGCTCCAATGATGCATTATAACTGCAAGTAAGGAAAGTCCACGCATCTTGCACAAGATTTACTGATGCATCATCTTCCCCTGCAGGCGACGAAGAAGAATCTACAGTCATGTTGCTTTTCTTTTTCTTCTCTTTTGCAAGACTCTTTCTGCACTCATTCAAGTAATGACTTGGCTTCTTGTAGTCGTGACATTTGCCCTTTTTCTTGGGCATGCCTGCATCATTTTTAGCCTTTTGTGAAGGCTGTCTCCTGAATCAGTCTTTGGCTGAAAACTGTGTTTGGCTTTTCCCTTGCCCTTGTCTTGGGCAGCAAAAGCCCCATCACTGCCACGCATGCTGGAAGATTTGTTCTTCCAATTTTGCTCCTCCTGTGGTAACAAACCAACTAACTCTTCAAACAAGATTGGTTCCGAGTTTCCCCGCATAGAGATGTGTTGAAGTTCAAGTAGGTTTCTGGCAAAGATGATGGTGTCCTGGAAACCAGCTCCTTATCGGAAATGACCTCATCAATATTGAGCAGTTGCTCTTGAAGATCGTGGATCTTTGTAAGATGATGAGCCCTACTATCACCTTCATTCATGTCCAAGTTCACAAGCACTTTCTTGAGAAATGCAAGCCTGGCCTCATTCTTTGCCTAATACATGGTTTCAAGTACATCCCAAGCTCGCCGTGAGGTCTTGCAAGACCGAATATGCGGTATGATTGATCGCTTTACTGACAAAGCAATTAAAGCCATCGCTTGGGCATCACGAGTATCCTATCTCTTCTGCTCCTGTGAGGGAGGAGTAGGTATTGTAGCTTGTTGAGCACCATGGCCAGGCGTGTTAGGTGCTATGTTAACAGGGCGTACATCTTCACCTGACACATAATCCCATAATCCTTTGGCCACAAGTAGATTTCGGACCATGAAACTCCATAAGGGAGTAATTACTGCCATCCAATTTGTCCTCTTGGGACAAAACCCTGAATATATCGGTCGTATTTCTAGCCATGTGCTAAAATCTCTTGCAAGAGAGATGCAAACACGTGCAACCAAATATGCTATAAAAAGCATGTGTAGGCAAAATCCCAAACGCACCGGAGTGCAATGCTAGGCAACCACAAAGTCTTGTGCAAATATTTTGCCCCGAATACAAGGCTGCAGATAAGCAATGCTGAAAATCCCCAAATTTCTGAGCTCCAATGGGCCGATTTATGTGTCAATTGCACATAATTTACAAAAGGCCCCCCCCCGCCCCCCCCCCCCCCTCCCCCCCCCCAAAAAAAAAAATCTGTGTACCAATGAGCTTTAATTGTGCAATTAAGCTCTAATTTTAAAAAAGCCCCAAAAAATTGTCCCCTGTAATTGCAATTGTGCAATTAAGCTCAAATTTTGACAAATTCCCAAATTTTCTCTGTGTCCTGCACCCCAATGCTGCCTTGCATTGCTGCTTGTACTTGATTTTTGCAATGAAGCAATAAATTCACAAAATCCCCATGAACTGGAGCAAAAATCGATTACCTATGTAGTTGGAACCCTAAATTTACGGGAAGGGCATTGTACAAGCTAATATGCACTTAGTTGCAAGCGGTGGATTGAAGAAGGGCAGCTGCAGACGGTGACCTTGGTGGCGGACGCCTTGGACATGGGCTTGCGCGCCCGTGTTGCCAATAGGAGGCGGTTCTGATGGCGAGCAGGCATTGTTGCAGACGGCGATGGGACAGTGGAAGGCGAAGGCACATGTGATGGCAACGGGACGGTTGGGAAGCGCAGGTGACGTGCAAATGGCACCGGAGAGTGCGTTGACGGACAGTTGGTACTGGACGGCGGTGATAGGGCGCAACGGATCTGGAGCATGGGTCCCGGATGGCGTTGTCGATGGAGTTGGAGAGCTGGCCCAAAAATCTCCACAATTTTGTCAATTGCCACGTAATTCGTAAGTGCGGCCGAGCGCCACCCGTGGGCGGGGCGGTGGTGGAGCCCTCCCCACTAGTGCCACCCAAACTGGTGGCGGAAATGGGCGGACGGAGCACAGGAGGTAGGTGACGACAGACAGAAATCCATAGGCGGTGGATAGAAAACAGTAGTTGACAGACGCAAAACCTGCAGTCGACAGAAGCGTTGCGGGCGACGGAACTCCACGAGCAGGTAGCAGAAGGGGGAACTCTGCTCTGATACTATTGTTAGGTTAGGGTTTCATAGAAAACAGGGACACACACAGAGAAGTACACAGCAACAAGCACTCTCAAGAGAGTGAGAGATAGTGATTGATGCTCAAAGAAGATAGAATATAAAAGTGTGGAGCTTGGGGGTTGACTCTACAATATCAAAATGCAATAAATGAGTGGTGTCCTTTCACACCTAATATCCAAGGGGAAAAACCCAAAGGGAGAAAAGTGCCCTTGGTTAGCCCATGTTCATGTGGCACTACTCATAGCATATATGCCAATAATGCGGTTATACTACTACGAATCTCCCATCTCTGGCAAGAACCTGGGGTCCAACGACCAGTAGGCGGAGCTAGAATCGGCACAGTGGAGATACGAAGGTGAGAGACTTGAAGGGTAGTCCCCCACCTTCCTCCTCATACGACATGATGATCATGGCCTCAGTGACCCAAGCAACAATGCCCACGTAACAATACGGGTGGGAGCCCGATCCATAGGAGGCTATTCACAGAGCTCATCCTAAAGGGCAACAAGATAAAGAGTTAGGCTAGAACTGGATCACGAGCACGGGTTGCTGTTTTTGGCAAGGGAATTACTAGTGGTGGACAAGGGGTGCTGTCGGCCAACGCATGATTGAGAAGAGGACCTGTCAGCTGCAGCAAGAACACATGGTTTTGTCCAGGGCCTGGCTGACTAGCAGTCGACCAGTCCACTAGTTTGTTCCAAGGGCAAAGATGCTCATCGTTTTTATTCATTCAATCCTTCTTGGATTGGATCACTAGACTAGGACTTAGATTAGGTATTTTACTACCTTTTCAAGGCAGCCCTTGAAGGGCTGCAAGATTGTAAATCCTTTTTGGACCATATGAATATACTGAATACTCAGCTATCTCTCTCTCTCTCTTCTCTATCTTCTGCTTGCGTTTTGTATCAGCATGTTCCAAGATGGTATTTAGGGCTGAAAGAAGACTCCCAGAGCTTCCGCATGTGACTAAAAATGCGTAGGATCCTCTGCTAGACTTGTTGGGCCTTTGGGCAATCCCAAAGACAGTGACTCTGAGACTCTTGGGGATGGCCACACCTCTGACATAATGTTGGTCTGTCCCCAATGGCCAACCAAGTGCCAACTGCTAAGCTCCTATGTGCCAGCTGGGTGTGGAGAGCTTTCTACTACTAATCGGCAGCTTTTCAGCGTTTATTGTCCAAAGGACCTGGCCGACCAAGACACTTCATGTACCATGGCCTATAAAAAGGCAAGGCTTAGGTCAGTCCATTCATCTCCCCCCTAGTGGAGATTGGTCATAGGTTAGGCTTTTTGTTATCCTTTTGGGAAGGCCAAAGGGCACAGATAATATACCTTTTCGTACTATATGAATATACTGAATATACAGCCCTCTCTCTCTCTCTCTCTCTCTCTCTCTCTCTCTCTCTATGTTGATTGTTCTTACACATCAAGAGTTCATATGCAGTGCTGAGGGCTCAAAGAAGACTACCTAGGGCTTCCACATGTCACACAATGGGTGTCTATAGGCTGCCCACAGCCTTGCCAATGCTTCCATTAAACTTTTATGGCGATGCTAGTGGCTTTGGATGGAAAAAGGATTTTGCATAGGTAGACTCTAAAATTCCTAAACGATCTGACTGGTATTCCAGGTACGAGACCATGGGTCCAATAAGTGCCTACTACCTAGAACCCTGTACAACATTATAGCTTGCAAGTGGGTTTCATATGACTCAGGACTTGCATGTGACTCAGCTGGATCCTAGACCTAGATGGTGCCTAGCGGACTGTCCCTGGACAAGGGCTCACAACATGCGCAGTGCCCATCAAAATGGCGTCCTAAGTGTATTGGCAAAGCAGAATGTGCACATGGCACCATAGTACAGCAGGTGTGCACATGACAGAAACAATCGTAGACTGCCAGAGGGCCTGCTTTTTAGGTAATTCCCAGCAGGGCTGTCTTAGAGTTGACATCTCCGATGTCACACATATGCCTTCCCATGCCTCTGCTGCCATATAATTGTAAAAGCATAATTTTTGGTTCCTTTTTGCATCTGCAACGTGGCATCATCTTTGCCTCAATGGGCATTTGCTTGGCAACACATCAACTGTGTTAAATGTTTATTTTACCTTGTTACATTGCATTGATGGTTTTATGGCTAACACGTCTATCTTTTCCTAGGCAATAGAATAATGGCTGGATAGTTGAAGCCGGTGTTTTAGGTACGTTTCTATGTGGTGCATATTAAGCAGTTAACATGCCCATAGTTATCACTCAGCTTGAATGAAGTGCAAGTTGTCAAAGATTTCACAGTTGAGGCCAAAGCATGTCAAGGCCTTTGGCTCTATGCTTGGTGCTTTTGGTCTTGATACTCACATCACAATCTGAATGGAAGCAACAACCTAAGAATGAGGTGGAGCTCACAACTGCAGTCACCAAGCAACATGAAGTATCTACTAAGCGAGAACTCGTCAAGGAGCAAGTATGTATCACCCATCTCTAAGCCACACCTTTACATTAGCTAAGATTGGATGTGACATTATGATTTTGCTCTCGTGTTGCATTAGCTTTATTTGATGACTAAAGGTTTTAAGTGGACCTGCAACCTTTGGCATTCTCTATGTGATTTATCTATCTTATTTTCAGATAATTTTGTCTCAAGAGAAGAGAATCTATGTTTTGAGTGAGTTGGTGAAAAATCTGCAGCAGCAGCTAGCGCAGTGCCAAGAGAGCAATGCTGAAAATACAACAGAAATAGCAGCTGATCCGAACATTGAAGTCGTGAAACTAGGGGAAGAGGTCTAGAACTCATAATATATATAAATGTTGAGGCATGCACACAAGCGCACTAGAACTCATAATATATATAAATGTTGAGGCACGCACACAAGCTTTGAATCATAAGGTTGCTTTTATCTTTGGCTACTTGTAAAGCAGACTTTCGTGTCGGTTGTTTCGTTCTGAAAAGATGGGCCTTGAAGGGCGGACTGGGGACGGAATTATGTGAAATGAACCTCTGTAGAGAGGGACATTTCTGGAGTGCCACAATGGCTAGCTGATATTCCGGGTCGAAGATCTATACATGGTGCTTTTCCAATGAACGGAATGAGATTCTGCACTCCTATGGAGTGAATGGATGTATACCTGGAGTATTACAAGTGGCTAGCCAATATATGCCTGATTTATCAGGCTAAATGCACAGGTTTGGTGAAACGCATTTTTGTATGGCGATTTGGAGTTCAGTAAATAAAAGGATGAGTTGTTAACTCACATAGTCTAGGTTGTTCTCATGTAGTCTGGGAGTGCGTCTTGTTTTTCTTGTCATCCTCATGCATACGATGTCAATGCTTTTGAAACAATTGTGAATCTTCAAATTCCTTATTTCTCCAAATACTCAGTGGCCTAGCTTTGTGGCAGTGTTCTCTTTCCTAGTACAGCTTATGATCATATTTTGAAGTAATAGATCCACTAATTCTTAAGCTAGAGCTACTAAAAGGTGTTTTTGCCATTGAGCATGAGGTCTCACTTCCAAAGAGATGGGCAGGTGTAGTACTTGTCATTGAGGACGAGGTCTCACTTTTGATGAAATGATGGGTAGTCATTTAAACTAGAGGCACATCATAAGACCTGTTCAGGAATGTTTCCTTCAGATATAATGTGACAAGTTGAAGGTCCTTTTTTTGTGTCCTTACAATCTACTCTACGATCATGAACAGTGTTGCTATACATTTTTCTATTCATATTACATCAGAAAAAAAAATGCAGGCGATTCTCTAGAAAATGCCTTAGGAAGGGGTTCAATGTTACAGGTTCAAATGTTTTGAATAATCAACATAGGAAATCCAAATCATGTCCCCAAAAATATCAACTCTTGCTTATTGATACATGCACACCTAACTTATATCCACATAAACACAAAAATGTATAATATATCGCATACTAGGAAAACTATTCTCAAAGATTTGTACAAGGATTAGCATTGTAAATAAATATTGTTTTTTCCTTGTGTGATTCCAAGTTATGTTGGTACACTAGGGAGTGGGGCTTGCCTTGTAGGGAAATTAACTAGGGTTTGCCGTTTTTTCTTATTTTAGGAACCCGTGTTCCTTTTTGTAGAAACATATATTTGCTATGGTTTCTCCTTGTTGTTAGGCCTTTCCTTTATGTAGTTGCAAAAATGCTAGGATATCAGTGAACCCATGATTTTGTTGCAAAAAGTCATAGGGTTGTATAACACTCCAAAAATCATAGAAAATGTAGTTGAGAGCTACCTATATTAATATCACAAGGCCATACAGGGACTCTATACAGGCCACATGGTGCTTCAAACTAGCAAAAGTGCATCAATTTACAGAGCCAGTGAAAAGCTAGTGGTGATTTATGAAGTAACAAACTAAATAATGAAGTTTTAGATGATTTTTGTGGGTATCCTTTCTAAACATGAGGAAAGATGCTTTGGTGGTGTGACAGATGTCCTCTGACAAGAGCAAACTAGAAAAGAGTTTGACACTTGCATTGCAACCCTTGTGCGAGCATGATCATGATATGAGCAAATAATACTCAATTTGAATGAATTTGGGTGCATGAGGGTGCTTGTGCTATGGTAGCTTGGTCACGTGATAATCAAATATAAATATCACCAGATCTTATAGTATTTAGTTGTTACAACAAAATCTTTTTTAAGTCTTTGTTTTGAATTTACTTACAAGCAAGTAACTTGGCACTCGTTAATACAAAATCATGCAATGGCACAAGTCACAACCCTTGAGAGCAATGATCTCCTATTTAGATAGCTTAGTAAAATTAGGTTTAGAGTGTCAAAAAATACTAGGAAAACTAATCCTTAGAAATTCCTTCAATGTGTTTTGATTGCTATAGTAGTTGGTAGACTTTATTGCTTGTGTGTTAGCTTGGGGGACAATGCTTGCTTATATTTGTTGGATGTAAATTTTGATTTAAAAAAAAAAGAAGCTATTGTTACTTACAGAAACAAGCTACCTCTAATTCTATCCCTCCCATAAGATAATAATGGCATTAAGTATGTATTAGCCTTTAATGAGCACCTTCTACTCAGGTTCGTGTCTCTGGAATTCCCTCTGCATCATCCAGATGTTGCCTTTTATTGGGGCTTGGTGTCTCTTCAGTCCTTTGTCGTTTCCCTGTATCTAGTGGCTCTTCAGGGAGTACTTCTGGGAGTGATATGGCTTCTTCGTGTCCTTGGTGCTCTGCTTCTGGCAAAGCTTCCTGTTGAGTCTCTTTATGTAGCTCAATAGAAGCAGGTGTATTTGACATTGTCAACGTCAGGCATAATTCCTCTCATCTTCTTTTCAGTCTTCTTCTTTCTCCCTTTCTTGAGCTCCTTCATGATTTCCTTTGTTTCCACTAATATGGCTTGTCCTTCCTGCATTTATTCAGAGGTAAGTGATGGTGGTGCTATCTATATTTCCAGTTACATCCTTTCTTCGGTTCCGGATCTGGAAGACACTGCTGAGCTATGTGATTAAGTACCTGTATCATCAAATAAGGGTTGCATATCTTTGAATGGTGTGCCTTTAGATAATTCTCCATTTCTCTATGGATGTAATACTGGCTTTTTGCATTATGAGTGACATTGCTATGCAGGCCTTTTCTGTCACTTCATCCCTGATGTTGCTATACTCGGCCCCATTGGAGTTGTAAGAACTTTCTTCAGCATGGCATCCAGGGGCATCTTTTTGTAATTATGAGAGTGTATCTTAAGTGGTGGTGGTAACTGTAGAGCATCCAATATCAATTCTTCTATGATTAAAACTTGCTCTGTGGTTCCATCTGCTTTTGTTACTTTTTCCCTCTTAGTGGCCTTGTCGTATGTCTTGAGGTACTCTACACACAGCTCTGTATCAATGGTTTGGGGGAGACATTCTGCCATCCGCCCTAGGCAAACTCTCTCTAGTTTTTCCTTGACTTTAGCATCCTCCAAAATATGCAAGCACTCAGGGCTATGGTATTGCATAGCTATCTTTGCATACGCAGTGTGGACTTCCTTGCTTATGATTGCGCCATGGAATGCCTGTGCATACTGACCTAGATAACTCAATTTCGGGCCCCGTCTGGGTCTTTTCCTTCTGTTATAACTGGTGATCCATTTGCACTAGCTTGTGTCACTACCAGAGTCTCTTCGGCGTCTGGGTCAGAGGTCCGAGGTCAACATCTGTAACATTGAGAAGAAGGTCAGTCTAATGATTGGTGAGGGCATGTGCCATGCCTTGTTGTTTTCTCTTCTTCTTCTTCTTCTTTCTTTTTTTTTGGGAAGTGTCTCAATGTTATATTTGATGAGAAGTGCGTTAGTGTGGTGAGCAAATAAGGAGGTATGAATTTTAAATTGAGAAGGTGCACATCGTGATAGTGCAGGTTAACGTACTGTGAGTTGACAAGGTACAAAACCTGTGAGGTCGGTAAACACCATGAAAGTGCAGGGTTTAAAGCTGTGAGATGTGTTTCCGTGAGCTATCCTAAACCCGTGAAATGGTATTTCCATGAAACATGCTAAAATTGTGAAATAGTCTAGCCTTGTGAAACCCGTTTCCCGCGAAAGTGTAGGGTTAAGTTCTGTGAGTTATTCTAAAATCGTGAAATGGTATTCCCATGAAACGACTAAAATTGTGAAATGGTGTTCTCGTGAAATGATTAAAAACCATGAAATGGTATTTCCGTGAAATGGCTAAAAATCGTGAAATGGTATTTCCGTGAAAGTGCAGGGTTTAGTTCCGTGAAACATGTTTCCGTTTATATCCTGTTGAAGAGTAAATGGGTGAGTGTAGTTTATGAAGTGGTAGGTTACAGAACAAAAGATTTGTATGCAGCAACCAATTTTTGTGAATATATAGTGCAGGATGTGATTTACCAATCGAATTGCGGGGTTTGTGAGACGATGAGAATGTATGTATTTGAAGATACGAGGAGTAATCAATCACACCTATGCAATCAACCACTTTCGATTATGCAATTTATGCTCAAGAAGGAAAGAACTAAAAACACGAAAAGAAAATGCAAAGGCAAGGTACAAGCTCCCACCTCAACTTGAATATGTTGATTTCACAGGCAGATGCTCAAACGGGAATCGAAATCGTGGAGATGCAATCTTGAGGATCGCACACATGATGAAAACGATGAACACAAAATGTAGGAAAAGGGAAAGAAAATTGATTTTATGGCACGGCTGTCGGACTGGGCGACTGCCTTAATGAAGAATGCCACGTGGCTTCCCATGATTGGTCAAAGAAAATGTGACCGTTTCGCGGCGTGAACCTTGAGAACTGGTTCACGGCGTGAATTGTTTAGACTGTTTCACGACGTGAACCTTTGAGGACCAGTTCACGACATGAACTCTTTAGACTGTTTCACAATGTGAACCATTTTGAACCAGTTCATGATGTGAACTATTTTGTACTAGTTCACGACGAGTGTGTGTAAGGCTGATACCCTACGTCCCTTTAATGCCTAGACACTTAATCATGCATTCAAAGTTTAGATAAAGTGAATGATCCCCGTTTTTACCTTGTATCCATTTTTGAGTAATGGATACCTTTATTTTGTTTATTGCCATGGAAACCAAGGTGGTATTTTGGCACTTCTAGGCATTTGTTGTTGCAATCGTTTTAACTCCGTGTGTGAGAGTGCTTGATCTTTCTCTCCATCCAACTGAAGAGTGCTTGATCTTTCTCTCCATCCAACTGAAGAGTGCTTCTACCGAATCCTATTGATTGGGGTTTTTATCTGTGCCCATTTGTTGCACCTTCTTCTTCTTTTCAATAACATTGCCCAGCTCCTCTATCGTGGTGGGTACAAGTAGCGGGTTTGTTATCTTTAGTTCATCCTGTTGGATTGGCTTCTTCCTCCACACCAATGTTTGTGCATTCCTAGCATTTGTTTTAGTCGGGATTTGGCTCTGAATGCCCTTATTATCCTTTTCTTTGTATCTGTTGGGATTTGCAACAATGGGCTTTTGGTGGAATTTGGGCACCCATATTGTTGTATTGCCCTGGTAATAGCCTTGTGCCACTAGCAATTCCTTTCGAACCCATTGCTTTTACGAGGACCTTGTGGAGTGCTATTTTGTTTAGAATAATGCTAGCTTATATTTGAAAACCATTTCTGTACCTTGTCTCATCTTTGACTTTTTTCCCTGATTCCTTATTTATGCTCTTCTCATCATTGTATAGCTAGTTTCCAATTCGACCCTTAGGCACCCACACTGCTGAGTACCTTGTGACTTTGGCTGTTTTTTGCGTATGGATTGTGGGGTTGATGCCTTCTCTGGTACGTGAGCTGCTGTTATTGTGCTTGGTGTTTCCATATCCTCAATCATGGCTTGCTTCCCTTTAATTATTGGGCTCTATAAGGGCATGAAAATAACATTATTGCCCTCGTTTAATTGTGCCGTTCTCTTTTCCCATTAGATATTACAGTTACTGGCATAAATCCAAGATCGCCCCACTAGGATCATTTCCTCCTCCATCGATCTTGCAGGCATAATAAACACCTTCCCAACCAAGGGATTATTTCTGATGGAAACATTAACACTTAGAAATCCCTTAGCTTTCGTAGTTGTCAAGTGCACACTTCGTACTTGTGCATTGGTTTGTGCATTGGTGACCTCAAGGTGTGGTTTGTCTAGAGCTCCCATGTCTCATATGATATTAGATTATGACTTGATTCAGTATCTATCAATGCAATACTCGTTGTATGACATTTAGTCATAGAGACTCCCACCCTGTGCCATGCTGGCTCAATGTCTAGTTCATCCTCATCAAGGAGAGTTAGTGAAGCCATGTTCACATGCAACATCCTCTTCTAGAGTATCTGTTTAGCCTTGGCCTCTCTTGCCTTAGCTTCTTCTTGAGCTTGCTTGATTTTTTCTTTTGTGAGCTCCTTCCGTTGTTTTAAAAGATGTTCTTGCAAGATCATCTCTTGGGTTAGTGGTCCAAAATATTTTTAAAGCTTGCTTCCATTTACGGACCCTCCATTTGTACGCCCTCAATTGTTTCAATTCTAATTGACCATTGAGGTGTGATTTCGGACACTCGAAAAGTTCCTAACCCTTTGTACTTGAGTTTCTTTTTTCTGGTGCTAGCCTACATCAGAAAAAAGAAACTAGATACTCCATAGGCATTACCACTTCAACACCATAAGCTAGACGGAAGGGAGTATATCCCATTGCTACCTTATACAATGTTCGATATGCCCATAAAGTTGCCGTTAGCTTATGTTCCCAATCCGTTCGACTTACTTCTAATGTTTTTGTCAAGATAGTACACAAAATCGTGTTTGTACTCTCTGCTTGACCAGTAGCCTATGGATAATAAGGGGATGACTTCCGGTGGACTACAAGGAATTGAACAAGTAAGTGATCCATCACCTCATTAATGAAGTGTGAACCGCAATCACTGACTAACTCTAATGGGCAACCGAATCTGAATATAATTTGTTCATATAAGAACTTAATTGTTATTCGTGCATCAGCTTGCTTAGAGGCTTTGGCTTCTGCCCATTTCGTGAAATAGTATGTGGCCACGATCACATATCGGGCTTGTGTGGATGCGTAGAGATGGACTAATAGGTCCAATAAAATCACAAAAGGTTGTCTTATAATAACAGGGTACGTGGCATCCTATCCCTTTGTTGTTGTGGGATAGCAAATTGCTGACACTCTTCACACCTTTTAACAAACTCTATGGCATCCCTGAACAATGTAGGCCACCATAGTTCTGCGCTTGAAGCACCTTGCGAGGTGTAATCTCTCTAGTAAAATGTCTTCCAGAGTGCATCCAATATTGTCATGAACTCGTCTTCTCGCCCGCATCTCCTTAAGACATTGTCCTTACCTAGCGTGTATAGTTCTCCAACAATTAATTGATAAGGCGCAACTAGCTTAACAAGCCACCACATTTTATCTTTGTTCAAGGGTCGTTCTTGAGGGAAACCATAAGCTAGATAATCCAATATTTGTTCGCTCCATTCGGGCACCATGTCCAGTTTGAACAAACAAGCATCAGGGAGGTCATCATCAACACCCGTTTGCTGGTTTCCCGTTTGGAATCCTCGACATATGATCAATCAACACATGTTGTGTTCCCTTTCTCACCGTAACCCGTGAAGTCAAATTCCAATAGTAATAACAACCAGCGTGTGATTCTTCCTGCGGTGCATGGCTTGTTCACCAAGTATAATAAAGCCTGCTGGTCCACAAAGAATACAAATTTGTTGGCCGATAGGTAATGTCGATATTTCTTGACAGCATAAACCATGGCCAATCCTTCTCGTTTTGTGGTGGTATAATTTACCTCTGCATCATTCAATTGATGACTAGCAAAGTAGACTAGGTAGTCAAATTTGAACTCACTAGGCTGTGCTAATACACATCCAATAGTAAAGTTTGATACATCGATGTGCACATGAAATATAGTAAAGTTTGATGACTAGCAAAGTAGACTAGGTAGTCAAATTTGAACTCACTAGGCTGTGCTAATACACATCCAATAGTAAAGTTTGATACATCGATGTGCACATGAAATATAGTAAAGTTTGATACATCGATGTGCACATGAAATATAAGGTCCCAATTAGGTGGTCTCTCAGAATTGGTGCGTTGACCAGTGGTTGCTTCAATCCATCATATGCTTCCTGGCATTCTTCAGTCTATTCAAAGACAATGAGTAGCTTATATAATGGTGTTATGGGCTACCACACCTCCAAGAGGGAACTCAATTCATTCACCTAAAGGAAGAGCAATAGAACACAACTGTCGTAAGGCACTTACCAATGCTTCGAACTTGATTGAGGCCTCCAAGCTCACTTGTTAAGCTGCAAACCTCCAAGCTCCACCTCCACGCTGTCATCATAGAGTCACTTCACAACGTCGCAAGAAGGCACTTGCCAATGCTTTGAACTTGAGTCCCTTGAGGCCTCCAAGCGCACTTGTTAAGCTCCAAACCTCCAAGCTCCACCTCCACGCTGTTGAATAGATGTGATGATATGTGATGTGAATAGATGTGATGAGATGCGATGTGAATCAGATAGATGTGAATGAATGGATGAGATGTGTATCAGGATGTGAATGAATGAGATGTGATGACATGTGAATCAGGATAGATGTGAATGAATGAATGGATGAGATGTAATGTGATGTGAAACGGGATGTGAATAAATGAGATGTGATGTCATGGAAATTGGGATGTAAATGAATGATATGGGATGTGAATGTGTATGTGAAGAATAGATATGGATATGTATGTATGGGATGTGAATGGATGTGAATGTGTATGTGAAGAATAGATATGGATATGTATGTGTGAAGAATAGATGTGAAGGATGGATATGGATGTGTATGTGAAGAATGGATGTGAATGTGTATGTGAAGAATGGATGTGAATGAGTATGTGAAAGAATGGATGTGGATGTATGTGAAAGAATGGATGTGAATGTGTATGTGAAGAATGGATATGGATGTGTATGTGAAGAATGGATATGGATGTTTATGTGAAAGAATGTGATGTGATGTGACATGAATATATGTGGATGTGAAGTGATAGATATGAATGTATGGATAGATGTGAGTAGTCATACATGTGAACGATTGGATGGATGTGGATGAAGGAAATGAGATGTGTATGATGTGGATAGAAGTGATGTGATATAATGTGGATAGAATGTATGTGATGGGATGATTATGAGAATGAATGTGGTGGATATGAATGAATGTGATGTGATGGATGTAAATGGATGTGATGTAAATGAATGTGATGGACGTGAATAGATGTGATGTGATGTGAATCGAGATGTGAGTGAATGAGATGTGATGTAAATTGGGATAGATGTGATATGTGATGTGAATGAATATGATGTGATGAGATGTGGATATGGGTAGATGCGGATGGATGAGATCTGATGCGGATAAATGGATGAGATCTGATGCGGATAAATGAGGAAAGATGTGATGAGATGAAAAATGATGTGATAAGAATGGGAATACATATGAAATAAATGAGGATTGATGTGGAACAATGTGGAAAGATGAGAGTTCGTTATAGAAACTATATTTATGATCTGTTTTTAAATGACTGTTTTATGTCAAAAATGCTGAGGAAGCATTTTGACCGTCTTGTGAATGAGGTCATGGAGACCTAATTGATAAAGTTGCAATAGCTGATGGAGAGTCAACAGAGGACGTCTCGCGTAGCAAGGTCGGCCGAGGTCTTGATACACCAGCCTCGGTTTGATTTAAATGGTGAGCTTTCGATACGGTGGATGAGGGAGCAAGGAAGAGGCCTATAGTGAAGCGCTAGGTGACCTGCGAAGGATTCTAGAGGGTGCTGACCATACGGTGCTCGGACTCTGGGTCGCCGAAGATACCCACACGTATGTCGTGGAAGATATTGGAACAAGGAGTAAGAGTTGTTTCTTGAATTCGAACATGGATCTGGTTGATTGACCTTGCTGGTCCTCAACGGATGAGTCCATGGCTCTTTATATGGATCTGTGTGGTTGATCTTGCTGATCTTCAACGGAGATTCCATTTTGATTTTATTAAGTGAATATATTTTCGGGTACTATGAGCTAGGAACTATCGAAAAGGCCCCTGAGTGGACAGGTGGTGAGCGTTCTGGTTGCCAATGATGCCATAGGTACACCGATGAAGGGAAAAATAGAAATTAGGATTCAACCGGATATTTTGGAGGATCATGATCAGTGATACTATAGTTTCATTAGAAGATTGTTTTAAAGATAGCTGAATCTATGAAGGCAATTTCATATTGGGTGTGTAAGTGGTGTGACTAGTTTTAAGTTTGCATGAATATCCGGCTAGGGGGCCTGGGAACTCTTTTCCCTGTACCCGAGACAAAACCTAACCAAATTCTTAAATGGATCCCATCTTGGGTAGTTGGCTAACCCATGGGACTGGGGTTGGACTGATGGATCCCTAAAATGAAACTCAATTTTGTTATGGAACAATAGATGAAGTAAATCCCATATAAAAATGAGACTCAATTTTGTTATGGAACGATAGATGAAGTAAATCCCAGATAAAAATTATTCTATGGAAAAGAATTAACAGCTACGCCTCTCAATGATGAGGAAAAATGTGTTGGTCTCTATGATCCAAGTGCAAGTCTTTTCCTTTATCTGACTATGGGACTTACGGGTTCGGTCAGATCAGTTCAGTTAGTTAAGGCTCTTGACTACGTTAGAGTAAAAATATCCTGGTGGAATCGCCCGTGCTTTCCGGACGAGGGAAGTTTTTCCGGGTTCGATTTTGGAAGAACTGAGGGATTAGTCTCTCGTCCGGATATCGAGTGAGGGACCCTGCCCCACACAAGAAGTGCTACTTCTGCTGCTAACACCCCTGAATTCGTTGCGCGGAGGGGACAGGGATCTTTCAGCTGGTATCAGAGCAAATTGGTTAAAGTGGATCAAGCGAGAAACCAGAAATGTCAAAAATTTATGAAGTAGCAGTAAAAGGTTATAATTGTGTGATGAAATTCATACAAATTGATATTCAGAATGAAGATTCATAAATAGGTAATTGGGTCTTCAAATGGAAGTACCATAATTGTATGGAATCCCTGGCTTACCTATTCAGAATGAAGATTCATAAATAGGTAATTGGGTCTTCAAATGGAAGTACCACAATTGTATGGAATCCCTGGCTTGCTTGAGGCCTAGACATGATGGTATTTACCTTATAATTCCAAGGACCGTAACTACCCGTATATACCGAGGGTATAACTGTAACTCTTTACTGGCAGTATATACCAGTAAATCTAAGACCTTGAAATTATAAGCAAAAATGCTATCCAGATGATGGATTCGAATGTGGTTGATATGATTTTAAAATTTTTGTTGAGAAGTGATGAGTTGAATTGGATTCTGATTGTGATTTCTGAATATTGGTTGAAAAGCGATAAGCTGAGCATAACCACAATGAGGAAGAATGGGATG
This sequence comes from Cibotium barometz, assembly GCF_041138505.1. Lineage (NCBI taxonomy): Eukaryota > Viridiplantae > Streptophyta > Polypodiopsida > Cyatheales > Cibotiaceae > Cibotium > Cibotium barometz. The sequence goes on along the minus strand of NC_141066.1, from coordinate 21,778,817 downwards.
AGTCCCTGTGATGATGTTCGTAACTAGAATGACGATAATGACTTCAGTAAATCACTATGAGATTAGTGTATTGTGCTGATAGATTGCTACTGTTAACACTTGACCCAGTGGATCAAGCTAAGGGATGACAAATTAAAAATCTGTATAATTGAAATTCCCATGGAGGACTCTTCAGATGGAAATTTCGGTCTAATAGACCATTATTGTGTTAAAGATATGAATGATATGATCTGAATGAATTGTTATCTGATGATGAATTCTATATAACGGATCTTTATCCTAGGATTCTGTTGGGTTCACCAGACTAAAAGGAACCCCAAAATCAGTTGGATCTTAAGGGAAAGAGTTGTCCTCTAATTTGCGAGATAAGGACATCTCGCGTTTTTTAAGTGGGGTAGGATGTAAGATTCCTCTTTCCAGCTTTTGAGGTGTGCAGGTGTAAGAACCTCCCCTTCTGATCTTATAATTATTCCCCTCTCTGAAATAAAAGAAAGATCCTGTTTTACCCTGTTTTGGTCTGGAGAGAGAAAATATCTAGAGGGAGGTAATTCAAAATTGAGATATTTTTGGATATAAAAATTCTCCTAGTGTCTAAAATGGTTTCCCCTGAAATAGAAATTCAAAAAGAAATTTCCAATGTGCAATTGGAATTAATTAAAAATAGGTATAAAGGACCTTAGTCTAAGGGTCCAGATTTTCAAAAAATTTTGGATTATGGTCCAATTAAGGTTCCTATGGACCAATTAAGGTTCCTCTGGACCAATAAGATTAATCCAAATGTAGGGAGGAGATAAATTAAAGAATAAAAGAAAACCCCCCCAAAAATGAGTAAATCCTCAATAAGATGCAAAGTGGACTACGGACCAAAGAAAACAATTAAAAAACTTAATTTTGACACCTCAGTGTGGGGATCTCCCCTCATGAAGTAGGTGCCTTTTTCTCATCATTACCCCCAATTTTTAATCAATAAAATGAGATATTTTCATCTCTCCTCTCTCCTATTTCAAAACTAGATCCAAAAAGTAAGCTGAACTGACCCAAAAATGGTCAAAAATTGACCAAACTGATCTGGAAAATTCTAGAATCAGTTTACTTGGTTAGAGGCTCACTTTTTCCTATAAATAGAAGCCTCCCCCTTTGTAAAAGCTTAATGGTGTTTATGCACTATTACTCTGCTCCTGTCCTAAGCCATATACATTGAATTTTTTAATAATTCAATTGTTTTTGGCCTAATCCTCTCCAAAGTGAATTGGTGGCCACTCTTGCTTCAAACAAGAGTAGAACCCTTAATCCCTCAAGCCAAAGGAGATTTTACAAGCTCCATGTAAGCTAATTTTCTTACTTGTTTAATAAAGAATCTATGGTTTTCTTAATTTTTATGTTTTGCAACAGCGGTACTTCAGTATAGCTTGTGTGTCACCAAATGTGTCCAGAGTATATGTACATACACCCAGTATCAATAATACATGTGCAAACCCTATCTGCACTTCCAAAATGCACTGCTGCACTGCAATGACCAGATTTCGAGTAGAAACAATTCTTTACCAGAACTTCTAGAAAACTGTCAAAAATACCCTCCACAGTGAGACGAAACGAGGCTCGTAACGCGCCCGAAACGCGAATCTGGGGCTGAGAAAACTTTGTCCAATGAGATAGTATACCCACCCTGTAGCTTCGCTCCCACGAAGACAGCTTCTCAATCGGAGATATGTAGCTCCCAGAGCTACTGAGGGGGTGTTGTACCTAAACTAAGAAGGGGAAAGAGATGATGGTGCTCTTACGCATGCAGTACCGCTTCCTTCCTTGCTTGTTCTTGCCTCTTTCTTGCCTCCTTACCTCTCACACAAACCAGGCTCTGATACCATAAAGAGAATGTGGGGGAGAGGGAGAGCTTCAAACCCTAGCAAACACAAGCAAACACACACACACAAGAGAGAGCAAGACACAAGAGAGAGATGGATGGCTAAATTTTCTTATATCTTCTTCTTCTCTAATCAACCAACATAACATAAAGATAAGAGTACTCACTATATGGGTTAGTACTCAACTACTACAACATACAAGGGTCGGTCCATAATGTGACCCCGACTAAATGAGCTGGCACTTTAACTATGCCAGTCTCTAGTGATCCAAAATGGCTGTCACATAGCCTATCATCCCACTGGCTGCCATCGTAGATCACCCATAACCTCACCAACCTGCCAGTGGTGTAGATGAGGAAGCTATCACCTACTAGGTGGGTCATCAATGTCCGCCGTAGCACTAGTTGAGCTCGATATCTCAACAGGGCACCCATTGCTGTGTACCCTGTGACTTAGGATGCTTTTTGCATAGGGATTGTGGAATTGCTACCTTTTTTGCTTTATGAGTTGATGTCACCGTACTTGGTGTTTCTATCTCGTCAATCATGACTTGCTTCCCTATGCTTTTCAAGCTCCAAAAGGGTACAAACATGACATTATCGCCCTCGTTCAACAGTGCTGTCCTCTTCTCCCATTGGATATTACATTTGCTGGTGCAAATCTAGGATTATCCTTAGGATCATTTCCTGCAGGCATAACAAACACCTTCCCAACCAAGGAATTATTTCTGATGGAAATGCTAACACTTAAAAATCCCTCAGCTTTCGTAGTTGTCAAGTGCACACTGTGTACTTGTGCATTGGTGGGTTCAAGGTGTGGTTTATCTAAGGCTACCTATGTCTCATACGAGATCAGGTTATGACTTGATCCCATATCTATTAATGCAATGCTTGTTGTATGGCATTTAGCTATAGAGAGTTCCACCCTAAGTCGTGCTGGCTTAATGTTCGGTTCCTCTTCGTATAGGAGAGTTAATGAAGACATGTTCATATACAACATTCTCTTCTGGAGTAATTGTTTGGCTTTGGCCTCCCTTGCCTTAGCCTCTTCTTGAGCTTGCTGGATTTTTTCCTTTGCGAGCTGCTTTTGTTGTTTTAAGAGATGTTCTTGCAAGAGTATCTCGTGGGTCAGTGGTCTAAAATAATTTTTGAGTTTGCTCCCATTGACATAACCATCCATTTGTATGCCCCCAATTGTATCATTTCTAACCGACCCCTGAGGTGTGATCTCACACATTCGGAAGGGTCCTAGGCCTCTGTACTTGAGTTTCTTTTTCCTGGTGCTTCCTACACCATACATGAGGACAAGGTCCCATGTTTCCAATTCTTTTTGTTTCAAGTTTTTGTCGAACCAATGCTTTCTGCGTAGTTTCTCAACCATGAGTCCATGTGATGCAATTAGTCTGGTCTCATCAAGCTTTTCTAAATTGATTAGCATTTTAGCTAATGCATTTTCCATTAGACGTTCTTGCATTGCAATCCTTAAGCTTAGAACTAGGTATTCCATACGCATTACTACCTTAACACCATAAGCTAGATGGAAGGGAGTGTATCCCGTCGCTACCTTATATGATGTTCGGTATGCCCATAAGGCTGCTGTCAGCTTATGCTCCTAGTCCGTTTGACTTACTTCCAAAGTTTTCGTCAAGATAGTACATAAAATTTTGTTTGTACTCTCTGCTTGACCATTAGCTTGTGGATAATAAGGTGATGATTTTCGGTGGACTACTAAGAATCCATCAAGTAAATGATCAATCACCTCATTAATGAAATTTGAACCGTGATCACTAACTAATTCTAATAGGCAGCCAAATCTCAAGATAATTTGCTCATATAAGAATTTTGCTATTGCTCGTGCATTAGCTTTCTTCGAGGCTCTGGCTTCTGCCCATTTGGTGAAATATTCCATGGCCACGATTACATATTAGGCTTGTGAAGATGGATGTGTCGCTGGACTAATGGGTCCAATAAAATCAATCCCCCATTTCTCGAAAGGTTGTCTTACAATAATAGGGGTGAGTGGCATCCTGTCCCTTTGTTGTGGGATAGCAAATCCCTGACATTCCTTGCACCTTTTGACAAACTCTATGGCATCCTTGAATAACATAGGCCACCTTAATCATGCTTGAAGTACCTTGTGAGCCATAATCTCTCTAGCCAAATACCCTCCGGCTATCCCTGAATGAGCTTCATCCAATATCTTGTGACGAACTCATCTTCTCTCACACATCGTCTTAGGATATTGTCCTTACCCAACTATATAGTTCTTATGCAATCAATTGATAAGGTACATCAAGCTTGATAAGCCGTCGCATTTTATCTTTGTTCAAGGGTGTTTCTTGTGGAAAACCATAAGCTAGATAATATGATATGTCTTTGCTTCATTTGGGCACCATGTCCAGTTTAAACAAATAAGCATCAGAGAGGTCATCATCAACACCAGTTTTGCTAGTTTCCCATTTCGAATTCTTGACATATGATCGGCCAACACATGCTGTGTCCTCTATCTTACCGTAACTGTAAAGTCGAATTCCAAATAGTAATAGCAACTAGCATGTGATTCTTCCCGTGGTGCAAGGCTTGTTCACTAAATATAATAAGGCCTGATGGTTCACGAGAAGAATACAAATTTGTTGGCCAATAGGTAATGTCGATACTTCTTGACTACATAAAGCATGGCCAACCCTTCTCATTCTGTGGTGGTGTAATTCACCTTTGCAACATTTAATTGACGACTAGCAAAGCAGACTGGATAGTCCAATTTGAACTCGTCGGGCTATGCTAGTATGCATCTAATATAGCAAAGTTTGATGCATCGATATGCACATGAAATATGAGGTCCCAATTAGGGGGTCTTAGAATGGGCGCACTAGCCAATGCCTACTTCAATCGATCATATGCTTGGTGGCATTCCTCAGTCCATTCAAAGACAATGAGTAGCTTGTACAATGGCTTGGCCATTTCAGCATAGAAGATTATAAAGTGGCGGTAATACCCAACGTGGCCCATAAATCTTTGCACACCTTTGTAATTGTTGGGAGAGGTGGCAGTTCCAAGATTAACTTGACCTTGTTGTCATCTGTGAATATACCGTTCTTTGAGACAATGTATCCCAATATCACACCATGTTTGACCCAAAATTGGCACTTTAAGGGTTTAGGGATATGCGATATAATCGGCATCGCTCAAACACCTTCCTCGTAAGCAAGTCAGATGGTTTGCCCATCCAGAGTGTGCACATAGATCATCAATGAATACCTCCAACTACTTCTACAGTAGTCCTTGAAGGCTATGTACATCAATCGTTGGAATGTTGTTGGGGCATTGGTAAGACCGAAATGCATGACTTTGTATGCAAACATCCCCCACATTGTATTGAAGGCTGCCTTATGGTCTTCTGGTGCTATAGATACCTGATTGTAACCTGAAAATCCATCCAAGAAGCTGTAAGCTTCTTCACCAGCCCACTGTCTCCAAAACATGTTCCGTATAGGGCAATGGATATAATGATCTTTCCTAGTAGCTACGTTGACCTTTTTAAGATCGACACATACCCTAAGTTTCCCATTCTTTTTTGGCACTATTATTGGTGACAACCAATCCGTATATGTTCTATCTCATAGATGAAATCCGCAGCAATGAGTTTATTGTTTTCCTCCTTTATAATTACCGCATATTTAGGATTCATCTATTATGGTTTCTGCTTGGTTGGCCTTGATCCTTCCATGATTGGGATCGTATGCTGCACCACCTCAGGTGGTACACCCTTCATCTCCTTGTAGTTCCACGCGAAACAATCCTTAAATTCCTTAAGGAGGGTGATGAGCTCATTTTCTTCAGCCAAAGTCAAGTCCTTAGCAATAAAAATGGGTTTGGCTTCCTCCCCTGGTCTCGCAATATCAACTTCCTTGACTTCAGTTGGGGGCCATCGTATGATGTGGATAGCCCATCTTCCTTAACCTTTTTTGCCATCAGTCGGACCACTTTTCGTTCGTCTCAACAATGTAGGTATTGTGCAGCTGTGCACATGACTCCACCTGTCACCACTTCTAGCAAAGCTGGGTATAAACACATTCTTGAGCCGTGTGTGAAGTTAACCTTATCCTCGGGTTTGAGGGTTCTGAACCACTGATGCGCCTTCCCTTCTAGGGTTAGTGAGAAAGCATGAATCATTGTTACATCACTGATTGGCCCGATAGGTTTCACATGTGGATTCAAAAATCTCTACATATTGAATAGGATCCCCATCCCCAGAGAATTTTTGAATGAGCTTAGAAATGATGTGTGGCTTCATTTGAGAGGGTCGGGATTCTAGAGTAGTGCCTAGTTCCCTGACCATTCCTCGGCCCATTTCTGTTGTGGCCATATTCAACAGATCATCCGTCCTTGTGGCTGCATTAAGATTGATGGTTGGATCCACCCTTGGTATTTGAGGAATTGCTCCCCCCTACCTATACCTCCTTCTCTTCCTATGTTGGCTCTTCTAGAAATCTCCGGTCCATGGGATGGTCCTGCCACTTCACTTTAGAATGGCTCATCATTAGGCGCCTCTGTACGCCTTTGAAGAATTAAGAGTTCCATCTCTTGTGTAGTAGGAACGTAGGATGATTGATCATCTGCTCGATGTCCTTTTTGGTGTATAGGTAGTCTTTCACTTTGCCCACCACTCTTGCTAGGTTATCCTCTTCTTTTAAGGTTACAACCTCTTCCTCCGCTCTTGGCTCTTCATTTATGGGTTCTAAGTTTTGAATTTCTCCCTCACTTCTTCCCATGACTATTTCTGGCTCTTTACCTTGTGATTGGAGTAAGTTTACACTTCCCATCTCTGTTTGTTCGGCTCCCGCCCTTCGAGTATCGAGCTCTTGTTTCCTAAAGCTCAACTCTCGTAGTAGCTGCCGTTCCACCTCGATCCTTTTCAGATCCAACTCTACTTCCTCTGAGGTCGAGAAGAATACTTGACCCGTCCTGGCCACACTTTCCATGTCTCTTCTCATTCGGGGGGTGCCAATGTTTGATAGCCTTGAATTTGATGTTTGGATGGGCACTTCTTGCCTTTGGACCAAGTCTAGCGCTGGTTGACAGACCCATGCCCGCAGATTGCGCTTCTTCGTCATTGCTGGTTTTGGAGACCAAAAAATCCCCGTGCGATATGAATGATACCGCTGGATCTGGTTGGGGAGGGTGGTTTCTCCCCTCTTCCCCAAACCCGGAGTATCACAGCCCTTCTTTCATGGATTCTTCACTACTAACAGTGGTCAGATTCCTTAAGACACTCAATTGAATGCTTACTGAGTGGCGTGAACCCGTACTGTTTTGATAGGAAGATCCTGGGTGATTTGATGCACTATCATCAGGAGTAAGGTCATCTCCGATAAGCTTTCCAGACCTCAAGTGCATGTATGTATGATTTGATAAGCTATTTTTCTACCCCATCTAAATTTTGGTTAGATTCTGTCGACTTATTTCTGAGGCCGTGAGATTGCAAAGAACAGTTCATGGCATGAAGTGTCAGAAAACAGTTCACGTCGTGAACGATTTTTTACACTTTTATGTGTTTAAATTTTTTACTTTTAGACTCAAAATTCCACGTTACCTTGTTATGATTTTTAAAAATTTCAAGACTTTCTTAGCCTTAATCTGACTATACCAAGTTCGTGAGTTTGATTTGGTCAAGGCGTGAAATTGCAGAAAACATTCACGCCGGAAAGAGATAAGGTTTCATGTCGTAAGTTAAGGTTTCACGTCGTAAGTAATTGGTTCACGTCGTGAAGTGAAAATAGTTCATGCCGTGAAGGGTTCTAAAATGGTTCATGTCATGAACTAAAAATGGTTCATGTTGTAAAGTGTTCTGAAATAGTTCACGTTGTTGAACGATTTTCTGCATGTTCAAGATTATTGATTTTGTCAGACCTCGTGGTGTCAGAGGTGTTAGGATAAGGCTACCAATTTTTGGCAAGGTAATCCCGTGAATTGCGACATTAATTGTGGCATTGATGCCAAGAGCGGTTCACGATGTGAAGTTGCAGAAAACGGTTCATGTTGTGAACGATCTTCTTGCAGTTTCATGTGGGAATTTCTCGCGTCGACTAATGTGATTCTGAGTGCAAAATACTTATCCAACTATTTCAAAAATGAATGTGCCACACCTAAGGAGTGTAATACAAGTTCAAGGCACAATCAATGGCTCCTTATTTTTTCAATTTTTGTGAATTTTTGAAAAGAAGAAAAAATAGAACATCAACCTGCTCATTCAAGTTGATGATTCCTGTAAATCAAACATCAAAATTAACTAGAAAAAATAGTGAAGCTCTCTTCCAAGACCACTCCACCACACAAATACACGACAAACACAATCAATTTCTCACGTTTTTTTAACTTTCACACAAATCTTATCCATTCATTTCCTACACAATACACTACTAGAATGCAAAGGCAATCATGAATCTTATGCAATGGGAGCTGAAACTCCAAGAGGAAGGAAGAAACAAAGGTGTTTTCCCGACAGCGGCACCAAAAATGTTATAGGCTACCACACCTCCAAGAGGGAACTCAATGCATTCACATAAAGGAAGAGAAATAGAACACAACTGTTGTAGGGCACTTACCAATGCTTCAAACTTGTGTCCCCCTCGAGGCCTCCAAGCTCACTTGTTAAGCTCTAAACCTCGAAGCTTCACCTCCACGCTGTCACTGTAGAGTCGCTCACACCATCGCATAAGGTAACCTCTCTCTCTCACTCTCTCACACAAGCATAGAAGAGGCACAAGTGCTAGAATGCTCTCTCTCAATCCCTCTCAAGACACAAAGAAGATCTCTCCATAGCACAAAGGGGGATTGTGTCTTTTCATTTTATGAGAAAATGCCTTATATACATTTGGCCCTTATTCACACTTGGACGCCCAAAACTTACTTAACTAAGGCCTTGGGTGGGCCAATATCTCATAATGTATAACTTTATAGTGACTTTTCATGACACTTATTAATGTCCTCAATTGGAGAAGCATAATTGTTAATCCAAAATGGGATTAATAAATGGTCTGGAAATTTCAGCATAAAATGAAGTGGCGATAATACCCAATGTGGGCCATAAATCTTTGCACAACTTTGTAATTAGTGGGTAGGGGTAATTCCAAGATCAACTTGACCTTGCTGTCATCAATGGATATACCATTCTTAGAGACAATTTGTCCTAATATCACACTGTGTTGTTTGACCCAAAATTGGCATTTTATATGGTTTAAGGATATACGATACAATCAACATCGCTCAAACACTTTCCTCAAGCAAGTCAAATGGTATGTCCATCGAGAGTGTGCACACAGATCATCAATGAATACCTCCAACCACTTTTGCAAGTAGTCCTTGAAGGCTGTACACATTAATCGTTGGAATGTTGTTGGGGCATTGGTTGAGGACCAAAAGGCATGAATTTGTAAGCAAACGTCCCCCACATTGTATTGAAGGTTGTCTTATGCTAGTCTTTGGGCACTATAGACACCTAATTGTAGCTTGGCACTATAGACACCTAATTGTAGCTTGAAAATCTATCTAAGAAGCTGTAAGCTTCTTCACTAGATAATCTCTCCAAAATGTGTTTCGTATTATAAGGCAATGGGTAATGGTCCTTTCTTGTAGCTGCGTTGACCTTTTTGAGATCGACACATACCCGAAGTTTCCCATTCTTCTTTGGCACTATTACGATTGGTGACAACCAATCCGTATGTTCTATCTCGTTGATGAAATCCACAGCAATAAGTTTATCAATTTTCTCCTTTATAATTGCTGCATATTTAGGACTCATCTGGTATGGTTTTTACCTGGTTGGTCTTGATCCGTCCATGATTGGGATCGTATGTTGCACCACTTTAGGTGTGGTACACCCTTAATATCTTTATAGATCAAAGCGAAACAATCCTTAAACTCTTAAGGAGAGCAATAAGCTCATTTTCTTCAGCCCTGCCCGCCGGAGTTAAGTCCTTAGTGATATAAACAAGTTTGGTTTCCTCCCTTGGTTCTGCAATATCAATTTCCTTGACTTCAGCCATTGTATGATGTGGATAACCCATCTTCCTTAACTCTTTTTTCTGTTAATTGGACCACCTTTCGTTCGTCAATTGTGTATGTTTTGAAATGGTCTAGTACTGAAAGCACGTTTGGTTTATCCTCATTCTCACTTTTTGTTTTAGCCATAACTTTCCTAGCCTCTGGCTCAGCTTATGCAAAAGCTTTGTTTCGATTTCGGCGCCAAGCTTTCATAAGCTTAGGCATTTTTGGTTCTCGAAGGATGACTTCCTCCCTATGTTTCCCTTCAAGGGATATCTTACTCAATTCCTCACCCCAATCCTTAGAAAACTCATCGTGTACCTTAGTAGCTCGAGGTATCTCAGCCACCACTGGGGGCATCCGTGGGTTTTCTTTGTGCAGGGCATTTCGTCAAGCGATATATCGTTTCTGCTTTCGTCATCTTCTAAGGCATTGGGTGCTAGTATGGCCTTGTGATCCAGTCCCTTCTATTGTAGAAACTTCCTCTGTATGGGTTGCCAATTGACCATACAAAGAGAGGTAGTGGGAATAGTCCTAGATTCCACGTATTGGGTTCCTCGGGGGGTTGCATCACATCTATGGTGGCTAGCACATGCATCTAGGTTTCACTGAAATATGGAGGAGGAAGTGATGCATACATTTCTGCTTCCTCTTCCTCTTTGGAAATTTCCATCGTGGGCTGGTGTATTTGTATGGATGTGGTTCACTCGATTGTGACCGAATCATTACCAAACAATTGCCCTTCCATGGGGTGTGCTTTCCTTGTTCTTAGCTCTATCTTTAGAATTTGCAAATCCCTTTGAACATACACATGGCCTAATGCCCAATCATGCACCAATTTGGATTCCCTCATGAAGGGTCTCCCCAATATTATGTCATATGAGTCTGGTTGACACAAAAAGTCTATTACTACAAATGTATGATGGTAGCGAAACGTAAAGAGTTTGAGTCGCACATTCTCTAAAAGCCCAATGGGTCTTGAAGATGTTCTGTCTGCCATTTTATTAAAAAGATCTTCTCTTTTCATATCGGGTTTTCCCCAATTTTCCCGATATCATTTTGTGATGATGCTAACTCCCGCCCCACCATCCAACCACGATAGCTAGTGCCTGGTATTTGTTATGATGAATTGGGATCATAGCATTAGTGTCGTCACACTTTTGTAATAACGCCCCAATTGATTAATCGATATTTTGAAGACTCTAGTTGTTCTTTCCCTTGCGTGTTTTACGGTTCTTTTTGCAAGAGGTGACTGAATATCCTCTATAGTGTCGGCTGGCCTTAGTCCGCCCTCTACCCATTCTTTTATGTCTGCCCACAATGTTGGTGAACTGCGTAGTAGTTACCCCAATGGCATTTGCACAGAAGTGGACAATACAGCTGCGAGACTCTGCCAATGTCTCCGGGTTCTCTGGCAATTGAGAGTTCCTTCCATGTGTGCGTCTTGTATCCATCCCTAGGGAATGAATGGATGGACTCATCCTGCGTAACCTCCTCAAACATTCTTAACATCATGTTTCCTTGACATCCCTCTTCTGACTCTTCTAGAATTGGACTAGGTACGTCCAATTCCCTTTCCCTTGTTGGTTCATTTCTTTGATACATTGTATCCTTGACCCGGTTAGCCCCCGTAACTTGGCTTCGTGAAGTTGTTGACACTCTTCTACTAGGGCCCTGGGTTCTTCAAGATTCCTTATCTCCTCTTCAGCATTTGGGTATTCACCGACTCCTTTAGGAGTTGATGGTCTTTCCCCTTGCATTTCTTTGTCAAGCTCATTTGGTTTGAGCGCTTGATCCCTCTCTTCTCTTGATTGAGTGGATCCAGTGTCGATCGTATCTTCTTTAGCTCCATCTTGAATTGTGACTCTGGAGTCACCCTTAGCCACTTTTTTCACTCTTAGCCACTTTTTTCACCCTCCTTCTCCTACCAGTTCTAGAAGTGGTTGCATTTGCTGGGTTCTTCCCTTTGTCCCCTAATTGGGCTTGGGCTCGTATATCAGGACATTGAGTGGCATGATGTTTCCAGGTTGCACACTTATGGTCCGGACGGTAGCCTGGTTAGAAGTGGAAGTTGAACCACTTGCGTGGCATGGACAATCTTTGATTAAATGATCAATCCCACATTTAGTACAAGTAAGTGCTGGCATGTTGGTTGGTGCAGTCAATTGTTGAGGTTGATGCGTATGAACCACATTCTTGTTAGAACATTCAGTGATTCGATACGGTCCCCCGCGCAACCAAAACATTGTAGTGGTCCTCTCCTCATATTTGCGTTTATGTCCTTACCTTTCCATTGTACCGTGGTTTGAAACCCAGGTACTGGCATGTTATTCTATAAGACATAAAATTCTATTGCAATCTCCAGAGCTTCCTCAAAGTACTCACCCACTAATTTCTACTTCACGCACCATATTCATATCCTTTAATGGATCCTCAATCAATACTTGGTTGATTTTAGCTTGTGGTGGTAGAACAGGTGGCGATAGGGGTGAAGTGTCCTGTACTCAAAACATCCCCCTAGGTAAATAGGAAGGGTTTGTTTGTTCTACAGCTGCAGTGATTTGCATGGTGGTGCTGGTAAGGCCAGTGGGGATCTAGGTGCCGACAACTGTGCTACGGTTTGGAACCTTGGATATCTGCACATGGAGGTGTCATGATTCCCTAATTTTACACAGTGCACAATAGAGTTATGGGCTTGCTCTTAACTGTGGGCATTCAGTGGTAGTGTGATTCAATTTGCACATAGAACACCACACCAAATCTCTACGAGGGTGACGATGGGTATGCCCATTCCCAAATGTTTCTCTTCCTTCACCTTCAATTTTTTGAGTATGGCATTACTGAGTTCATCCACAGTCATGTTCCCAACTTGCTTGCTCCGAGTTCCAACTCTTGGTGACTTGAAACTCATGAAGTCGTTGCTACCAAAGATATTTTGACATCTTCTAGTTGTGGCAATTCCAACATATTATCTTCATATTCAATTGCCATCTTACAACATGCATCTAGAGTAGCCTATTGGGCGGCTAATACTAGATAATCATGCATCTTGTGGTCTCGGACTCCTCTCCGGAAGCATGGCAATAATTGATCACAGCAGTTATCCGCCCCGTAGTTTGCACCTTGAATTCAAGTGCTTAGCCGAGATACATAGTTTGCACCTTGAATTCAAGTGCTTAGCCGAGATACATAGTCTCACATCGACTTAATTTCTTTTTGTTTGATGTTGTGCAGCTGTGCCATAGGACTCCATCTGCTGTTGCCACTTTTGGAAAAGCTTGGCACAAACACATTCTTGAGCCGTGTAAAATTAATCTTATCTTCTGGCTTGAGGGTTCGGAACCATTGATGAGATTTTCCTTCTAGGGTCAATGAAAAGACACGAATCACGGTTACATCACTACTACTGGCCCGCAAGTTTTGCATGTGGACTCAAAGATCTCTACATGTTGAATCGGATCCCCATCCCCAGAGAATTTTTGTATGAGCTTTGAAATGATGTTTGGCTTCATTTGGGATGGTCTGGATTCTAGAGCAGTGCCTAGTTCCTTGACCATTCCATGGCCCATTTCCGACGGGCCATATTCAACAAATCCGTCCTTGTGGTGGCTGCTTTAAGATCTATGTTTGAGTCCGCCCTTGGTCTTTGAGGAGCTACTCCCCCCCCTACCTAGACCTCGTCCTCTTCCAACATTGGCTCTTCTAGGCATTTTCGGTCTATAGGATGCTCTTCCTTCTTGGTGTACATGCGGTCTTCTACTTCACCTTTTTTCCCTCGGTAGATTATCCCCTTCATCTTGGGTTATAAACCCTTCCTTTGCTCTTGGCTCCTCATTAATGGGCTCTAAGTTTGGAATTTCTCCCTCACTCCTGTCCATGACTATTTCTGGCTCTTTGCCTGTGATTAAAATAGGTTCACATTTTCCATCTCCTTTTTTTCGGCCCTAGCCCTTTGAGTATCAAGCTCTTGTTTCCTTAAGCTCAATTCTCATAGAAACCATTCTACTTTAATCCTTTTCAGATCTAATTCTACTTCCTCTGAGGTTGGGAAGAACACTTGACATGTCCTGGCTACGCTTTCCAAGTCTCTTCCCATTCGGGGGTCCCATTCGGGGGGTGCTAGTGTTAGATAGCCTAGAATTTGAAGGTTGGATTGGTAATTCTTGCCTTGGACCAAGTCCAGTGCTGATTGATGGACCCGTGCCCGCCAGCGGATTGTGCCTCCTCTCATTACTAGTTTGGAGACCAAAAAATCCCCAAGCTATATCAATGATACCATTGGATCTGGTAGGGGAGGGTGGTTTCTCCTCTTACCCAAACCCAGAGTATCACAGCCCTTCTTCCATGGATTCTTCACTACTAGTCTTGATGGTGGTTAGATTCCTTAAGACACTCAATATTGAGTGCTCAGTGAGTGGCCTGAACTAACACTCTTTTGATAGGAAGATCCTGGGTGATTTGATGCACTATCGTTGGGAGTGAGGTCCTCTCTCCGATATGAGCTTTCCAGACCTCAAGTGCATGTGAAAATGATTTTATAAGTTCATTTGCTACCCCAATTAAATTCTGGTAAGATATTGTTGATTTGTTTTTTGAGGTCGTGATGAGAAAGCAAAGAACAGTCCACAGTGTGAAAAGTAAAAGAACCATTCACATTGTGAACAAATTTATGTACTTTCACGTGCCCAAAATTTTTGCTTTGAACTTAGAAATCTGTGTTACCTTGTTATAATTTTTATTGGTCTCAAGCACTTCCTTAACCTTAATCTGACAATACCAGGTTCGTGAGCTAGATCTGGTTAAGTTGTGAAACTGTAGTTCACGTCGTGAAACGAAAACCGTTCACATAGTGAGTTGAAATTGGTTCATGCCATGAGATGCGCTGAAACAGTTCACGCTGTGAAATGTAAATCATTCACGTTGTGAACTATTTAATGTTTCATGTTGTGAGAATTTTTCTACTAGTTCACAGATTACAATTTTGTCGGACCCGTGGTGTCAAGTGTCAGGATAAGACGACCTATTTTTAGCAAGGTAATCCCATGAATTACGGCGATGATTTCGGGAGTGTTTCATGCCTTGAGATTACAGGGAGTAGTTCACGTCGTGAATTGTTTTCCTGCAGTTTCATGTGGAGAATTCTTGTTGATAGAGAGGAGTTTGGGTACAAAATACCTATCCAGATGCTTCCAAAATGATTGTGCCACGCATAAAGAATGTAATATGAGTTCAAGACACAACCAATGGCTCCTTATTTTTGTAGATTTTTTCAAGGAAAGAAAAACAGAGTATCACCGTGCTCATTCACATTCATGATTCTGGTGATACAAACATCAAAATTGAAAGGAAAAAATAGTGGAGCTTTCCTCCAAGGTCACTCCAATACACAACCACACAACAAAAAAAACCAATTTCTCACAACTTTTCACTTCTACTCAAATCTTATCCATTCATTCCATACACAATGCACTACTAGAATGCAAAGGCAATGATGAAACTTATGTAATGGGAGCTGAAACTCAAAGAGGATGGAAGAAACAAAGGTGTTTCCCTGGCAGAGTGGCGCCAAAAATGTTATGGGCTATCACACCTCCAAGAAGGAACTCAATGCATTCACCTTTGGAAATAGCAATAGAACATAACTGTCATAGAGGGAACTTACCAATGCTTTGAGCTCGTGTCCCTTGAGGTCTCCAAGCTCACTTGAGAAGCTCCAATCCTCCAAACTCCAAGCTCACTTGAGAAGCTCCAATCCTCCAAACTCCACCTCCACGCTGTCACCGTAGAGTCGCTCACACCACCACACAAGGAAATCACTCTCTCTCACTCCTCCATACAAGCATACAACATACAAGTATAGAGAAGGCACATGTGCTAGAGCACTCTCTCTCAATCTCTCTCTCAAGACAAAAGCAAGAACTCTCATAGCACAAAAGGGGATTGTGTCCATTCATTATGAGAAAATTCCTTAAATACAATTGGCCCTTATTCACACTTGGGTGCCTAAAACTTACTTAACTAAGGCCTTGGGTGGCCAATATCTCATAATGTACAACTTTTATAGTGCCTTTGCATGAAACTTATTAATGTACTCAAATGGAGAAGCATATTTGTTAATCCAAAATGGGATTAACACTTAACAACCCTATTTTGAAGAGAGATTCTCATTTGAAGTGATAAACACTATTATGTATATTCTCAAACAATAAGAGCTATGCAAAACTGATTAGAGATGACACCTCAATAAGCCTACGTTGGTAAAAAAACCTTTAATTATACATTGTAGAATCTATAGGAGTGTTTTTTTGTACATTTTCTAGACTCAAAAAAGACCATCTTCTTATGATACATTGTGGAGTCAAAGGATTACGACTTTACAATTCAAAGGTAAAGAAGATCATGTAAGCCGTGATGTGATGTTCTTTAATGAGAAGCCACATTATAGATGGATGAGCTACTCTCCACTTCATCAACAAGTCGCTAAGAAAACATTTTCTAGAAAATAAAACCACTAGTAGCAAAACAAATGGCTTCCCCTTTGAAGTTGAAAGGACTCCTTGCACCCATTCCATAGGAGATGGAGTGAGAGGATGAAGACATGAACCATATAAGGCTGATTCCTAGAAAGATCAAGTGGCTCTTTGATAATAAATATGTCTTGATCATGCATCATTCAACATAGACCGCTCAAAGAGAATAGAGGGGGGGGGCTAGCAAACCTTACTGGTTATACACTCATATGCGAGAGATGATGATGATGGTATATGAGCCCACTAATATTCCTAAGGTGCAAGAAAATGAAAATTGGATAGCAAGCATGTAATCCATGCATTATTTAAGCATAAATAACTCCACTCGGGACCTTTTAGAGCATCCCTAACAAAATAAAGGTTATCAACACTAAGTGAGCATGTAAAGATAAATACCACTCAAATGACTTATTGGAGAAGTATAAGCCCTAGTGGTAAAGGGATTTAAAAAGGTTAACAAATTTGACTTCCAAGAGACATTCATCCCAACCCCTAGGCTAACCACAATTCACGTTGTCCTTATCATCTTAGCAATTATTATAGATCACCATGAAGTGTACTTTTCTCATTTGTCATCTTAAAGAGGGTTTGTATCACCATGAAGTGTACTTTTCTCATTTGTCATCTTAAAGAGGGTTTGTATATTGATCACTCCAAAGGTTTAGGATCCTTGATTCAAAAAGAAATGTTCACAAGTAGTGTAAGGTGCTTTACATGCTAAAAGAAGCCACTTCAACATTGTATCAATAGATTAGCATATAGTTTTTGAGTGTATTAGTTTCACTAGAAGTTGGATGCAAATTTGTATGTTTTCTCTAAATAAGGCAAGACCATGATCATATTTCTTTATGTGTACAAGCCCATGTTGATGAAAATCATGAAGAAAAGATTTCATAAACAAAGGAGTTGTTGAGCAACATGTTTGAAATAATCAATTTAGGCTCATGCATTTTTATTGGGAATTGACGTTTAGTAGGAGTAAAATAATATCTTTATCTCTTTAGAAAAGTATGATGAAGGGTTATAAAAGGAATTTGGCATGGCTAAATGTAAGGTAGTTGGCACCTCTAATGAAGGTTTTTGTGAAGCTATTAGTTGAAGATGCTCTCCGCTAGTTGCTAGTTGGATGAGTCACTATATCACTTTTATGCAATGTTTTTATTCAATACACAATATGATCAAATAACATATTTATAGTTGATATATTGAGAAAGTACATGAGAAATATGGGGATTCTTGTATCTTTATGTAATACACAATCAGATACCATCTTTATAGTTGATATATTCATAGCAAGTTCTAAGATAACCCCCAAGAGGACCATTAGAAAAGGTAGGTATAAGAGGGTGTTGAAATGCATAAAAGGTACACGAGTACATAATCACCTATACTTTGGGAAAAACCTTAATTAGGTTTTGTGAATTAGATTGTGTAGGTGGTTTAGATACCAGGTGCTTAGTGATAGGTTATTTCTTTGCTCTTAAATTTGGAATTGTTTCTTGAATTGAGAAAAATCAACCAACTATCGCCTTCTCATCTACAAATGATGAGTATAAAGTAACATCATATGAAACAATTTGGTTGAGGAGGATTTTGGAGGATATGGGAGAAATGAAGGAATAATCAATATAGTTACAATGCAACACAATGAGAGCTAAATACATAACCAATATAGCTACAATGGACACAACGAGAGCTACATGAATAATTAATCTAGTTACAATGGGACACAATGAGAGCTACATGTATAATCATGATTTTGGAGGACAATGCGACATAACGAGAGCTACATGCATAATCAATATAGTTACAATGCGACAAGAATAAGGGCTACATTGGGAGAAGTGCAAGAGTAATCAATATAGTTACAGAATAAGGGCTACATTGCCAAGAATTCCTTATTCCATGATGGTACTAAGCACATTGATATTGAACATCACTTTGGGGGCATGTTTATCTTGGAAGACTTTTATACACAATTATAGTATAGAGCCCAAAATAGCACAATTTCCCATTGATGTGCTTAGGATAATACTTTTTTATTTTTAGTGTTGGGTGTATAAGAGTAGATAGAGACTAAGGTATACGACTATATAGGCTAGGACATGTATCGATAACCTTTTAAGTTACCTTATCACTTTTATAATTTTCTCTACATTTTGATAGACCTTTATATGCTTAACTTTACAATGAGAGCTTCTTGCCCTTTTTTTTATAATTCACGTTACTCTCTCAGTGTGGTATGCTCTTCTTGGGTCTTGTGGAGTTTGGAAGTTCATGAGCTCTTGTTTGTGGAATTTGTGATATTTTTGAACCTATGTCTTGGAATTAAAAAACTATGAAATGCATAAAATCCATCTTAGATCTTCTCTTAAGTAGTAATGCACATCCTCTTACTTGAAGCCTCTTCAAGAAATGGGAAATGCTTAAAATACATCACAGATCTTCTCTTAAGTAATGCACATTCTCTTGCTTGAAGCCTCTTCCTTCTTGTGTCAAGTGAACCTTGAAATGAATGGAGCTAGCGACTTAGCTAGAATATTATAAAGTATCACTTTGTTTTTTCAACTCTTGGGAGACTTCCTCACCTATCTAAAACTCTACTTAATCTCTTCTTAAACTTTCAAGTAAGCCTCTACTAAGTAAGGCTCTTTGCCTCCTCATCAAAGCCCAATACATCAATAACATTCTTAAAAGTTTATTGGTCAAGGTCCTTGTGTGTGTGATGGAAGGCTGGGAAAAATCTATAAGGGCAAGCTCTGCCACCTCCTCAATGTCTAGGAGAGATTACAACCATGATGAGGGGAGTTCAAGAAATTAAAAGCAAATGTAGAAGGAGTTCAAGTGGGACCAATAAATATAAAAGTGTCAAAAATGGCCACTATTGCCTTGATGCAAGAGTGCCAATTTCAAACCAAGAAAGAATATGAGATTCACATTCTTTTCACCAAGGTTAGACAACAACTACCAGGAGCTCAAGAAGACTTTCACCAAGAGAGAGAAATATTGGAAGGTAGAAAGGAGGTATTCACAATGGAGATCACAAATTTGGAACACTCATTGGAGATTCTAGGGAAGAAAGGCCATGCATTGTTTGGGAAATTTGTTTGACTGATAAGCGTTTCTTGTAGATAACACCTATAGCTCCCAAGAATATTTACACATTTGCAAGGATGCTACTAAGTTGCCTTAATGTGGTCACCATGCAATTGAATTTCTAGGACTTGACATGGGAAACCATGAAGGACTAAGTTGCCTTAGTGTGGTCACCATGCAATTGAATTTCTAGGACTTGACATGGGAAACCATGAAGGCCTTGATGTCATATTGTTATATTATGCAATTCAGACTTTTGTCTTTGAGTTGTTCCTTGGTGGTTTATAGGTTGCATAATGTCAGAGACTACTTGCGTCTACCAATGTATCCACTTGTCCTTAACTTTAGAGCTTGGGCCATAAACCTACTATTATCTCAAATATGTAATGAAAATGATCTGCCACTAGTATTTATTTCTCCCCCAATATATTCATTACCCCCAAGGTAAGCAGCCAAGAATGGAGGAAGCCTTACTTACAAGTAGAAAAATATGTATTCGCTTACTTCCATTCAACAAGAAGTTTCAGGATTAACCCATGTTACATGCCATACCCCAAAAGGTGGAAAAGAACACTGCTTGCATGAAAGAGGGAGAAAAACCCACACTAGGTGTTCAATTATCCTAAGTTCAACCCTCTATCTTTAATCTAGTTCAGGACATGCATCATGTGATTTTCTACTATAAATGGAGGTAAATTCTTGACCTAGATTTTGTGGCTACAACGTGCTTCATTTAATTATTGCTCACTCTTATTGATATACCCTAAAAAATCACACGATGGGGTGATAACAATCTTATCTTTGATCTTAATGAAGGACCAAATTAGGCAATTTTGTATTTCCATCATCTATTTCTTGGTGGGTACATGCTTTGTGATTTTGAGACAATTGTTGACATAGAATTCTAGCCTCCCTACAAATCATTCAAGGGAACTCAATACTCTTTGGAACTTCGACACTTATACTGGTGGCAAGTCTCCACAAATCATTTTTTGTAAATAAATATGGGTACATTTCTTGTACATAAAAAGGTCCTAATATATGTTAAAAGTCCTTGTCTCATCAGTCTTGTTGGACTGATATGGTAGTGTCTTTTTCTTATATATCACTTGCATAATCAATAAAAAATGCCATATATATTTTGTGCCCATAGTCACCAATCGATTTTTTGACCTATGGAATAGTCCTACTTTCACATATACATGTAGAGAGTTGCCACTCTTAGTATTGGCATAAGAGTCTAAAGTTACTTGAGACTTTCTAGTCTAAGCATAGTCTTTCTTATGTCTTGCATAGCATATTATTTTGTTTTGAAAAAAAAAAGAGGAAAGGAAAAGTTAAAAAGAGCTCTTACACACACATACACCGTGCACATTTCTTCTAGGATAGAAGATTTGACATTAAAAACCATCCAAGTTTTTGGATGGGGGACTTTATTGGGGATATCTGTTAAACCATTTCCAGAGACATCCACAACTTCGATGCTGGCCACCTTACCATATTTAACAACTTTGGTCGAAGGGAATGCCATATTTCATTGGAATGTTCTTATATTGTATTATTTTGTGTGTGTGATCACCGCTTATCTATTAAAGGTGCACCACAGAATCTTAGGTGGAGAGTACTAGTTGTGGATTAGGTGTTTACACAAGCTAGAGTGGTCAAATGAGACCTAAGACATAATTTTTAACTTTGTCCACCCAAGAGTGTAAACCCTAGAAGCCACATATAAAAGGCAAAATGTAACTGTCACCACTCATTCTCTTGTGCATAATCTAAGTGCGTGCTCTTTTCCTCTCCTCCCTTGCTTATTGCTTATATGTGTTGAGCTCTTATGTGCTCCATTGTGTGAGTGAGTGAGAGAGAGTGAGGGTCGAGCTCCTATTGGAGTAGTTGACGGAGTGGAGCTCTTGGGTTCTCTAGCACGACGACGCTACCTACGAGAATCCCAGGAGGCAACCTGCATTCACGAGGTGAGTGACACACCTCGACTGTGCATTTGTGTGCTAGGCCAAGACTAGTTGGTTTCTCAATTGAGCTATTGTGCTCTCGAGTGCGAAAGAGCAAAGCGCCATGGCGTGGTTGCACCACCCTTCCCATGGTACATTTGAATACTTGTGAATGGTTTAATTTCATGAGATTGCACCCTTCCCATGGTACATTTGAATACTTGTGAATGGTTCAATTTCATGAGATTTTTGCTTTCGGTTCAAGAATGAAAATGGTATATTTTTCTACATTGTGATTACTTTCTGTTGAAATTTCTTGTTAATTTCTGTTGTAATTTCTTGGTAGCTTAGGGAATTAATGTTTAGCTTTTACTTCTTCAAAATTGGGGCGTATTTTATTTTTTGTAATTTATGTGATCTCTGTTGCAATTTTTGTTTAACTTAGGAATGAATGTTTTTTTAATTTGGGGTGTCTTTTAGTTTTTGCAGGTTTTTTGTTCATTTCATATATTCACATAAAAGAAAAGAAACAATAAATTGGGCTAGAAATCAAATCAATTGGGGTAAACAGACCTCATCATTGGGTTTCAGGCATAGGATTTATCTTAATTTTGACTCCTTATACAGAGAAATTGGAGGGAAAACAACGATTTAGGGTGGACTTACAAGCCATATTAATTTTTGTGCTTTGCTTCTTTTCTGTTTTTTGCATTAATACTAATAACGTAAATTATTTGGGCTTAATCTCCTATAATTTGGGCCACTAGCTATTAGCCTTGGTTGGCTAGCTGCATTTAATGTAGACAAGCTTGATTAAGCCATCTTCTAATCTTGCATAGATTGAGGACCACCTCCATTGAAGTGAGCACCCACTGGGGGGACCTCCTCACCTAATTCTAGGTGCCTTCTTTTGGGCGGGACCGTTTGGGCTGGACATTCCACGTTCTCCTTCATATTTGAGTCTCATTTGGGTCTTTGAACCTTATTCCTAGACTAGTGCATTTGTTGCTTCATTTGAGGGTCACACAACACCCCTTTGCCTCTAACCTTCACCCAACATCACTTGCTATTTTCAACACTCCCTCTCAAGTGATGAACTCCTACCACACGATACCTACATTGGATCTACACTCTTAGTCATTTGCTAGAGTGGTTAGCTGCCCCTTGGCTACAATGTTGGATTAAGGCTTGAAGTTTCATACAAGGGTAGGTATACAATACAATCAGTGTGCTTAAACACAAGGTGAGAGATATGCCCTCTTCCATCATTTGGAAGGGGTATTTCAATGATTACCCTCCATCTTGGGAAGCCCCTTCACTTGGTTCTTCTCTTTCTTTGATCCTTTTTTTCTGGTCTAAGTGTTGGCTTGAGTTTTCTTTTTGTTCCAACAATATGTCTCTATATGTCCCTTCAGTTGGTTCTTCTTCCTTTGATCTTTTTTCCTTTTTTTGCTTTAGTTTGGCTTGAGTCTTCTTTTTGTTCCAACAATATTTCTCCATGTGGCCTAGTTTTCCACAAAAGTTGCACTTTACTTTGGCTCTTTGATCTCCAATCTAAAAAACTGAATTTTGAAACGATTGTGAGTTCTTTTATTTGGCACCAAACAAATTTTCTAGATTGTCCCACGTTCCTTTTGAATTTTCTTTTGATGCAATGAATGAAACTATCTCCTAGCTCTAATGCAATAATGGTTAGGGCTCTCTCATCTCTTCTCTAAGGCAAAGACTTTTCTCTTCTCCTTACCCTGGGACACTTCTCTCTTCCATTCATAATCCCCCAAAGTCCATCCTAGAATTGAACCCTTAAAACCAACTATGATTAGCACTAATCACACCATTAGTAGATGTAATTTTTTGCTAACAAAATAGAGAATGATTTGAAGATTAAAGCCCAAGAACTTGTTGTTTGAGCTCAACGAAGTGACACATCCTCCACATGATGTATATTGTAGCTTTGGCTCAAAGTACTTGCAAGATGCAATGAGATAAAAGCTTGAATTTACCCTCATGCTGGAATTTTGCCTCCACTTGCAGGGTGCTTTTGGAAGCTTTGATTTGATCTCTTCACTTCTCCTTTGGGCCTAGCCACATCGAGGGGGTCGGGTATGGAATAAGAGTCAGCCACTCTAGAGGAATAGCTGAGTCAATGTTGATGCTGAGCCTATCTCTACCCCGAATCCCTGTCAGGCCTCTCTCCTGCTCCTCATGAGGTAACTGCCTGTGTTCAATCCAATCTCCAAGAGACCTGGCTGGTCCCATGCTCAAGGCATCCCAAGATATGTGCGATTGGGCCCCTAGCATGTGGCCACTGGGTAAACGGATCAGGGGGTTCCAGATCAAAGGCTGCCGAAGCTGCTTCTCTAAGGCCATTGGAACAATCTGTTTCAGGGTTGGCGTGAGATGTTCCCAAGCATGAAGTAGACTGGTTGTGAATCTGTCCTCAAAGATAGGACTAAAACCACAGGCTCGCATCTTTGTGAAGATCCATCTAGTACTTTGCGGCCACGGGCCTCCAAGGCTTAGAGTGCGGGCTGAAATCCGGGCCAAGAGAAAATCCTTCCAAGGCTCACCACTGGGTTGGAGCCCTCTGACAATCAACTTGCCCAACAAGGCACGGCTCTGTATAGCTGGATCAATGAGACCTAGCCCCCTCTGCTACGTGGCTAAATGATCACTCTCCATGCCACCTTGGCCCCCTGGCTGGGCCTCCCATCACTTCCGATCCACAAGAAGTTCCAGATTATCAAACGTTGTACCTGGCCAATACAGGCCTGAGAAAAGGCCCAGCACGAGGACATGGTGGCAAGCAGTACTCGGTTCGCCACAACCACTCTACCTGCCTGCTAGAGATAGCCTCGCCGAGCTCCAGTAGAGAAGCTTCTTCCAAATAATCATAAGAAGCGGAGCGAGCTTCTGCTCGGGAGAGATATTAATACCAAGATGGCAGCTGAGGTATCGGACTAGAGTGCCCCTTGACTTGGAAAGCCTCAACTGGTCACCAGGTCGAGGTGGGTGATGAGCCTACCAAAAAACCACACGACTTGTGCCAGTTAATCTATGCTCCTAATGCACGACAGAAAATCTCTATCGCCTCCACAAATCTCTAGAGATTCCCAACATCTCTCGCAAGGTAGGCTGTTGTGTCGTCTACAAACTCTGAGTCCGACAGCTCCTCCTTCATGTGGAGGGGAAGGCGCAATCCCTGAAGTCTGGTCCCCTGGGCGGAGAGAAAACTACTCATGGTCTCTGCGACAAATAGAAAGAGGTACAGTGCCAGAGGTCATCCCTGTTGAACCGAGCAGGAGAGGGGGAATCTATCGCCTTGGGCTCCTTGAATGAGAACCTGCTGGTTGTGAGATGTTGAATAAAGTCCTAAGACTCAGCGAATCCACTCCATGGGGAATCCCATCCGGCTCATAGTGCCCTCTAGAAAGCTCCAATCCACCCTATCATAAACTTTCTCAAAGTCAAGGAGTAGCACAATGAGGTCCTGTTGTTGCATCCGGGCCGAAGCTATCACCTCCCAAAAGGTAAAGATGTTGTCCAGAATACTCCGATCCTAAACAAAACCAGTCTAAGTGTCATGGATCAAGTCTGGGAGGGAAGTCTGAAGTCGCCTCTGATGGCCCTGGCCAAAATCTTGTAGGCCGTGCCTAGAAGAGTGATGGGTCTCCACTGCCAGATCTCCAATCTATCACTACCCTCCTTGGGAATCAAATGTATCAAGCCCTCTATGAGCCTCTTTGGCATGGCACCTGTGAGAGCATAATCTCATTGAAGGCAGCACGAAGGCCACCTTCCATGAGGTCCCAATGCCGAAGAAAGAGAGAAGCAGGAAGCCCATCCACCCTCGGGCATTTGCCCACTGGGTAATGCCTTCACCGCCTCTGCCAGCTCCTCTGCAGTAAAAGGAGTCAATAAGAAAGACCGAAGGGAGGGGGGAACCACCTCTCTCGTGTGTCTCCAGAATCTCTCACGTGCATCCATCACCTGAGGGGATAATGGGGCACCAGTGAGAAGAGACCGGAAGAAATCCGTAGAGCGACGGCTCTCACCTCTACGGGGGATCGGAAACAATAACTCCATCCTAGCCACGTAGCCTGCGAATACCGTCTCTCCTCCTGTGAGGGCCGGCTATCTCAAAAAAGTCTCCAGTAACTCTGTCTCACCAGCTTGAGTCCAGAATGAGGCCCTAGCATGGTATCTATACTCCACCCTCCTCTCCTCAATGGACAAAATCTCCGTGCGGGCAGCAACGATCTGGCTCTCAATCCACGGGCTGTCCGGGGAACTCTCCTGAAGATGCTGTAAAGAGGCTAGGCCCCTTCTCAAACTCCTCTCCTGCTCTCGAAATTCCTCCAATCTACTATGGGCTGCCTCCTGCAAGAAAATACTGACCTCCCCCAGGCCCTCATCCAAAGTGCACGCTGCAGATCTTGAGGAAAAGTCCAGACCCACCCATATCTGCTCAATCTGGCTACAAATCTCGGGGTCCTGAATGAGGCTGTCTGGAATCCTTGAGCTCGCATGTCTGTGATGCCTCCATGGATCCTCAAGGGACATAATAACTAGGGCATGATCTGAAAATGTAGTGCCTACCAGAATACCAACCATGCCTCCACGGCTGCAAGCCCACTCGTCAACATAAAACCTATCCAACCG
This sequence comes from Cibotium barometz, assembly GCF_041138505.1. Classification (NCBI taxonomy): domain Eukaryota; kingdom Viridiplantae; phylum Streptophyta; class Polypodiopsida; order Cyatheales; family Cibotiaceae; genus Cibotium; species Cibotium barometz. The sequence goes on along the minus strand of NC_141066.1, from coordinate 21,752,676 downwards.
AGAGAGGTTGGGGCTAGTGCCTGCCTATCCGATGCCTATCCGATCGAGAAAAGCTAAGACTCCCAGGGTTGCGCCCAAACTTTGGAATATGCCAAGGGTCTTGTCCCTTAAGAATCACTATCATCTCCTCCCATGCAAAGTACTCCACCCCAGAATTAGTAGCTGTGCCACCTGTCCTTTGCTGCCTCTATCATGTTGAAGTGACCGCCCATGCACCAAAAATCAACCTGGGGAAGGGCCTGTCGGACAGTGCTCCAAAAGATAGCTCTACTTGTAGCCGCATTCGGGGCATAAATGTTGAGGAAGCCAACGCTATCCTGGTAACCCACTGAGTACGTCCTGGAACTATGACTCCTGATCCTGTCACTCACAGACGGCAAAAGCTGCTCACTGACAGAGAGACACACTCCTCCCTGCGTCCCTGAAGGGCCGAAGGATGGAGACCAAAAAGTATGACTCTTGCCTGGTAGAATCTTCCTGCAGTGGCCGGAACACCCCTGAGTAAGATGGTGCTCCTAGAGGAAAAGAATGTTGATAGATCCCCCCACCATAGCTCGATATAGCTCTCCTCTAAGGACACCTCGTCTCTGAAAGCATTGAGGCCCCCCTAAGTCCTGAATGTTCCATGAGACAATCCTCATATCAATCTCTGTGTGAGGCGGAACTACCAAAACCACCTCCACTCGAAGAGTCTTGGACGCGGGCTTAGACAGGGAATAGTCACAATCTGTCTTGGTACTGAGTCGCACCAAGTGGCCGTGGATCCTGCCCTCCATGTACTGCCGCTCTGCCCGAGTGCGAGAGTATTCATACTCCGTGCTCCATCGATCACAATGGAGGTATCTATAAGAAGAGGGAAGAGGTAGTGCGAGAGAGGTATGCATGAACACAAGAAGCAACACCTCCAATCCACCAAGCTCCATCCTGGCCAAAGGCCATAGATGAGTAAGAACATCGATGATTCGGAGATCCTGCAGATGATGCGATAGCTCAACTGCCTGATCCTGTATGGTAGCGCTCATTGGCTTGATTTATATGCACATGATCCCTCTTTCACTTTGTATGCATGTGATGTGTCGTTGATTGTCTCACAAGTCATTCATGCAGATGATCCCTGTTTCTCTTTGTATGCATGTGATGTGTTGTTAATTTAGGCTATTGATTTCGATCTCAACAAACTTTTACATGAACTTTTACATGAGAGAGAGAGAGAGAGAGAGAGAGAGAGAGAGAGAGAGAGATTTACTTGACTGGTTCTAGTGATTCAAATTTTCATTTGTTAAGGAGTAGGGAATTAGGTATTTTTTCATAAGAAAAGTTTTTTTAATTAAAAAAAGACCAATAATACACAAGGAGAGGAGCCTGCATTTCCACAATATCATCACATTGTCCTTATTGAACTTCTGAACAGCCACAAATTACATGGACATTTAAACAGCTTTTTGTGGCAAAGAATCCTTACCATGTAACACACCTATAACCCTAATTAGTTGAGAATAGTGCTTGATATCTGATATCTTAAGGAACAAGGATTCAAGCATACCACTCCTTATGGAGTCAATTTAAAGACAGATAAAGAGGTCTGTTCAAGACCATTGACCCAGGGGAAAGGGTTTTTTTTTTTGGAGAGGTGGGTAAGAGAGGGAAGGGGGGGTATATTACAATGTCTTGACCAAACCCAAAGGTGTTTTATATACTGCACCTTCTACGGTTGCGATGGACAGCTTCTCATTGTGACAAAGCATCTGCTCCTTGAGCTCTTCCTTCAACATCACAAACTTTGAGTCAATGCAACCTTCCAACTTTATGTGTATCCCTCTTTGTGGGTGAGTTTTCCTCTAACAACAAATTAGTGCAGCTTGTCCTTGATCTCAGTTGAGCTTCAACCAGACTCGTTTACCGTACTACTATAAACCAATGCTTTCCGGATTTTTGCTACATCATCCCACCTCCCCTCAGCAGCATAAATATTTGATAACAACACATAAGGTGCAGAGACTTTAGGATCTAGCTTTATAGCATGCTCTGCAGCACGTTTTCCGCGTTCCATATCGCGATGTGTTCTGCAAGCCGCAAGAAAGGCCTTCCATGCAACAACATCTGGTTCAACCGGCATATCCTTCAGAAATGCCTCCGCTTCCTCCAAGTGTCCAAACCGTCCAAGAAGGTCAATCATGCTACCATAGTGTTCCACTGATGGTGAAATGCCATAATCTTTACTCATAGAAGCAAAGTAACCTTTGGCTTCATTCACTAGGCCTGCATGGCTGCATGCATGAAGAACGCTGACAAAGGTTATTTCATCCGGCCAGACATCTTCCTGCTGCATTTGTGAAAAGAGTTCAAGGACCTCTTTGCCCATTCCATGCTGAGCATATGCAGTAATGATGACATTCCAGCATACAACATTCCTTTCAAGTATTCGATCAAATACCTTACGACCATTATCCAAATCCCCGCACTTACCATACATGCGTACAACAGCGGTCCCCACAACAGCCGCGGACTCAAATCCAGCATCAATAAGACTCTTATGAATCATCTTACCCTCTTCTAATGCCGCCATGGTGGCACATGCACCAAGGACACTAATGAATGTGACATCATTGGGTTTCATTTCCTCATGCTGCATTTGAAAATATAGCAGTACTGCCTCTTTGCTGTGTCCATGTTGTTCATATGCTGTAATCATGGCATTCCATGAGACAACTGTGCGCTCGGGCATTCTATCAAACACTGTTTTTGCATCGTCTAAACTCCCACACTTGCTGTACATGGTAATAAAAGCATTCCCTATGACAGCATGTGACTCAAAACCTGTGTCAATAATAAAGGCATGAATGATCCTACCTTTTGTAAGGTCAGAGCATGCGTCAACCATGGTGCTGAAGGTGTATTGGTCTGGTTTCATGCCTTTCGAGCTCATCAGTTGGACAATACAAAGAGTGTCAGTGCTACGTCTATGCTGAGTGTATGCAGCAAGTAAGGTATTCCACGTGACGATATCTCGTTGACGCATTCTATTAAAAACACCTTCAGCAAGGTCCAAGCTCCCACATTTCCCATACATATTTACCAGGGCGGTGCCAATGACGACATCTGCCTCCATGCCAGCATGGATGATGCTAACATGAACCGAAGTACCCTTATCATCCGCTCCTAAATTGGCACAAGCACTAAGGACTGATACATAGGTGCTATGGTTGGGCTTCACATCTTCCTGGTCAACTACTTTCTCAAAAATTTCTAAGGCATATTTGTCATCTTGATGGTGAACACATGCTGCAACCATGGCATTCCAAGAGACCACATCATGGTGGGGAATCCTGTCAAACATCCTGCAGGCCTTTTCTAGACTTCCACACTTGGCATACATGTTCAAAAGAGCAGTCCCAACAACAACATCCGACTCAAGGCCGGCATTCACAACACTTGCATGAATGATGTGGCCTTCTGCTAGGAGGTCCATGTTAGAACATGCACCTAGCGCAGAACTGAAGGTGAAGTTGTCTGGCTCGATTTCTTCTGCTATCATTTGTCGGAACAAAACCAGGGCATCATCGCAACATTCGTTCTGTGTGTAAGCTGAAATCATAATGTTCCAAGAGTAAACATTCCTTCTTCTGATACCATCAAACACGGAACGTGCATCTTCGACAGCGCCGCATTTGCCGTACATCTCTACAACCATACTCCCTAGAATCCTATCGTTTGAAAAACTACTTCTACAGATGTGGTCATGGACACGCATGCCATGGGAGAGAGCTTTAGAATTGGCGCAGCGGCGCAGCAGATCCAAATAGGTTAGAAATTCCACTGATGTGCCGTGATGTTGGAGCAGATCCACTTCTTCAGTAAGTGCCCAATTGGGGTCGCAAGATAGCACAGAAGTTTCTGAGCTACCAAGGCCGAGAGGGGCATTATCCAGGAATGCGGCATGGGCATAATCAGGGGCTTCCGATGTGCGAACGGAACCAAATGATAGCTTGGAAAACAAGAAGCACTTAGAGAAAGATAACTTGGTGGCACGGAAGCACCTTGAGGATGAGAGCTGTGGAAACCTAACCGAGCCATGGATGCGGCAATACGATCCAGAATTGAACGAAGAGGCTGCCCTGCTGATGCCAGAACAAAGAAGCTCGCATTTCTCCTCTCGGCAGAGAGGAAGGGAAGGGTCTCTGAATGAGCTTGGGGCTGCAAAAGGGCCCTCGAAGACGGAAGCCATCGTGCCTGCTGAGCAGGCACAATGGAGAGAGTGCCGTAGCGTTACTCTCCCCAGCAGGAGAGGGAGAGACCATCGCTTCTTGGCTTCATACGCGCTCCTTCTAGCTAGTGATGCTTGTCTTTTACGTGTTAATTCTGATAAACATAAATAGATTAGTCGATTAGCTGTTACTTCAATTATTTGAGTGACTTTGATTAGCTACTACTAATTCAAGTTTTTTTAACATAATATATATATATATATATATATATATATATATATATAAAATCAACGTTACTTATGTGAAAAAATGAGTATGCCTAAGAATTGTTTGCACATCTCATCTTCACAAATCTTCTTAAGACGTAAAAGAACATAGATTTGTAAAAACCAAAAATAATTATTGAAAATTTACTATGAGAAAAACTTCAAGAGAGATTCTCTCCATTTCTTTCTTTCATTTATTGTAAAGTGGTCCAATATTGAACTAATTGATTTGAAATGATGATATGATATTGGTTTGGATATTTGTGTAAATATTTTTGATATTGATAACGAAATTATGAATCTACATAAAAGTACAAAATAAGATACAACATCCTTTTTCATCAAATAGCAGCAGCAAGTCCACTCATCAATTTTTTATACGTTTTATGGACATAGACCCACTAATGCATGTCCATAGAAGATGAATCATGTTTGGCACAACCAGACTACTCATAATAGTGTCCTAAAGCCTAAATTAGGTGCAACAAATGTTTTAAAACCTGGAACCTTTACCAAATAATAGTGTCCTAAAGCCTAAATTAGGTGCAACAAATGTTTTAAAACCTGGAACCTTTACCAAATAAAGGTGGTTGTGATTTTATTTACTTGACCTACCATTCTTGTGTACTGTCAATATTGCCAATGTTGCCAACAAAAAACGAAAGCTGTGACCAAATGGATCTTATGAAGAGACCTTTGAACATAATGAAAGGAAAGTTTTTGGCAGGTCATCTGTAAACTCCCCCGACGTTATGGTTCCTCCTCCCACACATGATATTTTAATTATATTATCAAAATAAGCACTTGGAGCCATTAACTCGCCATTAATAGAGCGTTGTCATAAAATTGGGCTTTTCGTTCATGAAAAGTAACCTTTGTCCAATGTCTAAGGCTTCAAACTAACATAACCTTTGCCCAACAATTATTATTAGCTTTGATAGAAGCAAAACACTCACTCACTCAATGTTCACATATCAAAGAGAACACAAGGGAGAGGGAGAGTGTAAAAGGCTTGTTCACTAGGAGCAAGAGCTCAAGGTACAATGAAGTACAAAATGAACATCAACCCTAAATTAAGGATGAGCAGCACTAGTTAGTGATATCCATATAAACAATTAGCACTAGTTAGTCCTAGCTAGGTCAACAAAGCTATGTTAGTAAACATATGCTAGGAAGACTAAGTAAACTATACAAAGTAAAAATTGCATAATTTGAGTAAATGTTTCATCAAAAAAGGGATCAGCTCCAAATGTATGAACTAGGAAATCATTATATTACCAAGTACAATTACAAAAGACCTTACATTTTTAATGTAAAATATGTGGTAACTTATTTCATTATAAAAGGGCTAGTATAAAAAGCTATGACAATGTAAAAGTGAACTATACAATCACTTATCATCATTGATGATATGACGACAAGATTGATGTTATAATAGAGCATCATGGTGGACCCTTCTCCATTGAGAGCATACTTGATCACTCTCTATGTCCATATGCAATGTCATTGGACATCTAATGGAGAACGCAAGGTGATCTGTAACTGCTAGCCACAATGTTAGCCAATGAGTTACCTGTGTGGTGGCAAGATAGTTTTTCCTTGCTTTGCTGTCTTAACTTCTCGACCACCTAAAACATGCCCATATGATTCCATGGACATCCAATGGAGAACGCAAGGTGAGATCTGCTACTGCTAGCCACAATGCTAGCCAATGAGTTACCTGTGTGGCAAGGTAGTTTCTTAGTTTTTTTATTGCTTTGCTATGTTAACTTCTCGACCACCTAAAACGTGCTGACATGATTCCATAGACATTTGTACCAACAATGTGAGAGTACTCTTCTTCATATTATACTCTGGATGATGTTGACAGAAGGTTCTCAGCCTCTTGTATATAGCAGTGGTTCATTATGCAGAGGGATCACAAAAGTGTTTCTCTCTCTCTCTCTCTCTCTCTCTCTCTCTCTCTCTCTCTCTCTCTCTCTCACAATCTTCTTGTGAGTAAATTCCCTTAAACTTCACTACTAGTGTGTTGGGAAGCATGCGACTATAGCAGTTATACTCCTTTGGGCCTCATGCAACAGGTCCATATGTAAATGCTACAAAACACCAATCTAGAAAAACTTCTACCTCATGCCAAACAACTTGGAATAAGAATTATTGGATCTAATCATACATTATCATGTTGTGCTATAGCATTGTTTATCCTTTCCTTAGGCATGCTTGGTGTTTCACTCCATTTGATTAGGTTGTTATGTATTAGGTCTCCCTATTACATCGTCATGTTGTGCGATAGCACTATTTATCCTTTCCTCAAGCATAAGTACATCACATTTACCTGGATTGGGCTATTATCCATTAGGTCTCCCTATTAAATCATCATATTGTGCTCTGTAGCACTATTTATCCTTTCCTCAAGCATAGGTATATTTTCTTGGGATCAACATGTATGCCTTTAGCAAAAACTATATGTCCCAAATACTCAATCTCACTCTGGAAGAAACTACTCTTTTCAGGATTAATGTAAAGTTCATTTTCCTTGAGCAAATTAAATACAATTTCCAAGTGTTTTTCGTGCTCTTCTTCAGATTTACTAAAAACTAAGATATCATTGAAAAAGGAAACCACAAAGTTTTGATGTTCAAGAAAGATTCTATTCATTATACGACTAAAAGTTGCAAGAGCATTAGTAAGACCGAATGGCATTACTAAAAACTCAAAGTGACCAGTCTGAGTTTTAAAAGTAGTTTTATAGATATCTTGCTCGGCCATTCTTACTTGATGATATCCAGATTTTAGGTCAATTTTGCTAAAGACGCTGGCTCCCCTAAACTTATCAAATAGATCATCAACTCTAGGAATTGGAAATCTATTCTTGACAGTGTTCTTGTTGAGAGCCCTGTTGACAGTGTTCTATTGAGAGCCCTGTAGTCTACACACATACAATAAGTATCATTTTTCTTTTTTACAAGAAGAATTGGCGCTCCATATGGTGAACTACTTGGTCTAATAAGTCCCTAAGAAAGTAATTCCTCGATTTGAGTCCGAATTTCTCTTTGCTCAAGAGGGTTAACTCATAAGGTGCTCTACAAGGCGGTGCACTACTAGGAATAATGTCTATGTGATAATCTTCAGGATGTGATCTAGGGAGTCCAGGAGAGGTAACTCATAGAAAACAGTCAGAAAATTTAGAAATGAAAGAGTCATGGGATGTATCCCTAGGAGGTGGTTCTTGAGCACTAAGCTGGTTAACCAAAATTTAAAAAAAGTTTTATCCCTCTTCCTCAAAGCCCTTTTGGCCTGAGTATGGCTCAAAAGTGGTTGATCCTTACCCTCAAAAATTCCTTGCAAACAAACATTTTTACCATGATGTATAAAAGACATTGTGTGCTTTGTATAGTCAATATGTGGTGTGTACTCATGTCGAAAAGGAATTCCCAAAATCATGTCAATACCATGCAAAGGTGCTACTAAGATAGTACATTGATTTGAAAATTGTGCAATAGAAAAAGCAAGATTCTTTACTTTCTTAGTGCAATTATACTTTTGATTTTGAAAAGCAGCCTTTACTTTAAAACGAGAAGGAATCATGTCAAGATTAAGAGCATGTGCAAGACATTCAGAAATAAAATCGTGTGTACTACCATCATCATGTAAGATTGTGATTTCCTTATCTTGAAATTTTCCCTTAATTTTAAGTAAATTATGTGGTGAAAAAGAATGAGGATCAAGGTTAGAAGTACCTTCTTGATTAGATTTACCATTGTACTCGTTACCACATCAGACTCTGGCTTGTAGTTGTTGTCTCGTAATAAGTATCATCGTCATCTCCATTGCCAGTGTCTTCATCTCCATCCACCATGTTAAGCAATGCCATTGGCTTCTTTTTCTTCTTGTTGTTGTCATTTGGACACTTATTAGCATAGTGTCCCCTTTGATGGCAAGTGTAACATTAAACATTGCTTGCTTTTTCATCTCGAGTCAATGAATCTGGAATATCTGTCTTCTTTGGTTCTCCACTCGCTCCATTACTATTGTTGCCAATCTTTGCTTTGTTGTTGTTGTTGTTATTGAATTGTTGACTTCTTTGATCTTGACCCTTGTTAAAAGGTCGCTTGAATGAAGAACGCTTGTCAAAACCACTAGAAGACATCAAATCTTTGGAGAATTTAGAAGTATGATTCTCCTGTTGGAACCTGGGCACACCATTTTTCTTTTCACAATTTAGAGCAAGAGATTTAGTAGAGGAAAGAGTGTGAGGACGAAACATATTAACCTCCGCTCTAATCTTTGGATCCAATCCTGAGATGAACTTCCTTTTAAGATGCTTTTCATGCACTTTTTCTATAGATTGCATTTGAATGAGAGCATTCCAAAAATTTTCAATATAGGTTTGGACATCCTCCGCTTTCAATTGCCTAAGAGTGTCCTAATGCTGTTGGGCTTTAGCCTTGTACTGAGGAGGTAGAAATTGTCTCTTAATTTCGTGCTGAAAATCCTCCTAAGTATGAGGTTTATGCCACCCATTCTTGGTAGCATTCCACCATAAAGCAGCATTCTGAATCAAGTGATTCGCAGCACATTTGACCTCGTCTTTCACAAAAAATTTCTCTCCTAAAAAATAATCATCGAATTGGCTAAGCCAACAAGCCAAAAGAGTGCGTGCGTCCTTCTTTCCATCAGAATTTTGAAAAGAAAAAGCCTTGCAACTAATGCGAGATTCTTTTCGAGCTATTTGAGCATCTAAAGTTGCTTTTACGGTTCCAAGAATAGAATTGTCATCATTATCACCTTCATTGTCATGCTTATGCCTTTTACGTGATTTCAATTGGTCTTCTAATGCAAGTCGATGAGTGCGTTCATTGACCAATTGTGCTTGCAAAGCTGTGAGTTGCTCTTGAATAGATGGAAGTGCAGGTAGATCAGCCATGAATGCTAAAAAATTAATAATAAAAGATAGGAAAAAGTTAGAAATACTTATATGATTTTTCGCTCGTGATAATGATTTTGAAGATCTTGAATCCCGTGGCGATTAGAAGAGTGATGTAGCCATCCAACGCAATCACCAAAGTGTTTGAAGTCGTCTCGAAGCGTTGGAAGGTCGTCCAGTAGAAAAAATATTGAGAATCGAGAGTGAATTTAAGCTTCGGAAAGGCGTAAAATAACCAAATTTGAAAATCACCCAACTTTGAATTGTTGTAATTTTCTGAGCCGAACCAGAATAAGAAACTGAAAATATTTCTAGTTCAAAGCTGAGCCATATTTAGACAAATTCCGGTTGATTTTGATGAAGTTTTGGCTTGAAGAAGCTTTGCGTATGAATCTCCTCTTATCTTTTTAGACCTTTTTGAGTAAAGAAAATATGTAATTTTTCTCCACCCTTGTTTTCTGCTGCAAAGCTTTCTCCACCGTTGCAAATTCAAATCCTTGGATCTTCCATAGAACCTCTCAAACAGGGTACATGAATTATGCAAGAGAACATGCTGAACGCATTTGCTAGAACAGATGTTTGATCCAATTGTAGAATTGAGAGCTGAATTTCCAAGCAATGGATGATGTGTCGTGCTATCCTAACGGGCGAGAATTCGCAGCCGTGTAGAAGCTTTAAGCTAAGCTAAGCTTAAGCTTTGTATTATGCTTTGATTAAAGCCTTGGATAAAGTCTTTACCTCATGGATATTTCCTTGATGTGTAACTTGAAGAAGAAACCTTCAACCAAGCCTTCAATTCCCTTCTATTTTTTGAACTTTTCTTCTTTCTCAGAAACCAAAAAGTTGCACGTACCTTCTCTCTTTCTTTTGCAAGCATTCCTCCCTTTGATTTTTTTTTCTAAATATTTTTCACCTTCTCTCCCCCCTTTGCTCTGATACCACTGAAACCACTGGTTCATAAAAGCATAACATAGCATAACATAGTATAAAAACACAAGAAAGAATCATTGGGTGCAATCTATCCCCCCTCAAGAAGTGTCGGCTCCCTTCCACTTCTTGAGTATTTATGCTTTATTAATAAAAAATAGGCCATAAGCCAAAAATAGATGCATGCTTATGCATGGTCTTGCCCTTTACAAAAATGGGGGTTGCTTTTAACACAAGCTGTTCCTATCTAAACACTAAAGGATAATTACAAAAAGAACCCCAAGGGCTAATTCACGTGCAAATAAATAAATCCATGCCCAATATAACAAAAGTGGGCGGCTCAATAGGTCCACGCCCGAATACATCAAAATGGGGTGGCCAAATACAAAATCTCGCAGTAGACACTATGGCAAAAATATCAAAATGAGAACCATTTCGGTAATAGCTCGCACCATATCGTCGCTCCATCACGTCCCAGCCAATCCGGCTTACAAGCACAAGACCCGTCAATCTCACCAACCTACAAGGTTGTCCATTCAAACACACTACGAGTTAGCAACACATGCTACAAGTCCACGATAGCACATAAGTAATAAATCCAACACTTAGTTCCAGCTATCCCTAATTTCATATGTCCTACACATGGAATATTTGGAATCACCCAAGTGCCATGCTTTGAACATAGTGGTAATTAGGCATCCCCAATTAACCACAGAAGGATGTATGGACAAACCGTGACACAGCCACCACCATGAATATGGAATCATATATGGAACTAGTGGGTAATCCAGTGATAAAATCCATATTAGTGCACTCCCATTTTATTATTGGAATATCTAGGGGATGCAGTTTTCTAGGCAACTTGACTCTTGCAGGTTTAATCTTTTGATAGATAAGGCATTGATGGACATGATTCAATATATCCATTTTCTTTCCAAGCCAGAGAAGCTTTTCTTAACTATTGTAAATGTCTTCACATAACCAAGATATCATGTGATTAGGCTATCATAAGTTTCAACTAATATGCTATTCTTGAAATTCCATTCTCTTGGACACATAAACAATCATTGGAACACAAGTATCCATTTTCAAATTTATATCCTTGAACTTTGTTTATTTCTTGAAAAGTTTTTCTTTCTTGCCTTAATAAGGTGATAATTGGAGCAAATAATATATCTGTCCTAATTTTTTCTTTGATTTCTATGGGAAGGGATTTGATATAATTGTTATGGCATGTAACGATACTTTTCAATGTTCCAGATTTTTACTTGATTTCACAATCAAACTCTTGCATGCTATTTTTCATATTTGTACTTGATATTGCAAGAGTTTGATTTCAAAATCAAACTCTTGCAATATTTGTGTCTATCTTTTTTGACACATTTTGAGATAACTCTGCGTAAATATCTATTTTAAACGCTTGTCGTCTATTACCAAAATATATCTTTATTCGAGAAGATAATGCCACCACACTTTCAATGCACGAGTGACTGCTAAAAGTTCTCAATCATGGACCGTATAATTTTGCACATTACTGGCCTTCCTTCTTGCATATAAGGATTCTCACTTCAAAAGGCTTATCAAATTCTCGCAAATTTCATCGTGGGGTTGGTCACTAAAGTGATTTTGAGTTTGTCAAATGCACTCTAGCACATTGGCATTCAATTGAAGGGTATATATTTCTTTAGAAGAGCTATCAGAGATGACATATGATACCACCTTGTCAATCCAAGAAATCCTCGAGCTTCCTTTATAGTTTTTGGTTCTGGCTAATCTATAATTGCTTGTACTTTGGCAAGGTCAGCTGAGATACCATCCTTAGACATAATAAACCCCAAGTGCTATATACAATCATTGAAAAAATACATTTACTTTTCTTAGCAAAGAGTTTGTGATTCCTTAAGATATCTGGAACTTTTCAGACATGCTTATCAACTACATTCTTGGAGTAAATAAGATATCATCAAAGAGTACTAGAACAAAATCTTCCAAATATTCTCTAAACATTTCTTGCATTAGTTGGTTAAAAGTTGTAGGAGAATTTCTCAATCCGAAGGGCATAACTATAAACTCATATTGCTCATATCTGGTATTGAATGTTGTCTTTGGTCTGTCTTGTTCCTTAATTTGGATCTGATTTTAGTGAACATCTACATACCATGTAATAAATCCAAAAGTTCATTAATCATGGGTGCTTATTCTTGACAATGAATTAATTCAATCCCCTAGAGTCAATACATAATCTTAAAGTTCCATTCTTCTTCCTTTGGAAAAGAACTGGAACACCCCACAAAGATACACTAGGCTTGATCGAATTCTATTCTAAAAGTTACTTTAATTGCTCCTTAAGTTCAATTGCTTCAGGTACCACCATCTTATAAGCCCTTCTTGCAAAACTAGCTCAACTTCAGGTACAGGGTCTATCTCGTGATCCACCAATTCCTCAGAGAATACATCTACATATTTACTCAACTATTCAGGTTCAAATAAACTTGAGTCTTTTTGGATAGAGTTATCCTTAATAATGCATCTTCTTTCTTCCTAAGCCCTTTCATCATTTTGGATGCCTTTTACCAACTATAACTTTGGAGATCCAGTGACTCCAATACCTTGGACCTTATTTTGATAAAGATCCATAAAAGAAATGATTCCCTTATGGCAATGTATATCTGTTTGATTTTGAGTAAGTCAATCCATTCCAAGAATTCCATCATAAATTTCTAAATATAAGGTTAAATTTGCATTCAGTGGAGTTCCCATCTAGAGAAAATTTGAGATTTTCCGTCTCATAGCGTGCGAACAAGGTTTCACATTGGCCAATTTGACTTGCATTGGTTTACCATGTCTCTAGTCTATTTCAAACCTTCACAAGAAAGTAAGTGAAATGAAAAAATGAATGCTTCTAGAATTAATGAGAGGCTTAAACTTCTATCTTGATAGTTTGCGGGTGCTCAAATAATAGAAAGTTGCTGATTTTGGGCTTGATGCTCAATGGCTGCATGAATTCTACCTTTACTATCTTCTTCCAAGTTGAACTGGTTGAGCTAAAAATTTTCTTCTTTGATTTTCCCAATTCTAGGGCAGAGTGCCTTGATAACGTTGGGCAGGAGTAACAGGTCTCCAAGTTCGTTGGACAAATGATGCTGGTCTTTAGGAATGAGGGCCCTCAATGCTTTGCATTGAATAAGTCATAATTGAGGTGTTGGGGTATTCACTCATAACATGCCCTGCCTACATTTGTAACATCTTTGTTCCCCCTTCTGAGCTGTTGTTGCAAGGATCTGTCAGGTACTTGGGAAGTTCTTCTTCTTATAGTTCCACATTTTGGGAATCTTGGTTTAAACCTTTGATCCTGTATTCCTTTACTAAATCAAGTTTCTTGATAATCATGACTAAATTTAGGTTTGAAGCATAAAAAGGAAGAAAATCCAAGCTAATCTTGATAATAACTTTTTCCTTTGCATTGACCCAACGATGGGGCCATATAAGAAGTACCTGGTAAGGTTATCCAAAATAATACTCTCTAATCTCAAGATAGTACATGGACAAGTACAATATTAGGTTCACCTACTACCTCAATAAATGGCTCATATCTCTAAACTTATGGCTCATGTCTATAGACTCAGCTCACTAGGTAATTTTGGGTGATCCCACTAGCTTGGAATAGATCGGATTTGGAACTAAGCCCTTATGCTACTCCTCGAGGGTGTGGTGCCACATATGTTCAATTTGAAAACTTACCTAGCCTTACTAAAACGTGCGTCGTTGGGAGCTTTACCTTAGAGGCTAAGAAATGTAACTTCCTAGTTATGGGTGTGCTACCCAATCATCCGGATCATTGTTCCATTTTCACACTAGAGAGCACCATAGCCATAGGTTATGGGAGGAAGATTTTGAACCACCTTGATGGAGGTGAGAAGAAGGTTTCCTACACTATGGATCTCACTCAGAGAGGTGAAAAGCTTATGCAGGAAAGATCCTACAACCACTCCTATCCAAGCATGCATATCCAAGCTTGCATCCATTAAGTAAGCAAGGATCCAATAGATCTCATGTAAGAGACTAAGAAGAAGAGGGAAGAGAGATCACTATGGTAAGGGGATTGATTGTATATTTCTTAATATTAAAATTTACTTATATCCAAGTGGTTAGTGTTCACACTTGGTTAGCCATGACTTAAAAATAGTCCATGGCAAGTATGTCTACCCTAAGCATGTATAAACACGAAGTCATAGACTTCACCATTTGGCATAGAGCACAATAGAGGGAATAGAGCTCACTATTGCAAGTGGAATGATTATGTATTTCTCAATATCAAGATTACCTTATATACAAGGGGCTAGTGTTCACACTTAGCTAGCCCATGACTTGAAAATAGTCCATGGCAATTATGTCTAGCCCTAAGCACATATATACACGAAAGCATAGACTTCACCATTTAGCATTAAGCACATATAGAGTAAGGATGTTTCACATATTCCAATGGATTCTTATAAAAGATAAGCTACTTCTATAGAAAAGTCTAATGGCGAAGCACCTTACTACAAAAGTAGGATAGGAGGTGGGTGAGACCATGATAATTAGAGTGGTTTGATGAAGATGGTCACAACTTGCAAGGAATATACAAGATTTAATCAGCAACAATGAAATTGAATTTTTATGGAGAAATAAGCCCTATAAAAACTTGGACAAACATGATAAGAATCTTTGTTTAAGATACTGTAAAAAAAGGGGTGCCCATGTATAAGCTTAACTAGGTCATATATAATAGAAATTTTAAAATATGAGGTCATATATAACAGAAAATTTTAAAATATGAGGTCATATATAATAAACATTTTTAATTATGAAAAAAGGGACAATCCTAGTGATTGAGCTTGAGCTTTCTAGCTTGTAGCACTTTGCTTAGTAGAGCTTGCATACTTGCCTCGTCTTGCATGCTTGCTTGCCTCGTCTTGCATGCTTGTGGATTATGGTATATAATTGCTTGCTTGGTGTGTAATTTCTTGCTTGCGTCTCTCCCTTTCCCTTGTCTTCTCCTTCTCGATCTCCATCTCTCACACATACTCATTACATGCACATAAGCATAGGGTCTTAGATTGAGCTTTTCACTACCCATTTGCCAAGACTCCATTGGGGTGACACCATTGGAGGGGCAAGATTGAGGACGCTAGCTTCTCTACAAGAGAGGGTTGTCTTATCCAAGATGGCTAAGGGTGCAAATCCATTAAGACCCTCTCCATGGGGTGGAAATCCATTATGACCCTTGCATTTCTTCCCTCTTCCCCTCATGTAAGGAACAAGTGTTCCCATTTTGGTGAACACAAGACAATTAATCTGAAATGGAGATTTTCATCAAGAACTCCATAAGGATGTCAATGAAAAAAAGAAGCCTCAAGGATGGAGACCCATGATTTTGGAGACTCGTGAATTCATGGGTCTCCAATTTCATGGAGACACAAGAATTTGGACAGTGTAACAAAATCAAGATGTAGGAATGAGAAGCCTAAGATGGCCACATCTTGTAATAAAGTCTTGAAATTACAAGAAATTTTGAAATATCATAGGAAGAAGTAGAAAGTTTTTTAGCCCATAGATCCCATCATAGATTTTAATCTAAAAAACAATAAAAGGACTAGAATGTAATACCTCACCTTTATGCATTAATCAGATCAATAGTTATTCATACTAGTCATCACCATATTTGCTTTTATTTTTGTCGAAGGCCTAAAGTTAGGGTGGTTGGGTGGGACATCAATGGGTGTGTACACATAGTCTTTGGATTGGATGAAATACAATAGTGGATCATGTTATAAATTATTTTATGTATAAATTTATGTTGTGGTTTGTTTACTAAGTTAACTAGCTAGTATGCTTACAATTTAGCATGCAATGGTGGACAAGCATTTGTGCTAGTCTCTAGGTAATTTGTGTTTGGATAAACGCTCTAGTAACTTAGCCTAGTTACTTTTCCTCACTTTTTCCTTTCACCAATCTCCTAGAATTCACACTTTTGAGTGGTATCCACACATCTCTACTAGCGATCCTAAAACCAACATATGCCCTCTTATTGATGTAATTGAGTGTCTCTATATATGTTCTTTCTCAAGTGTCATGCATGCATATTCTCGTATTTGGCTACTAGAGACTTCTACTTCTTCTCCTATTTGGCTACTAGATATTTATATGACTTCTCCTATTTGGTTACTAGAGACTTCTACTTCTACCATGTGGCAATTCATACATCCAATTATTATCATCATCAATTTGTATCCTTCTTTGAGGTTTTGACATTTTCCTTCTTTGAGGTTTGAGGTTTTCCTTCTTTGAGGTTTTCATCAATAGCATGTTAAAGTTCCCAAGCATTGATGGTTTGGCTACTCAAGTGTATATATTTATTTTTTATTTTTTATTTTGGAAAATGTGTAAGTATATATATTAAAAGAAAAGAAAAGCACACACTACATATTAGCATGTACTACCTTCCTAATATACGTAAACATATTAAAAGAAAAGATAAGGACACTTATATTAGCCAGTGGCCTTCCCATTATATGTATATATTTTTGGAAAATATTTAAGTATATATAAAAAATGAAACAATACATTTGAAGCAAATAGTGGCAAATACATCCCAATAGTTTACCCTACTATCTATCTATATAGAAAATTCCACCCAAATATAAACACTCATTGCTTCACCTTCTTTCACCTAGAAGACTTGGGATCTTAGAAGCTTGTTGGTGGTAGGATCCAAGAACAACTCTTCAAGAGTAACACTGTCCCATAACCAAAGAGAAGCAATTTCACACCTCCCTTTGTCCACAAGCTTGGTCGGAACCGTGAGCTTATGCAGCATGATTAGATCATAGCATACCTTCTTCACCAAGGAAGAGGTCTTCCCTCCTGATTAGCCTTGTCCTTACACCTATCCTTAAAAGGATTCTTGACCCTCAAGGTTGAAGAAGCCATCTCATTATTCCTCTCCTTTTTCTTCCACAAAAGACTGGCCAAAAGGCATGCTCTCCTCATCAAGCCCTTAAGCACTGCTATCTCCTTTTGATGATAAGGCTTTACCATGTCCTAAAGAGGAAATGGAGTATCATCACCTTAGTCCCCTTCTTGTGTTTTGGTCCTTCTGCAAGTACTTCTTCTAACTAACATCCCTAGTCCCCCAATTTTTAGCATTGATGTGTTAGTTCTCTTTATTCTATTCTCTTTATTCTTAGAAGAAGTCACTTGGGATGACCGTGTCATCTAGTAGGTATTAAGTCATTTCATGGGTCCCATGAATACTAAGTGTTTTTCATGTTGATTGGTGACTTCTCACTTGTGAGCACTTAAGTAGTTAAACAATGTCATTGAATAAATGCTTCATTGATGGGGCTTTTGAGTCATTGGTGTGGTGTGAAGAATCCTATCGAGCAAACCTTGTGTATATGTGCATTTTACATCTTGCTTTCCATGCTATAACTAACAACCTTTACAAGGGTAGAATCTAACATTTGAGTATATTCTCTGCTAACTTTGCATCCTGAGGACTTTGATGGATAGACTCATGGACTCGAGGAGTGTGTGCATTCTGAGGACTTTGATGGATAGACTCCTAGACTTGAGGAGTGCATAGTGAGTTTACTTAAGAGAGAGTGTCTTTTCTAAGACATCCACAAGATCCACCATGGTATTAGACCAGAGTTCAAAAGGCATATCTCAATTAGAAGCTCAATGAGTGGGCTTGTGACTTAAGTAATTTGTTTGCACACGTGTGCATGCACACGCACGTGCGCGCATGCGTGCGTGCACACACACACATAGATATGACCACATGAAAGTGAGTGAAAGTCACGTACTTACCGTACATTGTGATAACTAGATAGGGTGGGTGCACAACACCATCACTATACAAGAAGAGGGGTTGGACAAGGAGCACTTTCTGGGAGAGGGGGGAGCAGGAAAGAGAGAGAGAGAGAGAGAGAGAGAGAGAGAGAGAGAGAGTACTTTGGGAATAATTCCAACGATGATTCAAGAAAGCGTTACTTGGATAACAATGTGGAGGAAGGGCAACACACCAAGAGGCCGAAGATGTTTATGGACTCTCTAGGATAGGATGCTGCTACCAAAGAACACATAAATTGGGCACACTTGAGACTTAGTGAGGGTTTGGAGAGAGGAGAGAAGGAGGTGGCCTCTGAGGGATCCCAAAGTGGTGCGGCATTAAAAGTGAGAGTTTGAAGAGAGGAGAGATCACATCAATTGGGCACACATAAGACTGAGGGTTTGAAGAGAGGAGATAAGAGCAGTGAAAGGGGCCCTCTCATAGCAATTTGTGGATCATTAAGATGCATGTTTTCCTCTTGTGGTCTGTTGTCATTTTGCACCATTGTATTTGTGAGGGATGAGCCGCGTCGACTTGGTTGGAGAAGGAGCTCCTGCAAGCCAAAGCCATCTCCCATCTGCTCTCTTTAGGTAAGGGTTTCTATATTATACTCCTCATTGACTCTTCACAAACTCCTACCTAGAGCTCCTTTGTTTCACATGATTTTTTTAAAGCCTATCATATAATAAATCATCTAGGTTGGATAACGTTTTCTTCAGTAATAATGTCAACTAGCTCCCCCATACTCTGAAGGTTCAAATGGACTACCCTACTGTTAGACAAATGGAGGAGCATTTTGGAAAATGACAAAACCCCATATTGTGGAATTTTTCCTTTAATTCTTGGAGGAGCTTGGAGGGAGTGTGTCTCTCCTGGTCAGTAAGGCCTTTCAACACCAAAAATTTGAATACAGAATCAAGGCAGTTATTTCCAAACAAACTACATGTGAGGTGTTCTCTCATTATGTTGTCTATGTTGTATATCCTAGGTAAACTTATGCTATTAGTGTTAGCGGTCACATGTGCATTATAAGATGTATGTTCATTTAACCTTAGTCTAAAGCACATCTCTTCACTCATACCCCTTCATATCCCTTTAGGTGAATGAAGCTATAACCACTTTTTCATATCCCTTTAGGTGAATGATGCTATAACCACTTCTTCATCTTGTATTCGACACAACACAACAATGAATAAAATAATACAAGCAATGGCAATCAATCTATATGTCTCTCTGTCTCTCTCTCTCTCTCTCTCTCTCTCTCTCTCTCTCTCTCTCTCTCTCTCTCTCTCTCTCTCTCTGGCGTGAACCTGGCGTGAACCTGTGCACCTTGCCCTGCTCGCTCTTCGCGCTACTAGCATGAACTTGGCGTGAACCTGGCGTGAACCTGTGCACCTGGCGTGAACCTTGCCCTGCTCGCGCTTCGCGCTAGCTGGCGTAGCGTAGCTGGGTATGTGCGACACCAGCAGCAGCGCAATGGGCAGGCACAAGTGGCAGCAAGGGGCGCGCTCAGCGATGGGCAAGAAGTGCTAGGTGTTCGCCCTCTGCCTCGCTGCTGTTTTCGCCATATGTGCGGTCCAGGTTGGTGGATATTCTTGTAGACGTGAGCGCATAGAAGCAAACACGGCGTTGCATAGTCAGCAGACATGGTGATGTATAGTCAGCATCATGCACAGTCAGCAGACACGGTGATGCACAGTGGCGGCGATAGCGCTCACTCAAACACCAACAACATAGACACACACACCTTCTGCGCAGGTGCTTACCAAGTTTGGGCTGTAGGCAAATAGAACTGCAGGAGGCGCCTAGGTTTGCAGGTATTGCAGAAAGTGCAGAAGGGATGGCTGGAGGCCTATTGGCAGGCTGTGCAGCTGCAAACAGTAAGGTGCAGGAGGTACAGTCAGGCAGAAGGTACAGCATCTGCCTCCCTTTTCCCACCCACCCTTGGCAGGCTACGCAGGTGCAAACAGTAAGGTGCAGGAGGTACAGTCAGGCAGAAGGTACAGCATCTGCCTCCCTTTTCCCACCCACCCTTGCTCAGGCCCCCAAGGCAGCAACTAGTAGGGGAAAACATGTCTCAACCACTAGAGGGGGAACAGGATGGTGAGACAACCTTTCACACCCCCACGAAGGCACCAAATGCCTACCGCAGAAGATTGAGGGAAGGAATCATGTCCCCTGGCTCACGAAGGTTTACAACGAAGATGGCCCGACGAGATGAGGCCCTTTATGAGGAGCTATAGCTTCACATAAGGACAGAGATGAACACCATGCGACAGGAGCTTGAAAAGGAATGGACCGAGCAGATGCATGCCCAAAGGAAAGTGATATACGAAACGCTGAAGGAAGAGATATATGTCCAATTGAAGGGAGAAATGCAAGCCCAAGTACGGGTTGAAATGGAATTAGCCCAAGCCTTGATGCACACGGAAATGAAAAAAGAGATGCAGAAATGGAAGGACGACATGCTCCGAGAGATTGGCACAACAATTGCATCGTACGAAGGCACTTTGAAGACATGTATGGCTGACCGTGAAAAAGACATCACAGAAATGCAAAAAACTTTGGAATCATGTAAGGAAAAAGTGGCTGCAGGTGAGAAGGAAATGCATTCATGGGCTGAAATTGCCACTGCCACAAAGAAACAAATTGAGGAAGTCAACCCATGGATTGAAGTAGTAAAAAAACAGAAGGATACACCAGTCAATAAAGTAGAGGTGATGAATGCTACATTGGAAGAGGAAGCCAAGAGACGGGCACGTGCCTTACATGTACGTGTAGTTGGGTGGGAAGATAAGGGAAATCCCCAAGAGGATGCAAAAGCTCTTGCAACAAAAATTGGAGCCACTGATGTGTTGAAAATACAAGTGAATAGGGTGTGTGCGAGAACAAGCCCTTGGTTAGAGGCTGTAAAAGAGGATGAGTAAATGTGAAAGAACCTGTGAAAAGGTGAGAAGAATATACTGGGAGAGAATAAAGGGTAGCATGAGGAAGATTAAGGAAGTGTGGAGATATTCTGGGAAGTGTGGAGATATTCTGGGAAAAGTGAAGAGGTAGAGAGCATCAGGGAAAAGAGGTGGAGTGAATCATGGAGAAATCAGTGGGATTTGATGCTTGATGTAAACTCTATAAATTGAGGCATTGCCCTAATGAGAATTTGCTGGTTTTTGAGTATCCATGCCTACATTAATCTATTTGTTAATTACCCACTTAATTATTTGCTAATCAATGATGTTGATTCTAGTGTTTGATCCACCATAGCTCATCACAATGCTCAAATTTCAACATGGTATCAGAGCCATGCTAATTTGTGAGCCCATTATCTTGCTAATTATTTTGCTAATTAGGATTAGTAGAAAATTATAATTTTCCCTCTTTTTTCAACTCACCTCTCTACCCCGAGCTGGTGGAGGAGCTCTAGCTCCTTGCATACTCAATCATTGGCCAAACCCTTCTAGCCCAAGGTAGCTAACCCAAAGGGGCTCGAGCCTATGCAATCAAAAGCGCAAACCGCCCACACTAGCTCTCAATTTTCGCAGATTTGCAGGCGTCGATTTTCTGAGGGGAATTTGAGATCTTCTCTTCCACAAGTCAAATCAGTCTAATTCCTCTTAGCCCCGGGGGTTTTCAAGCATGCTCTACAAGCTGGTGAAGACAGAATTCAATTTCATCAAGTCTACACTGAGATCCAAGCTCTTCATCAAATCTGCAGGTGACTTTGGTAAAACAGAGATTAAGCTTTCAATATTTGGTCAAATCTTGTGTTTCTTGGCTTAATCCTCTACTAGACTCATTGCTATTGATGCTTTGAAAGCATTTGAGCTCATTTGAAGTCTAAGGCACCAGATCTGGACTCCTCGCATACTCTATTTTTTGCACACAAAATAGTGGATTAATTTGCGAATCAATGATTAATCAGTGCTAATCACTATATTTTGGTACAATTGAGGGTTCAAATTAACCATTAAGTATCTGATACAGATCCCTATAACTTCAGATTGCAATTCGGAGTTGGTTTGATACTCCAACCATTCCGTACAAATTAGTTACCCTTGATTTAATGTAATTTCTGGTGATTTTATGCTGATAAATTTGTTGTAATCATCTCTTAAACACCAGATTGAGTTGTAAAAGGGTAGACACTGCCCTTGAATCTTGAAATTGGATCAAGAGGTAAGACCCCCTTCACATCACCATGAGTACAGCACAGGAAATAGCCAAATTTAATGGGGAGCAGTTTTACACATGGCAGACAAAAACCATGTATTTGCTCATGAGGAAAAATCTATGGGGATTAGTTGAAGGGAGAGATGAATGCCTAGAGAGAGGGAAAAATGAGTGGAAGAGCAGGAATGAAAAAGCATTGGGACTTATTGCACTCAGTTTAAATGATGAAATCATTCATCACATCACAGGGATACAATGGGCAAAAGATGCATGGGATGAACTCAATAAATTATTTGGTACACAAGCAAAAAATTCAAAGATAAATCTGTTAATGCAATTCTACAAATTGGACATGAAGGAAAGTGAACCTTTAATCACACACTTGAACAAATATAAAAGCATTAAGCAACAGCTGGCAGCTATTGGCAAAAAGGTAGAAGATGATGAGGCACTAGCAGTGCTTCTGAAGAGTGTGGACAAAGGTGATTATGAAAACATTGTAGCAACACTAAAGAATGTACCTGAATTGAAGCTACACGAGATAGAAGCAGCTCTACTAGAGCAAGAGAGCAGAGGTAAAGAGAAGAAATGGCCCGACTCAATAGCAGAAGAAGAAAAAGCATTCTTCACCCGAGGAGGATTCTCTCAAGGACGAGGACAAGGAAGAGGCACAGTAGGAGGAAGGACCTTCACTTGCCACAAATGTGGAAAGCCAGGACACATGGCGAGAGATTGCTACAGCAAACCCAGTGGAGAAGGAACGACATTGGCAAACTTCATGGAGGCTCCAAAGGAAGTGAAGTCGGATCATCTTTTTTGAGAGAGAGAGAGAGAGAGAGACCCCACAACCCAATGTAACCTGCCCCAACAAAGTAAAACCACCTTTGAGCCACCGATGATGTAGGCCACGTGGTAGATAGATGTATGTGTGAGCACTTTAGTCAAGGTCGCGGGCACTTATAGTAGCCTTGGACACATAGAGAGAGAGAGTGTCAAGGACTATGGAGTTTAGGGACTTGAGGCACTGGTCGCGGGCTGTCAAGTAAGAAAGAAACTTGATATAGGGTCCAGGTGTGCTAAGATAACTTGAGGGGAGGTGTAGACACTAGTCGCGGACTATCAAGTAAGGGGAGGCAAACTTGGTATAGGGTCTAGGTGTACTAGGAGAATTCACTTGAGGGGAGGTGTTGAAAATACAAGTGAATAGGGTGTGTGCGGGAACAAGCCCTTGGTTAGAGGCTGTAAAAGAGGATGAGTAAATGTGAAAGAACCTGTGAAAAGGTGAGAAGAATCTACTGGGAGAGAATAAAGGGTAGCATGAGAAGATTTAGAAAGTGTGGAGATATTCTGGGAAGTGTGGAGATATTCTGGGAGATATTCTGGGGAAAGTGAAGAGGTGGAGAGAATCAGGAAAAAGAGGTGGAGTGAATCATGGAGAAATCAGTGGGATTTGATGCTTGATGTAAATTCTATAAATTGAGGCATTGCCCTAATGAGAATTTGCTGGTTTTTGAGTATCCATGCCTACATTAATCTATTTGTTAATTACCCACTAATTACGTCTTAATTATTTGCTAATCACTTTGTTAATGATGTTGATTCTAGTGTTTGATCCACCATAGCTCATCACAATGCTCAAATTTCAACATGGTGTACCCATTACCGGAGCATGGCGAGTAGGCAGAGATGAAACTAGGGTGAAGATATTGATCATCAGGTTTGGTGACTTGGAGAAGAAGAAGGCCTTCCTCTCCAAAAGGATGGCCCTTAAGGGGGAAAAGATTTATTTGGATGAGGACCTTACACTGGCACAGATAGCACACCGAAAGGAACACATGCCGCGTGTGCTTGAGGCAAGGAAAGAGGGGAAATGGGTGATATACAGAGATGGCCAAGTCATCATTACGGAGAGGAGGCCCGCTTGACGGTGCACGGCCTATGAGACCTTGCGATTCACAGTGTGGAATTGCAATGGAGCCCTTAGAACAGATGCAGGATACTTTGAGGATACTTTCAGACACAGTGATATTGCTATGTATACGGAGACCCATCACTGCACAAACAAGAGGCTTCCTGACGTCCGGGGTTATAGATGGGAATCAGTTTTCCGCCCTCAGCCACGCACAGTGGGAGGTACCAGAGGATCGGGAGGAGTGGCAATACTTTACAAGGAGGAGTTACAGGGAGGAGCTTCGTGACAAAATACATGTGGTACATATAGAGATGCAGATGCGAGGTACATGTGGTACATATAGACATGCAGATGCGATGTCTATATGTACATGTGGTACATATAGACATGCAGATGCGAGGTACATGTGGGTCCGAATATACAGAGAGGGGCTCCGCGAGCTATATGTGGTGGTATGCTACTTTCCCCCACCATCAGGAGAGTCGCCCTATATACCACTATATGATGATATCATGAGGTTTGCCAGCATGGGAGACATATTACTATTGGGAGACTTTAATGCACTTACAGGCACAGAGCAGACAGAGTTGTATGATACTCAAGAGGCTATGTACCGAGAGATCACGACAGAGGATGTAGGGTTGCAGAGATCAGCACAGGATGAGGGGGAGATTACAGATTATGGCAGACATTTTCTCCCACTCGAGAGTGCACATGGGTTGGTCATATACAATGGCTTATTGAGATGGCAAGGATCAGATGCTCTCACACACTGGAACTCTAAAGGGGGAGCGAGCACAGTGGACTACTTGATGGGATCTCCTTCATTGATACTTGATGTGTGCGAGGTTTCACGATTTCCAGTAGGCCCATTGGCATAGCAGCCGATCATGCATACCTGAGTTTCACACTAGTAGGTAGATCCCCGAGAGATGGGCCAGCCACTCATCTACCTAGGTACCCGAGATATCAGTTGGGGTTTATCGGGATGCAGTATATCTGATGGCTTGTTCGCTTTAGACCTGCATAGCTCTCTGAACGAGATCACGAGAGGATTGGCAGGTGTTCTACATGCATCCGCCTCATATGCGTTTCCCTGCACTATGATCCCTTCCACCCACCCCCGCGGCACTGCCCCACAGAACAGTTGGTATGATGATGAGTGTCGTGAGACACGAGCACAGCTACATCGTGAGATTGCCATTGGGTCTCACCACACACATAGACAGGCCAGGATGATCTTTCGGCGCCTTGTGTGCGGAGGAAGAAACGAGCCTATCTGGCTAAGCTAGAGGAGGAGATCTACCAACTCTTCCTGGGGAAGGATAGCAAGCGGGCATGGAAGATGTTTTAGGAGAGATAGCCTGGTACTCCGATTACTACACCTGAGGCATGGCATACTTATGCTAGAGAGCTATATGATGCACCAGGACAGCCCCCCACCCCCCCCTCCACTAGGAGCTAGACCGCCTAGCAGCACCTTTTTTACTATGCAGATGGTGCTAGATGCGATAGACAGGTTACAGAATGGAAAGGCACAGGATCATGATGGGCTAGTTGGAGAGCACTTCTCATATGCACGAGACACTTTGGCTCCGCTCATTGTACATGTGTTTAGTCGTGCCATTTATGAGGGTTTCCCAACAAGCTGGACAGAGCATATCATTGCACCACTCTTTAAGAGTGGGGACCCCATGGTACCAGGCAACTACAGGACAATCATGATTGGTCATTACTTGGCCAAATTATATGGCTCTATATTGGAGTCGGAGTTGAGCCGATGGGCAGAGAGGCATGGTCATCGAGCACATGGACAGGCTAGCTTCAGGAGAGGATTTACTACCTTGGATCACATACTAACACTTCGGGCACTTATTGATGAAGAGGGCAGGGCACAGAAGAGAAGGATATACTGCTGCTTTGTGGACTTCTGCAAAGCCTTCGATCCCGTACCACGTGCCAGGCTTATGCACAGATTACATGACATTGAGGTACCCGAGGATATGCAGTGGGGGATATATGCTTTGTATGAGTCTGTGCAGGCAGAGTCCGAGCTCCAGGCGGACTATCTGATAGGGTGACCAGCACGATAGGGGTGAAGCAGGGATGCCCGCTATCGCATAGGCCTCCACGACCATATTCTCAAAACAGTCAAAATGCTTCCCTAGCATTCCTGACATAAAACAGTCATTTACAAACAGTTCACAAATACAGTTTCTATAATGAACTCTCGTCTTTCCACATTGTTCCACATCAATCCATATTACTTAACCCAATTCCAAATCATATGCGTATCCATTCTTAACCAGATACAACAATTTCCATCCCATCACATCAGATTCACTCACTTCACATAACATCCATTCTTATCTTTCTTAAATTACATTACATCCCATCACATCCATTTCTCATTACATCTCATTCATTCACATCTTGTATTATTCATTCACATTCTGATTCACATATCTCATCTCATCCATTCGCTCATATCGACGTCATATCCATTCACATACATATTCACATTCATTAATCCACATACACATCCACATTCGTACATCCACATCGATATCCACATCCATACATCCACATCCGCATCCGTATCTATACATCCACATCCATACATCCACATCCATATCCACATCCATACATCTATATCATACATTTACATCTGCGTTCACATTCATACATCCACATCCATACATCCATATCCACATCCAGATTCACATTCACACATCCACATCCACATTCACATTCACATACATCCACATTCCATTTCCATTTCCACATCCACATCCACATCTACATCCACATCCATACATCCATATCCACATCCATATCCTTATCCACATTCCACATTCATACATCCACATCCACATTCCATATCTACATCCATACATCCATTTTCACATCCACATTCATACATCCACACATCCACATTCACATTCATACATCCACATCCACATCCACATCCATACATCCATATCCACATTCCACATCCATACATCCATTTCCACATCCACATCATACATCTACATCTACATTCACATTCATACATCCACATCCACATCCATATCCACATTCACATCCATACATCCATATCAACATTCCACATTCACATACATCCCTATCCACATTCCACATTCATACATTCATCCACATTAATCTACATCATTCACACATCAAACCACATCATCCATTCACATCCAATTCACATGCCATCATTCATTCACATCCTCATATCACGATTCACATGCCATCACATTCCTTCACATCCTATACCATTCATTCACATCCTAATTTACAGGACATCACATCCATTCATCCATTTTCATTTATCTGATTCATATCACTTCCATCCATCCATTTACATCTATCTGACTCCTATCACATCTCATTACATCTATTTATAAAATGTAAGAGAATTCTAATTTTTTGATATAAAGATTCTTTACGAATCTAATTAAGCATAAAGACAACTTTAGTAGGAATAATACTTTTATAAAAATCCTTTTAGGCATAAATTCAATTTTAGGAAAAATAACACTTTCGAATTAAAAACAAACCTTTTATGCATTTTACTATGCATAAATTACATTTTAATGAGAATAACACTTTCAAAATAAAAATAATCTTTTATGCATCTATCTATGCATAAATTCAATTTCAATGAAAATAATACTTTCGAAATAAAAATAAATCTTTTATGCATCTTTCTATGCATAAAATCATAGGGAGGCCGACGCCGCTTCCGCTGCCACACCGGCAGGGCACCGCAAAGGGGACAGGGACTTCACATCGATGGTGAGGCTTTGGTGCAAATGTTCTCCAGTGCATGAGTATGGATATGTACTCATGGAGCAGCTGCTAGATTAATTTAGTCAAAAGAATAGTAAGCAATAGGCTTAACAAATATATAGTGGCTATTGTGTGATAAGGCTTAATCCATGATGAGGCTTAAATGTGAAAGTGCAGGTTCTTAAGCCGTGAGATGGAACTCCGTGAATTGTAATTCCGTGATATGGAATTCCGTGAATTTTCAAGTTTTGACTTGGAGGGGTTTTTTTTTTTGTCTTCTAGGTCATGACTTACAAGCAACAGCTTCTCATGCGCTCATTTCTCACTACCAGAGGGGTGACAAGAGCATTGTTATTTTGTTCTTGATGTGCTCCTAAGTCTCCGTATTTGATCTTGAATTTGTTGCTAAAATGATGTCGAGGCAGTAGGGAAGACTGCTGATTGTTTGCTTGAACAGACAAGCTCTTATGTTGGTGTGCTGAATGCGTGAGAGTGGTGGAGGGATTTGCTTGCTGTTTCTTGGGATTCATTCTTGTCAAACTATAGGTGAAGTTGTTGGGGTTGAAGTCGGTGGTGAGGTTTTCTTCACATTGTTCGATTTTGGCAACCATATGATGGAATTACCATCATAGTATCCTTGTTGTTGAAGTACATGCACAGGCACCCATCTTTGATGAACACTATAATTTGGTTGCCGATGTGCTTGGTGTTAAGGCTTTCTTCATTGTGCGAGCTTAGGGGACTTTGTGATGCGCTTGGGGACCCAAGCTTTGGTATTTCTTTGGTAGTACCCTTGTGCTTGCAGCAATGTTTTTGGTATCCACACTTGTTGCATTGGTGGAGTTCTTTGAGGAACTCGCATAGGCTCTTGTGGACGGTGTTGTGGAGTACTCTTCTTCTTCCTTGGCTTTCGAGTGCTTCACTGAGAAAGAGTTTTTGACTTTTGAGATACCCAAATTTGATTGGCACCTTCATAGTAGCCTTGAGCTACAAGTAGCCGCTTCTCCACCCACATTTTGATACTATTAAGATATCGTGATTGTGGGAATCTTGGTGGAATGGGTTATGCGTAGATTAGAGACAAAACGATGGAAAAAGCCAAGGGATGGCTCCCTGGCAGTGGTGCCAAAAATGTTATGGCTCACCCTAACCCTCCTTGAAACACATCCAAAAAGAGATTACCTGCTGGTGAACTGCAAAACTATCGTGAGGATCTTTCCAATGGCTGAGCTCGTAACCCTTGAGGTCTCCAAGCTCCACAACTCCTTGAGAAGCAATTCCACCGCGAAGAGCGTTGTCACACCGCCGCGTTGCACTATGGGTCCTCGTCCCTCCTCTCACCTCACTTCACTCACACACACTCACTAGCATGCATTAGGGAGAGAGATTAGCAAGAGCAAAACTCAATTGCACAATGGGAGAGTATGTTGTATTATGAGAGAAATTCACTTATATACATGGCCATAAGTGTTCACACTCACTTAAACTGAGGCCGACCGGGCACTTTAGGCTTATAAGAGGCCTAATGCTATTACAATGACTACTCTCATAATATATCCATGAAGTACATCACTTAGGACTTTATCCTCCTAACTTACTACCACACGCTCTTGAAGTGGGAATCGCCATAAATACTCTGTCACACCATTAACGGGCGCCCGTCCAAGTTGTAGCTTTGGACACTATTGCTTCATATCATGAATGTATGACCCTTTGGTGTATCTGTCGTGACTCCTTGATGTAAGATAATGGCGGTAGCTCTTGTTAATCCTAGAATTGGATTAACATCAAGGTGACCTAACTTGCCACATACATCACATAATACAAGCTTGTTGTTGTTTCAATGATGACATTGGGCCATTACATGCCCCATTCTTCCACAATGGTTACATTTCACATTGGAATTATTAAAGAAAATAGTCTCCCTGCTATTTGTTGAGTGTTACTACTAATATTGAGACTAATCATGCAATGGTGAGCCTAGCTCTGATACCAAGTTGAGAAAATATATGATTTGAGATGGCTATGGAGTGTGTGAGAGTTGTAAGAGAGAGCTATGGTGGATAAAAGATGAAAGAAGATATTATTAGAGCATGATATCAACACTAATAGAGGTAATATAAGACAAGACTAATTAAAACATCACGTTTTTACATTATGAGAATGAGCTTGATACATCCATATGTAGCTCTCATCCACATGTTCTATGCACACTTGTGCCATCCATGTGTTCATAAATGCTCACATTCCTTGTGCACCCTTGCATTTTCCATGTGCCTACTTTTTGATCCTTGACTACCTTTTACATTCATCCTTTCACATGCTCAAATACCCTTAGCTTGCATCCATTCTAATTTCATAACATCCTAGACTCCATCTACCTTACTCCCACATACATGTGTCCCATACATGATATGACGGGCACCACATTTCAACAAGTAATGCTTGAGGTATTTCTACTTTGCAAACAACAACCACTTTAACTTTTATCCTTGCAAGCTCAATGTCCAAGTATTCATCCTCAAGGATGGTAAGAGCAACCGAATTTATATTTAAGGTTTTCCCTAGGAAGCACATTTTTGCTTTCGCTAATGTCACAGTATCATCTACTAGCTTTGAGTCCAATAACTCTTCCTATGTACATCGAGGCAAACTGAGCCCTGAGACCTCCTGGGGTAGTTCACATGAACCTCCTTGCATGCCCAAATTGTGCTATTGGCCTCCCTATACAGGCATGAGACATGAGACCCCTCTAATCAATTCCTAGGAAAACCCCGTGTGTGCCATCATGCCTTCTAAGAAGTCCCAATCCACTCTATCATATGTTTTTTCAAAGTTCAATAAGAGGATGTCAAGGGGTTTCTCACTAGATTTGGCTCACTCTACAACTTTCCAAAATGAGAAGATGGTATCAAATATACTCCTTCATTAGAGAAACCCATTTTATGTGTCATGAGTGACCCTTTGAAGCATAGGTTGTAACCACACACGCAATGCATTAGCTAAAATTTTATATGTAGGTCCAGGTAAAGTAATGGGCCTCCACTACTTGTTGATGTTTTTCTTATCTCCATCTTTTGGAATAAGATGGATAAGACCATCTGTGAGAAAAGTGGGCATTGTACCTATACGCCACATCACCTATAAAGAAACAGTAATCTTAACCCCAATATGGTCCTAAAACTGTATAAAAAAGGATGGGGAGATGTTGAAACACCAAAATATCATACATGTGACATTGGGGATAAGGGCATATGGTTCATAGGTCTTATAGCCATCATACATATGGTAGACTATGTTCAAAGGATGATCTAAATCAACATATTCTAGGTGCCTAGCTCAAGTGGAGGAAGATCTCACTTTCCCTCAAATCTAGGCAATGGGTGCTCACTTCAAGGGTTCCTAGGGTTTTGCTTAAGGGTTAATCATGCCTTAATCACTTGTACTCTAGCCTATATAAGAGGTTCACATCTAATGGAAGAATACAACACTCTCGTTCTTTTTCTCATCATTATGCTTCCATTAATCTTAATCCCATGTGATTAGTCTTAAACTATTTTTCTTAGCTTAATGTTGCCTTCACCATGCCTTTCATCATCATGGTTGATCCACCATGAAAGCCAACATGGGTATTAGAGCCCAGATCTACTCTCCTTCAACCTTATTAGCTTTAGCTTATCATTTAAACTAATCATGATTAGTAGTTAATCTCTTTTACACCATATTTTCCATTTAGGTCATCATCTCCCTCCTATACCCACATTCAGTGGAGTTTTGGTTGCTCCTCATAGGAGCAACCAAAGCTCAAGCCAAGCTTTGGAGGTTATTCTCACCTTCGCGCAGCTTCCACCTGCCTCAATCGAAGCTATTCACACACATAGATCAACACCATGAGTAGATGATTAACAAAACACAACGTTTTTGGGGGAAAAACGCAATGGCATGCGTTTTACAACAGTCGGCCTATTTCGCTTGGCTCCGGGGGGTTTTGATGATGACAAACACTCGGGTGCAATCTGTTTTTTGATTGGAGATCTACAGTAGATAGCTGAGTCGGGCATGGGCACTCAAATAGTAGCATTTTTGGTAAAGTTGAGATTAACCTTGATTAAGAGTTGTTAATATTGTGTGTATGAGTTTAAAAATCATCAGTGGTAGCTTCTATTACTTGTTTCATGCTTACTTTGCAAAAAGCCCCATCATTTGGTGCTTAAATTTTACACTCCAAGTCAACCTCTTCTTTTGCACTATAAACAGTTACTTGTCTCTTCTAACTAAGTGATTAACGCTCATCATTTGTCTCTTCTAACTAAGTGATTAACGCTCATCATTGAGGTGATTTTGGACCATTGGGGGTTCAATCATACCATTGGGGACTTTCTATTGCGTGACAAATCTTCATCTTGAGAAAGCCCCTTGATTTGCCCCTCCGACAGTGCTCTTCAAAAATCAAGGTGTTTTCTGCATAATTAACATAAAATTGCTTTCACTAATACCTTGATTACTACTAATGATCTAAGGTTTTTTGGGCATTTTATGATTGGATCTACAAATTTGGATGTTGCTAAACCTCTATAAAGCATCAAATCATATTTTTCCCTTGATTTGAGTGGTCAATTTGTTAATCCAAAATAGGGTATAAATCTGCATAAGCATTGTTTGGAATAATGGGATTTATGAGCTTGTATGCATTATGTAATTCATTGATCATGCTCATTAATCAGTTATACAAGGGCAAGACACTGGTCATGGATAAGACTAAGACTCCCTTATGTATACTTGAATTATCTTTTAAAAGGGATGGACATCATCATCATGTAAGGCTTTATGAACACATTGAGAAAATGTTTTATTTTTGCCTACATGGATTTCATGACACAATGAAATCAAGGATGAATACCCGGCTAAGCACAATGCAGAGAGAGGTAATAGTGGTATAGTGGCATGCACTGGTGGTAATCTGACTGTGAGGCTTGGCTTGTATGCCGCCTCTGTTGGTGTGAAGGTGTTGAGTGGAGGTTGCAAAGTGTGAAGGGGTGAGTGGTTGAGATGGCCCGATGAGTAATGATAGGCCTGCCCTTTAGTGTGGAGGCAAAAAGTAAAGGGTTGCCTGTATGTGAAGGAGCCAAGTGACTGAGATGGCCACATAGGGTACACCCCACGGTTGCCTTTTGACGGCACCCCATGTGCTTGTCAAATTTGACAAGAAAGGAATGAGACTTGCAAGTATTTCACCATTTATATGTAATCTATGATGGCTGAGAACACTGTCACAAGCAAGCACCATAAGGCAGTGACCACCTAGGCAGTAGAGGTTGACAATAAGCTCATTGTCACAAGTAAGCACCATAACATTGGGAACAATGTCCACTGAGGCACTGACCAGAAAGGTCGGCAAGGCAAGGCAAGGATAGGGGGCACTTGTAGGACCAGTCCCCAAAAGCTGACCCAATGGCCTCCAGCATTGGCCAATACGCATGTGGAAGACCTGGGAATCTGAGTCTAAGAGGAAAGTGGTTTTGGTCTTCTTCAAGAGGATCGAAATAGCTGATGTTTGGCATCTTTCTCGGGCCCAATGGGAATGGGCTAGGAGAATACATTTGGGATAAGGGAGGATTCTTGTGATAATGTTGAGAGGAAATCAATGTGAATAAGATTAGACAGGTATTGATCATACAATGCATCAAACATGGTGTGACATTATGTCCAAGGGAGGTGGTTATGGACCAATAGGGTTGCTAAGATCAAAACACATGTGAAAGTGGTCAATTATGGGCATTTCAGGGAAGATGTAGAAGTGTGGTATCCATGGGATTAAGGCAGGGGATCCAATGAGGCAGTCAACCACACCCTTCCTACCTCTTTGGGGGTGTAGGTCCATCTTTGAATTCGTAAAAAATGAGGAGGCTCTGTGATATGCCCAACCTTAGAAGGTAACTCCCATATTTACTGACCCATATTTAGAAGGTATCTCCCATATTTATTGACCCAATAAGTAATACCTCATATCTTGTGCATAAAAGGGGTGGGGATAGAAAAAGGGTGTCTTCTTGAAAATCTAGGATCTTTGCTTGCATCTCCGTTGTAATTTCCCCAATAACAACACACCTCAATAACTTCTCATGTTTGTACAAAGAAATGGTATGGAGACCCTACCTCTCGTGCACCTAAATAATATCGAGACTATGGAGAGTTTTCTTGTTGAAAGTAATCTACCACCACCCTATCCACATAAATCTTGCATGTTCATCTCTGCGCAACACTGCCACACCACTTAATCCTCGTAGCCCTTGTCACACGAGTTTCTTCTGCAAAGGCTACTTGCCATCATGTGTTTTTTTGTACCTCTGCTAGTACCCTTTCAAGGCTGTGATGGGTTTCTGTGTAAGAGGAAAATTTCACAATGCAACAAAAAAATGTACATCTAATCTCATGGGCTTAGCGGCCACTTCTCGCCCCTTCTTTTTTGGGCTGGGTTAGGGGGTGGTTGTTTGTGTGTGTGTGAGAGAGAGTGAGTGAGTGAGAGTGAGACTCTCTCTCACTCACACTCTCTTTTTTTTTTCATGAAGTCTATTTATATTTATGTTACAGTCAGCCCTCCCCAGAAAGAGGGCATGCAACTACAACATCAAAAGATAGCAATGTATGACAAGTATGCAGGGTGATCCGGATCACGAGCATGCAGACAGTCGAAGAACGATTGTCACAGAGATGCTCGGAAGAAGTGGTATTTAGCTAGAGGCAGATGGGCACTCACACTCACTCTCACTCTCTCTCTCTCACTCTCACACACACATGCATGGCCTTCTTTGACTGCTAGGTAGTCAATTCCATGGGCCCTATATAGGGACCTCAGTTGTATCGTTTGTAGGTTTTCACCTCGCAATGAGGTTTCCCACTGGTAATATAAGAATTACTAAAAAGAGAGAGAGTGGGAGAGAGAGAGTGCGAGTGTGAGTGTGAGTGCTCGAGCTGAAACCCACCTTCGTATATGCATTTATCATTAATGGGTGCACGATACCTATGAACCCTAGTGAAACAAGTGTGTATTGTCAAATCCTCCTACATGAATCATGTGGTCTCCTTCGATGTTGGCCTCTTCTTAAGAATAGGACGAGTTGGTGCATCTTTGTATTTCACGCACAATCGTCTTTCCTTTTCTCACTTGCCATGCCTTTTTAATGCATGGCTCCTCGTCACTGCCATCAATTTGTCACTACCGTTGTGATAGTTTCCATTGGAGACATTTGTGCCATATTTTGTTCCTATGAATCTAAAATGAAGTGCTTTTGTGAATCCGGAATCCATTTCACAACTTTTGTGAATCAATGCTTAGCCAGAATTCCCTTCTATATGGGTGTTTCTTTGGCATTTCAATACACTTTTTTAATGGACCTATCGGCTTGGTTTGTTTGATTACATTTCCTTATGATACTTTCAAGCCTACCACAAGCTTGCACTAAGTCCCTATCTTTCCTTCAACACTGCATCCACCAACAGTGGTGTCCTTTTTATACATTTTGTATACAATATTTTGCATATGTTGCAGATTTGTGGCCATCCTCACAATGTAGCAATTTTCTCAAGTATGTTTTGCCCAAGGGCTTGGCTATCAGGATCCCAAATATCATTCAAACATTTCTCTAATTATATTTTTCTACCTTTCCACTTTCTAGTGCATTTTGACTTATGCTACTTTCTGGTTCTACTTCCTGCAGTCTTTGCTTGCTAATTCCACATTCTTGCATAGTATTCTTCCATTCTTCTCAGAAAGTCGCAAATACTAAGATTCAGATATGAGCTTGCTGATTTCAAAACAACTAATGTTGAGATGTGGTGCACACATCTCTTCTGAAGCAAGATATACAGCAGCTTGACCACTCCCGAGACGGCTTTGCTCTTGCTTAAGTATTGACCCCCGGACCAAAGAGCTCCAAATTGAATCAAGATTTGCCCCAATGCCTTAGCCATGAACCATTACATGACCATTTATGCCCACCAGAATAGAAACGCAGCAAACAAAAAATCAGGGTGTGCATGCAAGAGAGAGAGAGAGAGAGAGAGAGAGAGAGAGAGAAGATATTCACACGCTGATTACGAAAAGAAGTCAAAACAAATACACATCCATAAGAATGAAAAAGATGCTAATTGGTGAGGAAGCAAGCAGCATGCATTGCATACACAGATCATGGAGGAGGGAATCCCTCTAAAGTGTGCTCACAAGCTCCTCTCGTGGCTCACTCACACCTTACTATGATCTAAACTCAAAGCAAATTACGTCTCTCCAAAAGCTGTTCCCTTGTGCAGAGAGATCCTGTTCATCTCAGGTAGACACGTACCATCTGAAGCTCTATTTCAAAAAGGAGTAAAGCATGGACCAGCAAGCAATCCAGTATTGAGAAAAGAACCAACATTCATGTAGCCTTAGCAGATTGTCAAAACCATCACTACACAATATTCAAACAAGTGAACCAAGACTTGTCTGCACTACACCCATACTCATGTATGTCATGGTCTTTTCTACTGGAATGTTTTGTGCTGTCTATGTAACCAAAAAGTTAATGCAAGCTCAGCCACCACAACTTACAGCTGTACTAGCATCTACAGTCGTCCAGAGATTACCAAAAGCATAGCAGCATTTCTAGTTCTTCCTTTGGCAAAGCCATCCACCTAGGATTGTAATCTGAATTCGGCTCGATTGTCCTTGCTGCAATATTAGACTCTGGGACTGAGGTGGACACCACATGCATCAGAAACACCTGTCAGCAACAGCCTTCTTGCGACCCCTCTCCCTAGACCTTCCATTACTGGCTTTGTGAGGTATATTGAGCATCGCTATCAACAAAGCCAGATAGCTGCATATTCCTTTGCTCCGGAACAGCCATAACTGTATCTTCCTGATCTGCCTGCCCAACTGCCATTGGTTCTGGCTCTCTAGCCATAGGAGCTTCTGGTGCAGGTCCCATTTGTCCACAAGTTATATCCCCATCCTGATCTGCACCTGTCATCACCACCCGTCCTGCACCCCTTTGATCTTGCGGCGTACCTGAAAAATCTGAAATGGTATCTCCATCCCCATGCTCAGTAACTGTCATCACCACATCTGGCTGTCCAGTACCAATTTGCTCTTGCTTTGTGGCCACAGTGTTGGTGATTACAGAGGTTTGTTCCTTCCCTTTACTCCCTTGCTCTACTGAAGTTCTCTTTACTAAACCTGCCTGACCCCCACTCACTTGCTCCTGCTTGGTAGCCCCATGACCTGCTGGTGAAAATTCTCTCTCTTCTGCCACAGAAGGTGCTTGACCCCTGCTAAAATCAGTACCTTGGCTAGTAGCAGCTGCAGGATCTTGACTATGTGTTAATGGCATCCTTGAGGCTGCCCTTAATGCAGGAGATGACTCTGCTGTCAATGGTGGAATGTGAGCGTTCAGCTGCGTTGACATAGAAAATGCTACCTGCTGATCTCTAATTGTTGCCTTAACTTTGGGAGCAACATCATTGAGCTTAGACAAGGGAACCGACAAACCTGGTTCAAAAACCAAACCCCGCAGCACAAGGGGTGAATCACCA
The DNA here is from genome assembly GCF_041138505.1 of Cibotium barometz. Taxonomy (NCBI): domain Eukaryota; kingdom Viridiplantae; phylum Streptophyta; class Polypodiopsida; order Cyatheales; family Cibotiaceae; genus Cibotium; species Cibotium barometz. Next base: position 21,715,031 of record NC_141066.1, on the reverse strand, counting down.
ACTTTGACTGTAAGAAGGTACCCTGCATCAAAAGATCCATCCACAATGCCATGAACCTCTTGCCCGATGAAAGCGTTTTCAGGTTCTGCAGGTTTAGAGACATCACTTTTCTTCAGCCTAGGCTTTTTGACCTTGCTATCTTCCTTTGGTGGCATGGCTCCCTTTGGTTTAGTCATTGAAGGGCACCTCAAATTTCTTCTGAACTCAAGGCAAACCACATCGGCTTTTGATTCAGTTATCAGGCAGAAATATAAAAAGCATGTCATTTATATCAAGCAAATACTTCTCATTTCTGCAAAAGCATTTGCACATCCTTCCTAACATATTTTAACACAGAGACCCTGAACAAACACACATTTTACAAGTCTATATGCATGAATGAGGGCCAGGTCATGCGAGCTTGCCTCCAAAATCATGTTCGTGCAGTGTTTTTGTAATCTGACTTGTCTGGTTTGCATTTAATGGCTGTGGATTATTCCACATAGGCGGACAGGCTGTGTGAATGACGTGTATGAGAGCATCGTGTGGATCACTTGACATCTCCACTCCTCCCAGGTCAAGCCCTTGTGTAGAGAAAGTAGGGTGGATAGCATGGAGGTGGAGTGTCCACAGCACCACCACCCATCGCCCATGTACGTGGGATGTGGGCACCTCATGTTGTGAGCTGGTTGCTGATTCCAAACAGGTGTGCCAGCACTTCATGGTTTCCAAGAAGGTTTGTGGAATTAACCTACATAGAGAAACAGACTGTGTGAGTAGGGTATCAGAGCTCAATTTCATACCTGGAACACTCTTCTCAGAGGGGGCTGTTTAAGGCAGATCTCACACATGATAGGGATCTTTAGGTGTTGTGTGATGGCTATATAATTATTGCACATAGGGGGGCAGGCTGTAAGGGTGAGGGATACGAAAGCATGTGGACCACTAGACATCTTCAACCCCCGGGCCCATCCTTTTGTAGGGAAGGTAGGGAGGTGGTGTGGAGGAGCGTCTCCACAGTGCCTCCTGTTGTCTGGGGATGGCAATTCTGAATAGGTGTGCCAGCAGTTCTTGGTCACCAAGACGCATTGACTACTCTAAAATATGCTTTCACGTGCCTGACTGTCACGATGGCTAATCGATACTTTGCTTTTTGTTTGATGGTGCCAAATCAGCTAGATACATCAACATTCCAAGACAGCTTAAATATCTCAACAAAACCTACCAGTTGAAAGCTATATAGGAGGCAGCATATTCTTGATGATGATTTTGATGCCCTAGTTCAGCCACAATCAGAGGAATGGGTCTAACAGTTGGTTGCAGCAATGCACCAGAAAGTGAACTAGTGTGAGCACAATGACGGTGATCAATAACCTTGTCATGAAGACTAAGGGCCTTTACAGATGAAAAAGTTGGAAGCCAAAACTGCCAGCAGCATTGCCCATCCAAACCACAGCAACACCCACTCATCATCAGATGTTTGACAGATTTTTGATTGGGTAGGTATATCTGTAAAGACCCTAAATTATTGCTCTTGTTTCTCAAAGCTTACCACACCTTGAAGTGAAAGCAATGGCTTAGTCTTCAAGAAAAAGGGCGCCCTTCATCATCATCAATAGAGTGTGAAAGCAATGGCTTAGTCATGAGAAAGGGTGCCCTTTGACATCATCATGTACACCCTTAGTTCACATTCCCCTCTTGTCACCCTTCATCAATGGGTCCTCAGTATATAAGCACAAGTCATCATAATCAGCAAATCATGGAGTTCATTCATCAAATTGGAAGTTGATCAAGTCAGAAGTTCAGCAGATTCAACATGAAGTCAAATCATAGATCTCTGAGGTGTTCACACATCTCATCTTAGTTGTAATCATTTGCATCATTAATATAGTTGCATTTGCATTCATTTAAATTCATCTCTACAGTAACTAAGTTAATTAAGGCTGTGATTAATGCGATCAACCCTCATCATGTAACATCATGGGTTGAAAAGCTCTAAATAACAAGAAAAAAAAGAGAACCAATCTTGTCGAGAGAGAAGCATCAAAAAACCCTTGGTTAATTGAGCCTGTGTCTGTATTGTCTTATTGTGGCAAGTTGACGAGGTCAAAAGCACTATATGCACAAGATCCAAGAGAGATCAGCCAGCTCAAGTCTGCCAATCAGAAGCAATTATTATACCATGTAAATAACTCCCCATTAAGTATTACTTGTAGGCTTTTCTGAATGACAAATACTGTTTCTAGCGAAAAAGAAAAGCAAAAAGACATGCATGCCCAAAGAAACATGGACGATCTTTGGCTGCCACGTGCAATGTGTAACGCATGGTTTGATGACACAGACTATTTGGTCAGGATAGGGCCAGGTAGCTGACCTGGCAAAGGCGAAGTGGCTTATTAACATCCCTGTATGAAATATGTCGCATACCATTTGCTGGCATGGCATAGTCAACAGAAAAATTATGCCGCATCAACATGTGCTGTGACATGCATTGATGCTTGCCCGAAAAAAGCTTGCTGTAGACCAGCCTCATGATCCTTGCTAGTATTATACACCATAATCCAAAAGCATCCCATGCATGTAGTTCTGATCTCCCTTGCATAAGGGACAAACATGACTTGGCCTCATGCATGTTATCACTGTGTAGTCACTGTCCCTCTACATATGCAACAAGAGCCAAGCACATGGTTCTTCAATCCTGTGTAAGCAATGCACGTAAAGATTGACTGTTCTCTAAACCAACTCCAGGTAAAGCCAAAGAGCACCAACCTGCTTTCTAAACAGCACAGGTGAACTGCAAAAGGTGCTTGATCCTTTGGGAGTTTTATTAACCTTAGCTATCCCCTAGTGCAATCGAACCATTAGACTGGTCTGTATAATACTTAACTAACACACCTTAATCATGTTGTTGGTGTAAATCATATCACATTGTTTAGGTCCACTCTTTTAAAGCCCTAAACCTTGATTGACAAGAACTGACTGCAATCTTGAATCATCTTTGCAAACATAACGTTAGCTGTTTGGTAAATCAAGGTTTGTTGGAGAAAACGTCATTTTAACAGTTTAGCTGGATTAGAGCCGGGTAAACAGTCTGCTTCCTTTTTGAAGCTTTAAGGCAATGTAATAGTCTGCATGTTCACAACAACCTCCCTTTTCAGCCTGTTGTAGATACAGTAGAGAGTTGTGGTTTCTGAAAAATAAGTTAGGGTTTCAGGAAATGGAAGATTTAGGGTTTTTGTAGAGGAAAAATAGTTTAGCGTGAAGGGGCTTAAGTAAGGGTTATCTTAGCAGTTGGACAGAGAGAGTGTATGTGAGACTGTAAAATGGGGGGAGCAAGGTTTTAAGTTAGGGTTTCTTCTGACGTATCTGAGACTATTGATTAGGAGGGGTTAGGGTTTCTTGTTGGGTACCTGAGACAGTTGGATAGGAGGAGCTAGGGTTTAAGTAAAGGTTTCTTCTTAGATACCTGAGACTGTTAAGCTTAGAGTTTTCTCAGGTTCCTGGGACTCGAGTTAGCGTTTCTTCTTAGATACCTGAGAAAGTTGAACAGGGAGAGTTTGAGAGATTCTTATTGGGTATCTGAGACTATTGAAAAGGAAAAGCTATGGTTTCTTTCTAAATGTTGGATAGAGGAAGCTTAGGTTGCTTCTAAGCATCTGAGAGTGCTGAACATGCAGGGTTAGGGTTGGGGTTTCTGATTTTCGTCAAAAAGTTTCTCTCTCTCTCTCTCTCACACACACCCCCCCAACCGACGCACAGCCACACACAGAAGACAAGCACACCCACACACAGAGACAAGCTGACAGTTAGACAAGGTGAGGCTTCAACGAGAAAAACACGCAGAGAAGACAGAAGCACAAACAAGAGAGATGAGAGGTTCTACGGTTTTACCTCGGAGTGTGGCTATGGCGCAAACTTCCAAGCCGTTCGTTACCCGCCCTGAAGTCTAAAAACAAATGAAGAAAAAAGAATGAAGGGAATGTTGCGGCTACAGTACTGGGTGAGTCGTAGTGATGATGAGGAGGAAGAAGAAGGTTAAAATCTGCCCAGGCAGCCCTTGACAAATGTCGGCTGGCTGGCGCGTTCAGCCAATCAAAACACTTGAATACACACCGCCATGCATAGTCATGTATCACACTTCATTTTCTCTAACGGAGTTAATTAATTTGCCTTCCTAATGGAGTAAAATTATGCCATCCCAAAGCCTATACCACTCACCTAGGGAGTTTACACACTTATTATGCCTTGAATCCCCCCACTCTTTCATAAAAATAGGGTGGGCAGACATATAGGTGAGGAAGACTCCCCATCTAGGACCATGGGAGAGGGCATCTAAGGGAGATCTCAAGGATTCCATGCATGTTTTCCCTATACAGGCCCTCATCTACACCATCGCATACACATGTGGACACCAACTGTCCTCCATCGAGTTGACGTTCGTTTTTTAGGGTTGCCCAAGGCCATTTACCTGTTAAGAGATGTAAAAACAAATATATGACTCCCACAATATTTTATTAAGCTTACTAAAGAAGGGTAGATCTTGAGAAAAAAAACTAATATATTAATGATTTTAATCATTTTAATGCATTAAAAACAACTATCTGTAAAGGGTCATCGAGTCTTAAAGAAGAATTTAATTTTTTTTCTTTTATTGAAACCTTGAAGGTGACAGGAAGGCCCATGATCCATCTCTATCTATTCATAATTTATCACTTTTAACACATCACACATAATTGGCACACAATGGACAATCACCAATATAAAAAATCCAGCAAAATCCTAGAATGGCCATAAGGACCAAAGCTAAGAGAACACTGTTGAGATTGTGAAACAACAAGAGAGGAGAGCATTGCCAAACCCAACTTGCCTTTGGAAAAGAGTTCATTCAATTTCAGGAGGCTATTGCCTCAAGCTTCCAGCTAGGTTAGAGACAATAAGCCTTGTTGTTTGTAGTCCCTTAGACAAAGCCTTGTTGTTCCTTAAAATGGTGCCTCATTTGAGTGAGGCTTGATTATTTATCCTAAGCCACCTTTAGGCCTTAAATTAGTTTGTTCTTACCACCATTAAACCTTTCCAAGTCTCTTAAACATCACAAGTGATGCTCTTTTAATTAAAAATAAAGCTCACCAAGAAAATGCTAATTAATGAAAAATCGACCAATCAATAGGTTGTTCATGACCAATACTCACATTTCAATTAAAAAGGAAGCTCACTAAGCAAAAACTAATGAGAATGGACTTATCAATATATTATTCATGGCACAAGATTAATGCACACTCAAAGTATGTGAACTAAGTAAGATTATAGCTAATCAAGCAAGCATAAGACACATAGATTAAGCTAACTGAGAAGCATAGTCACATGAGAACACACATAACTTTAGTATTGCATGGGCAAGAGCACACTCACAAAGTAACACCAAGCTTATATTAATCACAAAGGGTGTTACACATAAGCTACGCTCTCACACCACCTAAATGAGCGTGTGGACCTCAATATATAAGCCTCACTAAGGGAGGCACCTAGATCCACATTCTCTCCACCTCTCCTACATATTCTCCACCTCCCCTACATCAATGGGAGATGCCTTGGATCATGGAGATTTTACCTAGTACCATATTGCCTTTTACAAGGACTTCTAACCTTAGATTCGACCTAGGGATTCACTTAGTAGCATTGCCTTTTTCAAGGACTTCTAACCATAGCTCTTGGGCTTTAGTTGTAATGCCTCCGCTACGGCTGCGTCTTCCTCAAGCCGCCATAGCCTAGGCGTGGAGAAGAAGAGAGGGTGGAAGTCGGTTCACCTCCCAACTAGATAATGACGAGTTAGGGTTTCTCGTTGGGTTTTATACCAAAACCCTGGCCTGTGTCCACACCTCCTAGCCCGGCCGCCCATCTTACTTAAGAGCCGTGCTAACTTAGATGTGTACACACATCGACCAAACCCTAACGCCCATTAACCCCTGAACCCCGCTAGCACTAATAATACTCTCGAGACTCCGAAAGCTATTAACTTATGCTAGGGTTCGACTTCCGTACGACCATAGTCCTGACATTACTCCCCCTTCGAAAAGAGTTTTTGTCCTCGAAAACAAAAGTGGGGAAACGTTTCCTCATCACACTAATGTTTTCCCAAGTGGAGCCTTCCTCTGGACAGTCCTTCCACTTGATAAGAGCTTGTTTCCGAACTTGGTGGCGAGTACGTAACATGTGGTAATCCAATACTCTTTCTGGTTCATGAGGCAGTATTGGAGGTTCCACATATTCTACCAAGAAAGAATCATCCACCGGCCTTTCATGACCCATAAGGCGTTTCCTCAAACGGCTTACGTGAAAGATGGGATGAACCTTGGAATGTGCTGGTAACTCAAGTTTATAGGCTACTGGGCCCACTTTCTTGAGTATCTTAAACGGAACACAAAATCGGGGCGACAATTTTGGTACGGGACCCGTTTTTAAACTGGTGGAGTTTTCTGGTACCTTCAGAAACACCCAATCACCTTCTTGAAAGTGAAGTGGCCTACGTTTCTGGTGCGCAAACTTCTTGTAACGATCTTGCGCTTGACGAACATTTAATCGTGCAAGGCGCAACATATCCATATGGTCTTGGATAAAATCCTTAACCTGACTGATTTTCTCATGCTGTTATTCACAGAGTTGAAAAGAAAATTGTTAGAATCTTTACGAGGCAAATGCAAGCATGATTCAACATACTCAAAGGTGTGGAATCATGTTCAAATGAGGGGTCCCTCTCACTCAAACGGTAGTGTTCCCAGTTCTTCCACACATGGTTCTTCTTTATCACAAGATGAACTACAGCGATGGAAAAACTTTTCCATCGATGATGGATACTTACTCCACAAGGGGAGAGTTTGTGTTCCATTGGACTTAGACACTAGGCGCCAAATTCTTTTTGAGTGTCATGATAGTCCAAGTGCAAATCATGCGGGCATTCGCAAAACGTATGCTCTCGTAAGAAAGCATTTCTATTGGCCTGGACTTCACAAGGATGTTACTGACTATGTTCTGCGCAGTGTCAGAAGTGTCAAGTGAACAAAGCAGAACATCTTAAAGCTGGCGGGTTACTGCATCCATTAGAGATTCCCGACGGAAAGTGGGAAAGTATCTCTATGGATTTTATAACGGGCTTGCCCACAACGAATCGTGGACATGATGCCATTTGGGTAATCGTGGATCGATTTACCAAACGTTGTAGGTTTGTGCCTACTAAGAAAACAGTTACAACTCCAGAATTGGGACGCCTTTTCGTGGAGAATGTTTACCGACTTTATGGCTTACGGTCCAATATTGTCAGTGATCGCGATCGCAAGTTTAACAGCCATTTTTGGCGAGCAGTATTCAGTAAGTTGGGTACTATGTTGAACCTTAGTACAGCTGATCATCCGCAGACAGATGGTCAGACTGAACGGGTTAATCAAGTGCTGGAAGATATGCTTAGGACATATGTCAGCAAAAAACAATCTGATTGGGAGTCTTATTTGCCTATTCTTGAGTTTGCTTACAATAGTGCAAAGCATGTATCGACAGGCTTTAGCCCTTTCATGTTGATGTATGGTTTTCAGCCACGTTCACCAGTGTCGGTGGGACTGGCGCACTCTCGTCCTAAGATGACATCCGCACGAGACATATTCATCACTTGGAAGTCAAGAACCATAGTGTGTTCTTGCACAAACACAGGCACTTGCCGTACTAGAGTATCCCACACATCGTGATCATCCCCCTGAATGGTGGACACCACATAACGATGAGAACTCTTTGTCTCTGGCAACTTTAATTTCTTAACTAATGCATAGTTCAAGAAATTGTGCGTGGCACCATCGTCAATAAGAATACGTACTCGATGACCATAAAAGGAGCCATGCATACGGACCAAATCATGTGGTCCAACTGTCTCTTGCCACATAGATGCAGTGAGATTACACTCATGCATCTCGGCAGTGTGCGAAACCTCTACCGCATAATACTTAGGATCAGCATCCAAGGGAAGCGTTTGCACCATGTGTACAGCCTTCTCCTTGACCTTGTCCTTATTCTTGCGAGGTAACTGTGGATAATTTTTCTTCTCATGATCACTACCTAAGCAATGATAACATAGTTTCTCCTTCTTGGCCCGTTTATAGTCTTGTGGAGACAACGGACCACTTGACCCTTTAGACTTCTTTATGTTTTCAGTAGAATTGCTGGCAAGTTTATGCTTATTAGCATTAAATTGCGAGCCATTGAATTTGGCCGGTCTATCCATGCCCTTCTTATCCATGGTGTCATCAAAGATAAGGGCACTTTGGATAGCCGCTTCCAAAGTTTTAGGATACTGGGTTTTAACCTTTGCCTGATATTCTTTATCAAGGCCTCTAACAAACCCACGAACCTTTTGAAAGTCATCCAAACCGTCTAGCTTGAGAATGACTTCACTGTATTTGGACACATACTGATTAAGTGTAAGACCTTCCATCTTGCACTTGTCCCAGGCTGTCCAACTCTGATCTTTCTCGTTTTGTGGTAAGAACTCCTTTTTAAAAGTTGCCACAAACTCCTCCCAAGTCTTAGGGCGAGTTTCAATAGGTAGACTCATCCACCACTTGTAGGCTTTACCTTCAAGTGTGAGACTCGTCTCAGTGACCATAACAGCAGTGGGAGTGCGGCGTAAGCGATGCAAGTCCGTCCACTTGTGTAAAAATGTATGGACCGCATCCTTGTTACGATCGCACTCCTCTCCCTTAAACACAGGCGGCTTCACATTTTTCAACATAGCCCCTTCCTGCGTTGCAGAGGGTGCAATAGATTCTACTGTAGAATTTGGAACAAGAGGACTGCAGGACTGCCTTGGTCGCCGCTTCAATTGGAGTTCGCTTTTTAAGGTAATCCATTCTCTATTTGTAAGCACGTGCATACCATGGCCTCAGCGGAACCGTCTCATGTTCACTTCGATTTTGAGAATGATATGCCTGATGTTAGTGAGGCACGCCCTTTGGGTGGTGGTGTGGGTGATTCGTGACAGGCCGTTGCGCCTGATCGGGATGCCAACATGACCGATGCCGAAGGGGGTGCGAGTCCACTAGACGATTATGGTTTGGTAGACACGTTAGAGTTTGGGCGTCTCACTTCAAGGGTAGTTGCACTTGAGCGCACTATAACAAATGTCAATACCAATCTCACAAACATGAGCACGCTTTTTACTAAATTTATGGCACGTTTTGCAAGTGGATCGGCGGCAAGTGGAGGGCCTATTCCGATAGTTATGCCTCCTCTTGTTCCAAATCCTACAGTAGAATCTATTGCGCCCTCTGCAACGCAAGAAGGGGCTATGTTGAAAAACGTGAAGCCGCCTGTGTTTGAGGGAGAGGAGCGCGATCGTAACAAGGATGCGGTCCATACATTTTTACACAAGTGGACGGACTTGCATCGCTTACACCACACTCCCGTTGCTGTTATGGCCACTGAGACGAGTCTCACACTTGAAGGTAAAGCCTACAAGTGGTGGATGAGTCTACCTATTGAAACTCGCCCTAAGACTTGGGAGGAGTTTGAGGCAGCTTTTAAAAAGGAGTTCTTACCGCAAAACGAGAAAGATCGGAGTTGGACAGCCTGGGACAAGTGCAAGATGGAAGGTCTTACACTTAATCAGTATGTGTCCGAATACCGTGAAGTCATTCTCAAGCTAGACGGTTTGGACGACTTTAAAAAGGTTCGTGAGTTTGTTAGAGGCCTTGATAAAGAATATCAGGCAAAGGTTAAAACCCAGTATCCTAAAACTTTGGAAGCGGCTATCCAAAGTGCCCTTATCTTTGATGACACCATGGATAAGAAGGGCATGGATAGACCGGCCAAATTCAATGGCTCACAATTTAATGCTAATAAGCGTAAACTTGCCAGCAATTCTACTGAAAACACAAAGAAGTCTAAAGGGTCAAGTGGTTCGTTGTCTCCACAAGACTATGAACGGGCCAAGAAGGAGAAGGCTGTACACATGGTGCAAACGCTTCCCTTGGATGCTGATCCTAAGTATTCTGCGGTAGAGGTTTCGCACACTCCCGAGTTGCATGAGTGTAATCTCACCGCATCTATGTGGCAAGAGACAGTTGGACCACATGATTTGGTCCGTATGCATGGCTCCATTTATGGTCATCGAGTACGTATTCTTATTGACGATGGTGCCACGCACAATTTCTTGAACTATGCATTAGTTAAGAAATTAAAGTTGTCGGAGACAAAGAGTTCTCATCGTTATGTGGTGTCCACCATTCAGGGAGATGATCACGATGTGTGGGATACTCTAGTACGGCAAGTGCCTGTGTTTGTGCAAGAACACACTATGGTTCTTGACTTCCAAGTGATGAATGTGTCTCGTGCGGATGTCATCTTAGGACGGGAGTGGTTGTATGGGTTAGGGTCATCACTCAAAAGGAGTTATGAACATAATACGTTTACGTTTGAGACCAATGGTAAGCATGTTTTACTTATTGGGAAACGTGATGTACCCCCAACACCACTCATATGTAATGCCGAACTCTCTTTTTTGGAGCATAGTAATCAAATAGAAGAAGTCTATTTTTGTTATTGTGTGTCGCAAACTAGTGGGTTTGATGTGCATGATGTTTCTTCTTCAAATGAATCTTCCTCAGCGATGCCTTCTTTCTCTTTACCTTCTTCTAAAATCTCTTTAAATAATCTTAAGCAACCAGTTAATGCTTTGTCTTTGCAACAACTGTTATAAGAATTTAAAGATATTTTTCCTAATGATTTGCCAGAGGGTTTGCCACCCGAACGAGCTTTGCCTCATTGCATTGATGTCGTTCCGGGCACCAAACCAATTAGTAAGCCGTCGTACAGGCTTAGTGCGACTGAAGCAGCTGAGGTGGAACGTCAGCTTGCTAACTACCTTAGTAAGGGCTTCATTCGCCATAGTGCTTCACCATGGGCATCGCCCATTCTTTTGGTGAAGAAAAAGGATGGATCCATGCGCATGTGTGTGGATTATTGCTCCTTGAATGCGGTAACAATTAAGAACAAATACCCGCTACCTAAGATAGATGAGTTGTTTGATCAACTCAAAGGTGCGAAGTATTTTTCTAAAATTGATTTACGTTTAGGATATCATCAAGTGCGTATTAATGCTGATGATATAACCAAGACTGCGTTCCGGACTCGCTTTGGACACTATGAGTTTTTGGTTATGCCGTTTGGGCTTACTAATGCCCCGGCAATGTTTATGACGCTTATGGATAGCGTACTAAGGCCGTACTTAGGCAAATTTGTCATTGTCTTTCTTGATGACATTTTGGTCTATAGTTCGACTTTAGAGGAGCATTTGGAACACTTACGAAAAGGCCAAACAGATTTGCAGGGTCAGACTGAACAGGTTAATCAAGTGCTGGAAGATATGCTTAGGGCATATGTCAGCAAAAAACAATCTGATTGGGAGTCTTATTTGCCTATTCTTGAGTTTGCTTACAATAGTGCAAGGCATGTATCGACAGGCTTTAGCCCTTTCATGTTGATGTATGGTTTTCAGCCACGTTCACCAGTGTCGGTGGGACTGGCGAATGAGAAAATCAGTCAGGTTAAGGATTTTATCCAAGACCATATGGATATGTTGCGCCTTGCACGATTAAATGTTCGTCAAGCGCAAGATCGTTACAAGAAGTTTGCGGACCAGAAACGTAGGCCACTTCACTTTCAAGAAGGTGATTGGGTGTTTCTGAAGGTACCAGAAAACTCCACCAGTTTAAAAACGGGTCCCGTACCAAAATTGTCGCCCCGATTTTGTGGACCGTTTAAGATACTCAAGAAAGTGGGCCCAGTAGCCTATAAACTTGAGTTACCAGCACATTCCAAGGTTCATCCCATCTTTCACGTAAGCCGTTTGAGGAAACGCCTTATGGGTCATGAAAGGCCGGTCGATGATTCTTTCTTGGTAGAATATGTGAAACCTCCAATACTGCCTCATGAACCAGAAAGAGTATTGGATTACCACATGTTACGTACTCGCCACCAAGTTCGGAAATAAGCTCTTATCAAGTGGAAGGACCGTCCAGAGGAAGGCTCCACTTGGGAAAACATTAGTGTGATGAGGAAACGTTTCCCCACTTTTGTTTTCGAGGACGAAAACTCTTTTCGAAGGGGGGAGTAATGTCAGGACTATGGTCCTACGAAAGTCGAACCCTATCATAAGTTAATAGCTTTCGGAGTCTCAAGAGTATTATTAGTGCTAGCGGGGTTCAGGGGTTAATGGGCGTTAGGGTTTGGTCGATGTGTGTACACATCTAAGTTAGCACGGCTCTTAAGTAAGATGGGCGGCCGGGCTAGGAGGTGTGGACACAGGCCAGGGTTTTGGTATAAAACCCAACGAGAAACCCTAACTCGTCATTATATGGTTGGGAGGTGAACTGACTTCCACCCTCTCTTCTTCTTTGCACAGCAAGCACACAAAGTTTGGGAGGTCTTTTATAATTTTAGGCCATTACAAAAAGGAGCTTCATGTTGATCACAAAGCTTAAATATATGCACATAGGGTATTACTTGACAGAGAGGTTTTTAAGGAGATTGTGCAAATAGGGTTTTACTTCACACAAAGGCTTTTTTAAATCATGCACGCAAAGGTTTGAGGGCCCTATCATTGAGGGTATTACAAAGAGAATAAGGCATATGCCCACAAATGAAATGATCACAAAGGTTATGAATAACTTTGAAAAGTCTTTATTCAAGGAGGTCACCAAGTCATGGATAAATTGATGTGTTTCTAGACTTGTGCTCCAAACAGAGAAAAGTGAAATCCATCTATTGTTGTAGAAATGTACGTAGATTTGTGCTTGTTGTTGCGTATTGGTTGGCCACCTTTGAGCTAGGTGTTTGAGCGCACAAGTGAGCTCTGTGCTATAGGAATTAAGCTCCACTCAAAGTTGTGCAAGGCTACATTGCGCCCTTCTCAATTGAGCTTCTAATAGAGCCCTCACAAAGGTCACATAGATGATAAAAAATGCAAGTTAAAGCTATGCAAGTACTCATGAGTAGAACACAAAAATCGGGAGCAGTTGTCTCTTGTTGATGAAGATTAGAAGCTCACTGTAGAAAATCGACTCAAATTGAGCTACAACTGGTAGCTACAAACTCTGTAAGTCTCCCAAGAAGATATAGCTGGACTTGGGTATGTTTCCTGGACTTGGGTATGTTTCAAGCATAAATTCTACAGCGATTGCCACAACAAGATGGCCTTCTAAGTTATGTCTCACAAAGGAACTTTTAATTGTTCCCTAGATACGGAATCTCTAAATATATAATGATGAAATTTTAGAGATTTCCTAGGTAAGTAAAGGGGGATTTCCTATATAAACCAAAGAATTAAATTTCATAGCTACTCAACTTATATATCCAGGAAATCTTGGTCATTATCCCCAGAGAATCTCAAAGTCTAGCTATAAAATAGGAGTCATTATCTAGATAGTTGAAAACTTCCCATATGGGGAATATAGAGTTGTGTATTATCTAACTACTGTCAAATTTCTATATTGAGGATACTTTCCTATAATCTCTAAATATATAATGAAATTTTAGAGATTTCCTAGGTAAGTAAAGGGGGATTTCCTATATAAAATCAGATAATTACATTTCATAGGTACTCAACGTATATATCTAGGAAATCTTGGTCATTATCTCCAGAGAATCTCAAAGTCTAACTGTTGCCATATATATAGGCAGTGATGTGTGTGAACACATTTCGGACCGTCGGGGCACTTTTTCCCTCTTTAGGAGGGTTTTCCCCCCAGCTTGTATATACGCCCATCATTCTAGGGCTAACTTATCTTTTGTACATTGACACAATCTAATACATTGAGTGTTGTGTGCATTCTTGCTTCTTCTTCTCCAAGCTTGGTGTGCTTTCCTGCAACCCTAATTCCAACAATTGGTATCAGAGCAGGCATCGGCTCCCAGGGCTACGCCACCAGCACCCTCCGACTCACGTTCTCCGATTGAAGTGAGCTTTCACGAGTGCTTACAGGTCCCTATACTCTGCAAATAATCTCGTAGGGCTTTGCGTTCTTAGAAATCGCATCTGAGGTCGTTTCGGGCTCCGTTTTTGCATTGCAAGTTCTGCATAGGTATTTTCGTCATTTTTTACAGAAATTTCGACAGTGCAGTTTTCTGCAAAACAGGCATACGTATTCTATTGTTGTGGACCGTGCTACATAGCACGAGTTGTTCTCTGTTAAGTCTTTGCTTCATTACATGTAGCTTTTGCATCAGTTTCAGTCAGTGGCCATGGCTGATAACAGCAATGATGTATTTCGCATGTTGTTTGCTGTGATGACAAATTGGATGGAGACAGCAACTACCCACTTTGGGCATACATGATGCAGCATGTTTTGGTTGCAAAAAGAGTGTGGAACATTGTGCAGGGTATGGATGTACGTCCAGGTTCTGTGGATGTAGGATCTGTTGAGGATGTTGCAGGTTCTAGCAGCTCTACTGTTGCTGCTGTTTTACCCACTGCTGAACAAGCTCGTTGGGATGGTAAAGATGCGCAGGCTCATGCCTTGATTGCACTTTCTGTCAAACGTAACATCACCCCACATATTCGTTCAGCTAAAACAGCAAAACAGGCTTGGGATATTCTAGCTGGTTTGTATGCAGGTCGTAATGAGGCAAAAATCTCTTACCTGCATAAAGAGCTAGAATCAAAGATTATGCAGGAAGATGATGACATGAATGTTTTTCTTGCTGAGATTAAAGATCTCAAGGAACAGTTAATTTCTATAGGTGAGATTATTCCTGATCATTCTCTTGTACAGACTGTTCTTGATGCTTTACCTGAGTCATATCAGACTTTTGCTTCCACGTGGAGACTTGTTTACTGAGGACAGACTTGATGTTGTCAAGTATGATACTTTTTAGTCAACAAGCTCTTGCAAGAAGCGCAGTCCAGGCAAAACAAGGCTAGGCAACATGCAGTTGATCAAGCATTTGTTGCTGCCCAGCAGAGAAGAAGTGGTAACACAGTCCCTTCCACTGTTTCTTCTCCTATTAGTAGGTCTGCAACTTCTTCTCCTTCCACAGGTAGCAATAATAGGTCTGAGAAGGCTCTTGATAAAGGCAAGAAAAAAATGAGGTGCAACTATTGTAAGGCAACTGATCATGTCATTAAGAATTGCCCTAAGCTAAAGGCTAAAGAGGCAAAGAAGAAAGAGTCAAATGCAGCCACAATAGCGGATGCTTCTATAAATGTAGATTTTGCAAATGTTGTGCACGATACAGAATGTGCGTTTAGCGTGTATTGCCAACATGACCCATCTGTACATGATGTATATTTGGCAGTTTCTGTTGACTCTGAGGTTTGGTATTTTGACAGTGGTGCTACAAAGCACATTACCTTGCATCGTGATATGTTCACTTGTCTTGAGGCTGTCTCTAATGGGAATACTGTCACATGTGCCAATAATGCTTCTTACCCAGTGAAGGGTGTTGGTAAAATTATGCTTACTGCTGCAAATGGCAGCGCTTTCACACTTTCAAATGATGCTTTGTATGTGCCAGGGATAAAGAAGAATCTATTGTCTATCTCTGCACTTGCTAGACTTGGACTTGTAGTCAAATTTGTGGGGATGACAGATGTACTGTTCATGATTTGACTTCTAGTGATACGATTATTGCATCTGGCACCTTGTTTCGTGGGCTGTATAGGCTCAATTCTTATGACAAGTGTGTGGAAGATTCAGCAAATGCAATTTCTGTGAGTGATGAAAAGGCAGTTTCAGATGCAAAACTATGGCATGCTCGTTTTGGTCATATGAACTTTGCTAGTTTGCTGCGTTTGCAGAAATTTGATATGGTCGCTTCATTGTCCCCTCTTGAGGCACCATTAAAACATGTTTGTGAAGGTTGTATTTTGGGCAAAATGCAGCATTCTGCGTTTCCAAAGGATGGTTATGTGGCCACTTGCAAATTGCAACTTATACATAGTGATGTATGTGGGCCTATGCAAACTCCGGCATTTGGTAAAACACTTGTACTTCGTGACTTTCATTGATGATTACTCAAGGCATGCATGGGTATATCCACTGAAGGCAAAGTCCAAAGTGTTTTTGTGCTTCAAACAGTTTATGCTTATGGTTGAAAATATATCCAATTGTACTGTGGGGGCACCCTCCGTTCTGATCGAGGGGGGGAGTACATGTCTAAAGAGTTTGATGCATTTCTGGCTAGTTGTGGGATAAAACACCAATGTACAGTGCCGTATACCCCTCAGCAAAATGGTGTTGCTAAGAGGAAAAACAAGTCACTTATGGAGATGGCATGATGTATGGTCAAGAGCCAAGCTTTGCCACATACGTTTTGGCTTGAGGCTGTCATGTGTGCTGCATATGTACTCAACAGGTGTCCCACTAAGGCCTTGCAGTCTATTACTCCATACGAAGCTTGGCATGGCAGGAAGCCTTCTATTGGTCACTTGCGTGTCTTTGGTTGCTTGGCCTATGCTTTAGTGCTGTGCAACAACGTAGAAAATTGGATGATAAGGCTGTCAAATGCATTTTTGTTGGTTACAGTGCTGAGAGCAAGGGTTACAGATTGTATCATCCACAGTTAAAGCGTATCTTGATTAGTCGAGATGTTGTTTTTGTGGAAGATGGTGTGCAGCCTTTGTTATCATGTACCAAAGAGACAGGTGTGAGTTCACGAGATGTATTTGATACGTTGTTGCCTCTATTTACAGGTGGGAATTCAAATGTAAGTCCTAATGAGGCAAATACTCAGTCTATTCAGATTTCAAACGACATCATAGATCAGCCTATTTCTAATGCAAATTTATAGGATGTAATTCATGAGGATAGGGCTAAAAATGAGCAGGCTAGAGGTATGCCTAAATGGCTGGTGGTGCAAACCTTGCGTGATAGTAAAATTAATGCACCTATGTCTAGTCGTACTCGTTCAGGTTTTCAGCATGCCTCTTATGCATCAGATTGTTATGCTTTGGCTGTGTCTAATATGTGTGAAGAGGAGGAACCTCTTTCATTTGATGAGGCACAAAAATCAAAAAATTGGTTGGCTGCAATGCAAAATGAATATGATGCTATAATGAAGAATGGTACATGGTCTTTGTGTGATTTGCCTATTGGTAAAAAGGTCATTGGATGTAAGTGGGTTTTTAAGTTGAAACGAAAGCCAGATGGCAGTGTTGATCGCTATAAAGCTAGACTTGTTGCAAAGGGTTATGCTCAAGAAAAGGGCATTGATTTTGATGAGACCTTTTCTTCCACTTGTCGTATGACTACCATTCGTAGCATTTGTGCATTGGCAGCTCATAATGGTTGAAATGTACATCAGTTGGACATAAAGACTGCGTTCTTGAATGGAGATTTGCATGAGGAGGTGTATGTATCGCAGCCTCATGGTTTTGTTCAAAGAGGGCAGGAAAACAAAGTGTGCAGGTTGAAAAAGGCTTTATATGGCTTAAAGCAAGCTCCACGAGCTTGGTATGAAAAGATACATGCATATTTGACTGCACATGGTTTTCAGAATAGTCCAACAGAAAGCACTTTGTATGCTAAACGTGTGGATGATGTACATCTAATCATTGCTCTCTATGTCGATGGCATGCTGCTCACAGGACCAAATGAGAGTCATATTGCTGATTTTAAGGCTGATTTGAATGCCTCTTTTGAGATGTCAGATTTGGGGCATTTGCATCATTATTTGGCGATACAATTTAAGCCGTGTGATGAAGGTATTGCTTTGTATTAGACAAAGTATATTGAGACATTGTTGCGGAGATTTGGCCTTGAAGACTGCAAGCCTATTGCTACTCCAATGGAGACAGGTTTGAAGTTGAGTCTTCATGATGCTGGAGATTACTTTGATGTCACACTCTATAAGACAGCTATTGGTTGCCTCATTAATGTATGCATTGCGAGGCCGGACATTCAGTTTGCAGTCTCACAGGTGAGCAGGTTTATGCATAGCCCAGAGTCTCAGCATTTGAAGGCAGTTAAATGCATCTTTACTTGAGTGGCACCATACATCTTGGGTTGTTTTATCCCAAAGGGGGATCGTTGCCGCCAGATTTACATGCTTTTTCGAACTCAGATTGGGCTGGTTGCTATGACACAAGAGTGTCCACAACAACAACAAGTGGTTTTTGTTTCATGCTCGATAGCTCATGCATATCTTGGTTGAACAAGAAGCAACCTACTGTGGCCACTTCTAGTTGTGAAGCTGAGTACAGGGCAGCTTTCATAGCTACGGTTGAGTGTGTGTGGCTCAGACGGCTTATGGTGGCTGACTTGGGTGTTGGACAGGAGTCTGCCACCTCTATCTACACTGACAGTCAGAGCGCATTGGCAGTTGTGAGAAACCCAGTTTTTCATGCTCGCACAAAGCACATTGAGGTGCATTATCACTATGTCAGGGAGAGAATCTCAGCAGGAGAGATCAGCTTGGTCTATGTGCCAACACAAAACAACCTCGCCGATCTTTTCACAAAGGCGCTTCCTCGTGAGAAGTTCGAAGCTTTCCGCAAAGCTTTGGGCTTGCTCCCCTTTGTGGACTGATTTACTTCGGGCATGGCACTTCCCTATACATGAGTGCCAGCTCTCGTTCACACCATCACTCCCAGGGGGGATTTGTTGCCATATATATAGGCATATAGGCAGTGATGTGTGTGAACACACTTAGGACTGCCGGGATACTTTTTCCCTTTTTAGGAGGTTTTTTTCCCCGGCTTGTATATACGCCCATCATTCTAGGGCTAACTTATCTTTTGTACATTGACACAATCTAATACATTGAGTGTTGTGTGCATTCTTGCTTCTTCTTCTCCAAGCTTGGTGTGCTTTCCTGCAACCCTAATTCCAACACTAACTATAAAATAGGAGTCATTATCTATGTAATTGAAAACTTCCCATTTGGGGAATATAGAGTTGCGTATTATCTAACTACTATCAAATTTCTATATTAAGGGTACTTTTCTATATAGAAAATGGATTTATCGTTTTGTATATACATAGGTTTCATTGGCAATTTATTTAATCACCTTTATAATTTATATTTATGTATCAACATTATTATGTACATTAAAAGTCTCTCTCTCTCTCTCTCTCTCTCTCTCTCTCTCTCTCACACACACACACACACACACACACACACATGCGTGCGTGTGCGTACACACATGCACATGCACACGCGCACACATGTACACACAAGCATGCACACACACACACACACACCCACCCACGTGCACACTTACACATGCATGTGTATGTGCATGTGCACATAAACACAGAGTGCTCATATCATTTTCTAATAAAATGTGCTTGTATTCATTAGATCTTACTTTATAATAAGCATATAAAGAAATGGTTTTAGTAATCCTAGTTTATATATTTGACTTATGGAGTGTAAATACATGTTATTTATGTAAATATAAATACTATAAAATGTTGAAAAAGAGACTAAGTTGCTGCACCTTGATTGTAATCGTTCAATGCAAAGCATAAGAAGTGTTAAAGCAATCTTTGTTCCCCTCACAAATGCTCTCGTATGCTTATTTATAGGCTATCGGCTCTTTATCTTGCATGATTCTCGTAGATTTATGCACGTATAAAGTTGGTGTTGTATTGATCTAGCATAATTTGGGCAAGCTGTGTTTGTTGCCTTCTCTTTTGCATATGTTTATCAGCTTCCATTCATCTTCTGATCTGCTTTCTTTTTTAGGTTAACATTAGCTATTGTCAAAGCGACGTTCAACTCGTTTATTGTCATCTTCCAACCTTTGCCTTTGGTCACTCTTGCAGGTGTAGTTGCCTCCACTTTCTTTTTCAAGGCCTTGATTGTATTACCATCTTGTTTCTTCTGTTCTTTGAATTATTCAATGAGTGCCTCCAGCTCTTCTATCTAGACTCTAAGAGTAGCCTCATCATTCTCTTTCTCCTTGTAAGATCCCTGTCCCCACCATGCAACAATTTCAGGGATGCTAGCAGCGGAAGTAGCACTTCTTGCACGGGGCAGGGTCCCACACTCGGGGCCTCGCCCACGGATATCCAGACAAGAGACTAATCCATCGGTTTTTCCAAAACTGAACCTGAAAAAAACTTCCTTTTCTCGAAAAGCACGGACGATTCCACCAGGATAACTTTTCCCTAACGTAGTCAAAAGCCTTAACTAACTGAGCTCATCTGACCGAACCCATAAGTCCCATAGTCAGATCAGGGAAAAAGACTGTACTTGGATCATAGAGACCAACGCTTTTTTCCTCATTGAGGGGCACAGTCGTTGATTCTTTTCCATAGAACAATTTTTGTCCGGGATTTACTTCATCTATCGAACTAAACAAAAATTGAGTCTCGATTTACGGATCCATCAGTCCAGCCTAACCCCATCCAGTCCCATGGTTTACCACTGTAGTGGGATCCAATTAGGAATTTGGTTAGGTTTTGTCCCGGGTACCAGGGAAAAGAGTTCCCAGGTCCCCTAGCCGGATGTTCATGCAAACATAAAACTAGTCACACCACTTACACACCCAATATGAAATTGCCTTTTTCTCAGCATCAGCTATCTTTAAAACTATCCTTTAATGAAACCATTGTGTTACTGATCACAATCCTCAAAATCTCTGGTTGAATCCTTATTTCTAATCATTCCTTCATCGGTGTACTTATGGCATCATTGGCAACCAGAACGCTCACCACCTATTCACACAGGGGCCTTTTCGATAGTTCCTAGCTCATAGTAACCGGCAATATATTCACATAACAAAATGGAATCTCCGTGGAAGATCAGCAAGATCAACCAACAGATTCATATAAAAGAGCCATGGACTCATCCGTTGAGGACCAACAAGGTCAATCAACCAGATCCATGCCCGGTTTCAGAAAACAACTCTTACTCCTTGTTCCAATATCTTCCACGATGCACGTGTGGATATCTTCGGTGACCCAGAGCCCGAGCACCGTATGGCCAGCACCCTCTAGGATCCTTCGCAGGTCACCTAGCGCTTCACTCATAGGCCGCTTCCTTGGTCCCTCATCCACCGTACTGGAAGCTCACCATTTAAATCGAACCGAGGCTGGTCAAGACCTCGACCGACCTTGCTACGCGAGACGTCCTCCATTGACTCTCCGTCACAACAGTTGCAACTTTATCAGTTAGGTCTCTCCACGACCGTAATCACAAGACGATCAAAATGCTTCCCCAGCATTCTTGACATAAAACAGTCATTTTCATACATACACATCCGTATCCACATCCATACATCCACATCCGTATCCACATCCATACATCCACATCCACATTCATACATCCATATCCACATCCACATCCATACATCCATTTCCACATCCACATCCACATGCATACATCCAATTCCACATCCACATCCATACATCCACACATCCACATCCATACATCCACATCTATATCCATACATCCATTTTCACATCCACATTCATACATCCATTTTCACATCCACATTCATACATCCACATCCACATACATACATCCATACATCCACATCCACATCCATACATCCACATCCACATCCACATCCACATCCATACATCCACATCCATATATCCACATCTACGTCCATACATCCATTTTCACATCCACATCCACATACATACATCTACATCCACATACATACATCCACATCCGTATCCATACATCCACATCCACATCCACACATCCACATCTACGTCCATACATCCATTTTCACATCCACATCCACGCATACATCCACATCTGCATCTACATCCATACATCCATTTCCACATTCCACATTCATACATCTATTTGATTCCTATCACATCTATTTATAGAATGTAAGAGAATTCTAATTTTTTGATATAAAGATTCTTTACGCATCTAATTAGGCATAAAGACAACTTTAGTAGGAATAACACTTTTATAAAAATCCTTTTATGCATCTATTTAGGTATGAATTCAATTTTAAGGAAAATAACACTTTTGAATTAAAAATAAACCTTTTATGCATTTTACTATGCATAAATTCCATTTTGATGAGAATAACACTTTCAAAATAAAAATAAATCTTTTATGCATCTATCTATGCATAAATTCAATTTCAATGAAAATAATACTTTCGAAATAAAAATAAATCTTTTATGCATCTTTCTATGCATAAAATTAAAATTGATGAAAATAACTCTTTTGAATTAAAAATAAAATTCTTTATGCATCTATTTATGCATAAAGTCAAAATTGATGAAAATAACTCTTTTGAATTAAAAATAAAATTCTTTATGCATCTATTTATGCATAAAATCAAAATTGATGAAAATAACTCTTTTGAATTAAAAATAAAATTCTTTATGCACCTATTTATGCATAAAATCAAAATTGATGAGAATAACACTTTTGGATTAAAATAAATGCTTTATGCATCTTTCCATGCATAAATCCAATTTAGTAGAAATTACACTTTTAGAATAAAAGAATTTCTCTTATGCATCTAATTTATGCATAAAATCCATTTATGATGAAAATCACACTTTTAATATTAAAAAATATCTTTTATGCATATGTTTATGCATACAAATCATTTATGATGAAAATCACTCTTTTAAATCACACTTTTAATATAAAAATTATCTTTTATGCATATGTTTTATGCATACAAATCATTTATGATGAAAATCACTCTTTTAATATAAAAATTATCTTTCATGCATATGTTTTATGCATACAAATCATTTATGATGAAAATCACTCTTTTAATATAAAAGAATTTCTTTTATGCATCCATTTATGCATATGATAAAAATCACTCTTTTAATATAAAAATTATCTTTTATGCATATGTTTTATGCATACAAATCATGTATGATGAAAATCACTCTTTTAATATAAAAGAATTTCTTTTATGCATCCATTTATGCATAAAAATCATTTATGATGAAAATAACACTTTTATAATCAAAATAACAATTTCCATATGCTTCCTTCTATGCATAGAATTTAATTCTAAAGAAAGTAACACTTTTTTAATAGAATATTTTTAGTATGCATTTTTCTATACCTAGGAGGAAAAATGACACTTTAAGAATACATATACGATGGGAATTACTCTTTTTGAATTAAAAAAAGTAAAAGTTATTTTACACCATTTTAGAAAATTTTGCCATAACCTCCTTTGTATGGCTGACCATTTTTCAATTTTTAACTCTCTAAAATTAATTAGAATTTCACCAAGAGTATTTAAATCATTCTAATGTAAACATTTTCTACTTATCAAAGAGAAACATTATGAAAAACTTGATTTTATCCATTTATCATTCATCTAGGATAAATAATAGTTGGATTTACTAAAGAAGAGAGGGGAATACCTTTTTTCAACGAGGCATAACATCATATTCAATTTAGAGAAGACAAAAATAATAAAAAAACCATAAAATGAATAGAAAGGAGAAGAATCTCCAACTTACGAAGGAATTTGAAAGCTTTCCTTTGGCTTAATGGTTTGAGGGTTCTACTCTTATTTGAAACAAGAGTGGCCACCAATCTTTAGAAGAGGGAAAGGTCAAAAACTAATGAATTATGAGTAAATTCATAGTTTTTGGCTCTTGTTGTTGGGAGAAGCAGAGTAACAGTGCAAAAAACGCTATTAAGCTTCAACAAAGGGGGAGGCTTCTATTTATAGGAAAAAGTGAGCCTCTAACCAAGCAAACTGATTCTAGAATTTTCCAAATCAGTTTGGTCAATTTTTGACCATTTTAGGTTAGTTTAACTCACTTTTTGGATCTAGTCGAAACAGGAGAGAGGAGAGATAAAAATATCTCATTATTTGGGAGTTTAAAACTCTCCCACACATGTGAAATAGGCGCCTCCTTCACGAGAAAAATTCCCCCATACTGAGGTGTCAAAAATGCATCATTTCATCTAAATATCTCTCTTTTTTAACTAATAACCTTGTCCTTAGTCAACTCTTCATCTTATGTGAGTATTTACTCATTTTTGGGGAGATTTTCTTTATTTCTTCCATTTATCTCCTCCACACATTTGGATGAATCTTATTGGCCCATAGAAACCTTAATTTAAAATTTCAAAAAAATCTTGACTCTCAAGATAAGGCCTCTTGAACAGATTATACTTGATTTCTAATGCACCTTCTGAAAATCTTTTTGAACTTCTGATTCGGGGGAACTTATTTTAATAAGAAGAGATATTTTTCCATCCAAAAATATTTAAAAATTGAATTATATCTCTCTAGAAGATTCTCTCTCTAGGCCAAAACTGGTAGAAATAAGATCTTTTGTATATTTTTTAAGAGGGATTTGACTACAGGGGAAGATACTAGACATCCTGAGAGGCTGGGGAGGAATCTTACATTCTACCCCACTTAAAAAACGCGAGATGTCCTCATCTCGCAGGTGGAGTATGATCTCTTTATCTTCTTCTTCTTCTTCAATCACTTCCAGCGTTACTGCCTTGGAAGTGGACGACCGATTTGGGAACAACTCTCTTTGACTTCCTCTATTCTGAGGTGGAGGTCTTGTATTACCTTGGATTGAAACTACAAGTTGGATAGAGGGTCTACCTCCGAGGTTTCCCTGATTTTGGCAGATAGAACCCTGATTACTCTAGACGGAAGGGGCTGGAGTCTGGAATCTTGATCCCTGATTTTCCTGCCCTGAAAACCTTGATCCAAAAGGAGTTGGGAAATCCATACTGCGCTGTCCAAATCCTTGACAGTTATAGCATTTCACTCTCTTGTTCAAGGGTGGAACTTCTGAAGTTGAATTCCAGGGGATCGAGTTTCGAGAAAAGGACATTTCTTCCATTCTGGAACTTCCCATATCTTGGGTTTGACCCTGATATCTCTTAGGCAGAGGAAGGTTGGAATCACCTTCTGGGAATAAAAACCTTTTTGAAAGGTGATGGTGCTGGCTTTGGCGGGACTTTGACATCAAAGGCTTTGGCGAAATCCTTCGCCATCCGAACTGCTTCGGCCATGGAAATAGGTTTTGCATTCTTGACTAAAGTATCCAATGGCTCGTTCATTCCCCGAATGAACTTGGCCATCAGCTGCTCTTCATCCAATTGAGGGGAATATTTAAGGAGAAGGGCAAAATCCTGATGGTACTCTTCAATTGTCTGATTTTCCTGCTTTAGTTCCAAGAACTCATTCATCTTAGTTTCAAGAAAGCCTGGGGGACAAAACCTCTTTCTGAGGTAAGCCTTAAGATCGGTCCAGGTTTGGGTATTTCGGTCGAGACGGTTTGTCTCACATTGATTCCTCCACGCAACCCTAGCCATTTCCATAATCTTTGACCTGGCGAGAGCCATCTTGCTTCTCTCATTGTAGCCAGTTACATCAAAATATTCCTCCATGGCCTCAATCCACTTTTCTACAACTTCACCTAACTGTTCCCCTTCACCCTTGAAGGGACCAGGCTGTGAACTATGAAGAGTTTTATGAACGTCCAGGTCGAGCTCTTCTTCATCGAGTTAGGGGTTAACATTTCTACCACGACGACCTCGATCCATGTTCCTATCAATACGAAAATTCTTGTTAAGTTTCTTTATTTATGATCCAATCCGATTTTTGATTCAACTGATTCTGGGGTTCTTTAAATAGGTCGGCTCCCCATAGAGTCAAGGGATAAAGATACTCGTATATAACACATTATCAGTTAACAATTCATTCAGAATTATCTCATTCATATCTTAAACATAATAATGGTCCATCAGACTGAATTTTTCTATCTAAACAATCCTCCATGGGGATTTCAAAATTTTCAGATTTTTAATTTATCAACCCTTAACTTGATCCACTGATCAAAAGTTAATAGTAGTAATCTGCTAGCACAATCCACTAATCTCATAGTGATTTTTGCTGAAGTCATTAATGTCATTCTAGCTACGAACATTATCACAGGGACTTGTCCCATTCATCCTCATTGTGGTTTTGCTCGGCTTATTACATTGCAACCAAATTTCAAGAATCATCATTTTTCAATCAGAATCCAAATCAATTCATTAGTTCACAACCAGAATTTTAAAATCATATCAACCACATTCGATTTCATCATCAAGATAGCATTAATGCTTATAATTTCAAGTCTTAGATTTACTCGTATATACTGCCAGTAAAGAGCTGCAGTTATACCCTCGGTATATACGGGTAGTCATGGTCCTTGGAATTATAAGGTAAAGACCATCATGTCTAGGCCTCAAGCAAGTCAGGGATTCCATACAATTGTGGTACTTCCATCTGAAGACCCAATTACTAATTTATGAATTTCAGTTCAATTAACAATTTGTATGAATTTCATCACACAATTCTAATCTTATACTGCTACATAAATTTTTGACATTTTTGGCTTTTTGGTTGTTCCTCATTAGTCAATTCGCTCTGATACCAACTGTAAGATCCCTGTCCCCACCGCGTAACAATTTCAGGGGTGCTAGCAGCGGAAGTAATTTTCATCATAAATGATTTTTATGCATAAACATATGCATAAAAGATATTTTCTTATATCAAAAGTGTGATTTTTATCATAAATGATTTTTATGTATAAACATATGCATAAAAGATATGTTTTTATATTAAAAGTGTGATTTTCATCATAAACAATTTTTATGCATAAACATATGCATAAAAGATATTTTTTTTAATCAAAAGTGTGATTTTTATCATAAATGACTTTTATGCATAAACATATGCATAAAAGATATTTTTTTATATCAAAAGTGTGATTTTCATCATAAATGATTTTTATGCATAAACATATGCATAAAAGATATTTTTTATATCAAAAGTGTGATTTTCATCATAAATGATTTTTATGCATAAAAGATATTTTTTTTATATCAAAAGTGTGATTTTTATCAATGATTTTTATGTATAAACATATGCATAAAAGATATGTTTTTATATTAAAAGTGTGATTTTCATCATAAATAATTTTTATGCATAAACTTATGCATAAAAGATATTTTTTTATATTAAAAGTGTGATTTTCATCATAAACAATTTTTATGCATAAAAGGTATTTTTTTATATTAAAAGTGTAAGTGATTTTTATGATGATAAAGTGTGACTTTCATCAGAATTAGATTTTATGCATAAAAAGATGCATATAGAATGATTATATTTAAATAAGGGTTCTCTAAACCCTCTATTTAATTCTCGCGAAAATTGGAAAAATGAATAAGTAGATAATCTATGAGAAGAAATGCTACCGTTTCATATCCACTAAGATGGTAATGAGAAAGTTCAATTAAACTATCAAAGTCGGAGATCGAGATAAATGATTATTTTATTCATCATAAGAAATTCATGTTTCAGAAATCTGTAAGTAAATATTCGTGAACGAAATTTAGAAAAAGAGAAATTGAAATAGTACCTTTCGAGAAAGATAATTTAGGAGGAACCTTTCCAGACCCAAACTCTGATTATTGACCAAGACCTAATTCCTTCGTCAATTTCAATCAATGACGATGTGCCGAGTTCAGGAAAAAGGTACTCAAATCCCCCACCGAATCTGAAACTAAGTTAAGACTTTTGATTTTGACCTGAGGATCAAGTTAACAGAGTTTGAGGAATTTTGTTTGGAATTCAGACCTGGATCTAGAAGTATTGGGATACGGATTTAAGATTATTCATGGTTTTTAAACAAAATCTAAACTGAAAACTTGCATAGAGACCCTGTTTTCTCAAAGGACTGTCTTACGCTAGAATGTTGGAGGGAGCATTTGGCATATATGTTTATCTAAGGGAAGTTCGGTTGCACAACAGCTGGCGGGGAGTGTTCGAGGGACAGCTCACGCGGCAAAAACCTGCCGAGGTCTTGACCAGCCTGGGTATGGTGAAAAATGGTGCGCTTCCGGTACGATGGGCGAGGGCCGACGAAGCAGTCCCTGAGTAAAGTACCAGGACACCTAAGGAGGATCCTGGAGGGTTCTGACCAGGCGATGCACGGGCTCGCGGTGCTTAGGACACCCATACGTATGTCGAGGAAGATATATATGTATGTTGACGAAGTGATTATTGTAATCTGTTACTGGATCTCGTTGGGTTGCTGACCAGCTGGTCCTAAAACCGAGAGTCCAGAGTGGTACTCTTTTTGTGAACAAGGGATTGAATGAAAATTTTGAATTATGAAATCTGTGATCATATCCGTTTTGTCAATGGATTATTTTTATATTAAAGTTTTAAAGAGAAGTGTGTGCGTATCTGTTTTCTAAAGCTAAAGTTAAGAAAGACATTTTAATTATGGGTGGGTGAGTACTTGTTTGGTTCCAATGATTCCAGTGGTAGTGCGGTGGCTAACCCATGGGCCGGATGGGGTTAGGCTGGAATCAGTAGAGTTTTAATAATCAAACTGAAAAATCTTAGGATTACGCTAGGATTCGAGTAGCTAGTCAATTCCCTGATAAATTTCTCAAATGAGTGGATCAACGGTTGTGCCTAATCTTGATTAGGAAAAAAGCGTTGAATTTACTCAAATGATCAAATTATATCAGTGATAGTTTCCTTCTATCTTGTTTATTCAGGTGAAGGATAGTTTAGAATTGATCTTGTTAGAAAAATTCGTTAAGAAAATTCAAAAAGGTGGAATCGCCCCCGCTTTCCGTGCATGGAAAATTTTCCCAGTTTCGATTTTCGGAGTGACCACCAGCCTAGTCTCGTGCCCGGACATTCGTGGGCGAGGCCTCGAGTGAGAAACCCTGCCCCACGCATGAGGGGGCTACTTCCGCTATCAGCTACCGGGAGTCCGGTGTGCATGAGGAGGCAGAGGGATCTCACAGGAGCCACCTAACCCTAGGCCACTAGCAAGCCTATTTAAAGGCACATGCCAAAGGCTTTTGTATGTAGCATGAAGCTTAGTTGTATTTTGAGCAACTTAATAAGCAAGATCTTTTCTTGTATTTTGTGAGTCTCTCTCCTCCACATATTTGATCTAGCATGAGCACCACGAAATTCTAACACGGATGGGGTTAGGCTGGAATCAGTGGAGTTTGAATAATTAAATTGAAATAATAGGAATACGCTTAGAATTCGAGTAGTTAAATAAAACCCTGAAGAATTTCTCAAATGAGTAGATCAACGGTTGTGCCTGATTTCGGTTAGGAAAAGAGCGTTGATTTCCTCATATGATTTGATCAACGGCTGTGCCTGATTTTGGTTAGGAAAAAGCATTGATTTCTTCAATCTAAGTCAGTGATAGTTTTCATTCTATCTGGTTTAATCAAGTAAAGGATAGTTTATTCTCTTGACCCCATTAGAAAATTCGTTAAGAAAATCAAAAAGATAGAATTGTCCCCATTTTTCGGGCAAGGAAAAGTTTCCCGATTTTGGTTTCGGAATGACCACCAGATTAGTCTCGTGTCCGGACATTCGAGGGCAAGGCCCCAAGTGGAAAACCCTGCCCCGCGCAAGAGGAAGCTACTTCCGCTACTAGCAACCGGGAATCCGCTGCGCGAAGGGGGCAAAGGGGTCTCACAGCTGGTATCAGATCACTGTTGTAAACTTACGAAATAGCAGTAGAAATTGCCTAAAATTTTAAAGTAAATGTGGGAAATAATGTTTTCACTTATTATGTTTGAAATGAACTTCATAAATTGAAAACTCATAAATTGAACTGGATTTTTAGATAGATACCCCAAATCTGTCTAGCATTCTTGGACTCTCCCCCAGAGTCGGGATATGATCGCCTTTGCCTTCAAAAATCTCATCAACTCCGCTACAACCCAAGAAAGTAGAGTGAGACTCGCTCGTCACTTTGAGGATCTATACTTTCCCGATCCAATAGAGTGACATCAGCATATGTGGTTCTCTGGAGAGCGAAGTATTAACGTCAATACCAATCAACGTCAGAGACTCAGACAGAATATCTCGCTAGTCCCATGATCTTGATAAGGCTAGGAGTTATTCATTATGTCCAACTCTAAAATCATTCTCCCCGGAATTTTAAAATTTCTTGCCATATTCTTAGACTTCTTAGCAACTTTATTCCTAGGAGAAGAATTACAACACCATTATCAGTGATGAATCGTGTATACCATAGCATGTCTCCATCACAGTATCACCTTTTTATGCGTACGCGATTGAGGCGATGACTTTTGGATCCGAGACGCTCTATGTATATATCAAAAACTTTTGATAATAAATGATGTTTTACAAAAAAGATTCCAAAATATTTTCGTGGTTGTGAATAGTGGTTAACAAAATTATCCGAGTGAATCTTGTTTTCAAGAATTATGATGGAATAATTATTTATTTAAGAAATAAATCTCAAAAATTAAATAGTCATAAATTTGATGACAGTTAAGTCTTTCATGCCTTGGTATTCGTTTCATAGAGTTTTACCAAGGTGTCCCACACCTCCTTGGGGGACTTGGCATCCTGTATGTGCCCAATCATGGTGTCCTGTATAGTGATAGAGAGCCAATACATAACTTTTCTGGCTCCTTGGTTCCAATCCTTGAACTCTTTCACATTTGCAGTAGTCGGATTGATCTCTAGTATCTCTGGTGCCTCTTCATGCTCACCTTCTATGTAGTCCCAGTAACCCTTTCCCATCAGGAAATTTGTCAACCTGAACCTCCAAGAATGGAAGTTGTTCTTGTCAAGCTTCTCAGCAACAATCTGGTTTATGCCATCATTTGACATCTTGCCAGACACACAAATTTACCAGAAACAGCACTCTGGTTTGTCCTGCACAAACTGTTGTATTTTCTGCAACGATTCTGTACTACACTCAAATGTCACAACCAGTGACCTCAATGTGCATACATACACCCAATGGCAATGTTGACCTCCTTACAGCACACACAATGTCTGCACAACCAATCTGTCTTCTTGCAGTTCTTAAAACAGAGTTCTGCATAGAATCGATGACTTACCCGCAGTGCTCGAAATCGCCTGCTTCATGAAAAACGGAGGTCCTAACGCACCCGAAACACGTTTTCGACCCGAAAAACTCTGTCGAGTAGGACTTTTTAGTTGCCCTATTGCTTTACTCCCGCAAAGAAATCTCCTGAATCAGAGATCGTTTGCCGGTGCCTCCCATAGAGCTCCCGATAAGGGTGTAATCGCCAACACAAGTACGGAAGACTAGGTAAAGCTCTTACCCTCGTACTGCTTCCTATGCTTCTCTTGCTTGCAGCTCAGCCCTTAGCATGAACCAGGCTCTGATACCATGAAAAGATACAGGGGAGAAGAGAGCTTGAGCTCTTGCAAGCACACACACACTCACAAAACCCTAAAAGAGAACACACAAGGTGAGAGGCTGAAAATCTTCTTCTTCTTCACACAACACTCAAACACACCATATACAAAGATAAGATTACACACGATATGAAAAGGTACTCAACCAAATACATACTAGGGTTCTCTATAGTGTGAAGCCAACTGAATGAGCTAGCGCTATAACTATGCCAGAGTCTCTAGAACGGCTGTCACACAGCCTGTCATCCCACCGGCCGCATATCACCCATGATCTCACCAACCATGCCAGTGGTGTAAGTGTGGGGCCTATCCCCCAGGCGGGTCATCAGTGTTCACCGCCTCACTAGATGAGCTCAATATCTCAACATTCAAGACGTCTACAGACTCTGGAGAACATTCTCAACTTCACAGATTTGGTGTCAAGGCTGATCATTGAAGAGAATAACTTGGGTGAAGATCAACATTCTTCACAAAACAGAAATAGTTCAGAGCAACAGGCCTTCTACACAAGTGCAGGTAGAGGATGAGGTGGAGGTCGTGGACGTGGCCAAGGTGGTGGCCGAACAGGTAATCAGAATTAACAGCACAGTCCCAGGATTCACAACAATAACATACAGGTGGAAGAGGCCAGTTTAGAGGCAGGGGGAGTCAATGAGGTCGTGGTAATTGGCAAAGGCAACATAATGATAAACGAGGCTGTTTTTACTATGGTAAGCATGGGCATGTGCAGGCAGACTGCTATAAGAAGCAGAGTGACATGCAAAATGAAAAAGTGCAGCAAAACAACTATGCATCCTCTAGCAGAAATAATGAGGATAATGAGAGGTTGTTTGTTATGCAACATGTGGTTAATGCTGTGTCTGGACATGATGTAGCAGCATGTAAGGATTATGTATGGTATGTTGATTCAGGTGCTTCCAATCACATGACAAGTCATGGTGAGTGGTTCAAGGAAATGAAGAGTCTTGAAAGAATTGGTTTTGTTGAAACAGGGGATGACATTGCTCATCCGATTGCCCATGTTGGAGATGTGCCATTGTCTATGTAGGATGGTAAAGTGAAGTACCTTGTAGATGTACTTCATGTTCCAAACATTACAAAGAATCTGGTTTTTGTTGACCAGATGATTGAGAAGGGTTTGTAGGTTCGGTTAACCCTAATGATTGTTATGTAGAAGACTTGAAAGATAAGTGCATGTTGGTTGCAAAAGGCAACAGAGTGGGTAGAATGTTTACATTGAATGTGAATATGCCTGAAGTCAGTGCTACAATGTTTGCAAATGGTTCAGGAGTTGTTCACATATATAGACATTTGGCATAAGAGAATTGGGCATGTCAATGTGAAAAGAATAAAGTCTATGCAGACTAAACAAATTGTGATGGGGCTACCTAAGTTTAAAGAGTTGAAGGTATGCAAAGAGTTTGTGAAGCATGTCAATTTGGAAAGCAAACAAAACATGTATTTCCACATGAATGAAATGTGAGTAGGAATGTACTGCATTCAGATGTATGGGGTCCTGTAAAGACTATGTCTATGGGTGGCTGGAGGTACTATATAACATTCATTGATGACCATATGAGAAAAGTGTGGGTGTATTTCATGAAGGAGAAGAGTGAAGCGTTCTCATTTTCATAATTTCATAGTGATGGTGGCTGAAAAATAAACACGAAAGCATGTGAAGTGCCTAAGGTCAAATGGAGGGGGAGAATACTTCTCCAATGAGCTCTCTAAATTCTTACAAAAGAATGGCATTGAGAGACAATTTACATGTAAATACACTCTGTAGCCAAATGGAGTTGTTAAGCAAAAAAAAGGCACATTGCAGAGATAGCATGAGCATTGGTGGGGCTGAGAAGAATATGCCACATAGCTATTGGGCTGAGGCTATGTCTATAGCAGTTTATATCATCAATAGGACTCCTACTGGAGCCATACATGATGTTCACCAGAGGAGAAGTTTGCTCGTAAGAAACCTGATTTGTTTGACTTAAAAGTTTTTGAATGTATTGCATATGTGCATGTGCTAGATGAGTTACATACCAAGCTAGATCCAAAAGTAAAAAAATGTGTGTTTATTGGGTATTCCCTTGAGCAAAAGGGATATAGATGTTATAATCCTGCTACACATGAATTGAGGGTAAGTAGGGATGTTGTATTTGATGAGTTAAGTAGCTGGTATGCTGCTGAAAAGGATGATGTTGGGGCTGATGTAAGTGGAAATGTGGTTGCACGAAATGCAAGTTAGCAATCACAGTCATTGAGTGCACCAGAGAGTCCTCATCTAGCGATTCTCTTGATAGACCATGGAGTGGCAGGCTGCATCAAAATACCAGTCCTAAAAATGTAGTTGGTACATCACATAAAGGCAAAGAGAAAGTGGTTGAGCCCCTTGGTATGCCTCACATTTCTGCAGGGCATTCTCTTATTGATGGAGATTCTAGTGGCTCGGAGATGAGCCTTAATGTGAGGAGCTTGGGATTCTAGCAATGAGGACACCTGGTGTGAAGAAGGCTATGGAAGCCATGAATGCAAAGTTACAAAGATCTGGAAGAGACAAAAATCCTATGTAGAGATTGACTTATGATGGTTATGTGGTGGCACATCACTATGCATATATGGCAAAAGTTGTGCAGGTTGTAAAACCCACATGTTTTGATGAGGCTATTGGAAATGTGTGTTGGGAGAAAGCTATGGATGAGGAGATGGATGCATTGTATAGAAATGAGACTTGGGATTTGGTGCCATTGCCTGAAGGCAAGAAAGCTATTAGCTATAATGTTGAAATATACAAGTGAATAGGGTGTGTGCGGGAACAAGCCCTTGGTTAGAGGCTATAAAAGAGAATGTGTAAATGTGAGAGAACCTGTGAAAAGGTGAGAAGAATCTACTGGGAGAGAATAAAGGGTAGCATGAGAAGATTTAGGAAGTGTGGAGATATTCTGGGAGAGGTGGAGAGAATCAAGCAAAATTGGTGGAGTGAATCAAGGAGAAATCAGTGGGATTAGATGCTTGGATGTAAACTCTATAAATTGAGGCATTGGCCTAATGAGAATTTGCTGGTTTTTTATTATCCATGCCTACATTAAGCTATTTATTAATTACTCACTAATCACATCTTAATTATTTACTAATCACTTTGTTAATTATGTTGATTCTAGTATTTGATCCACCATAGCTCATCACATTTCTCTAATTTTAACATGGTATCAGAGCCAAGCCTAGAATCCATCAAGTTTATGAGCCCATTATCTAGTTAATTAAGATTAGTAGATAATTAAAAAATAATCAAATTTTTAGTTATTTTCAAGAAGCTTTCTGTACCCCCAGCTAGTGGAGGAGCTCCCTCTCCTTGCACACATCAAATTAGCCCCATTGCTTCTAGCCATACATAGCCAACCCATAGTGCTCTATCCAGTCGAATCAGAAGCGCAAACCGTCGACGGAATGAGGAGAAATCACGTTTTTTTTCGGCGTAGTTTTTTCTGAGAAAAATTGACATTGCTGCTGCTCCTCCAGATCAAATGGGTCTAATTCCTCTTAGCCCCAAGTGTTTTCAAGCATGCTCTAGAAGCTGGTGAAGTCAGAATTTGATTTGATCAAGTAGTCTAGAGTGAGATCCAAGCTCTGGTAAAGCACAGATTAAGTAATCAATGTTTGGTCAAATCTACAAGTGACTTTGGTAAAACAGAGATTAAGCATTAAATGTTTGGTCAAATCTTGTGTTTCTTGGCTTAATCTTCTACTAAACTAATTGCTATTAATGGCATGGAAAGGATTTGAGCTCATTTAAAGTCTAAGGCCCCAGATCTGGGCTCCCCGCATACTCTGTTTGCACACAAAACAGAGGATTAATTTGCTAATCAGTGATTAATCAGTGCTAATCACTATATTTTGGTACAATTGAGGGTTTAAATTAACCATTAGGTATCTGATTCAGATCCCTATAACTTCAGATTGTAATTCGGAGTTGGTTTGATACTCCAACCATTCCGTACAAATTGGTTACCCTTGATTTAATGTAATTTTTGGTGCTGATAAATTTGTGGTAATCATCATTTTGCATTTAACCCTTGGTTAATGCCTGCAAATCACACTCGAATTCAAGATTATTCATAGCCAGAGTTGTATTTGGGAATGTGCATAAGAATGAATGCTATATGCATTATGTATTGGGCACATTATATCAGTGTAAAAATGGGATCAGACACTGCCCTGTCCAGAATAAGGCAAGAGGTAAGACCTCTCGCATAGATTTGGGTTTGCATTGCATAATGACACAAGATAAACATCAAAAGACCAAAAAAATTGTCAACAAAACATTTAAACATGTTGCTCACATGCAGCAAGAAGACCTGACGGACAAGCTCATGGCCCCAGCCACGAGCTTGTCCGTCAGCAGCCATGAAAGAAGAAGAACATCTCTTTCCAAGAAGAAGATCCACACCGAGTAGATCTAAAGGAAGCATTGAAGGA
Source organism: Cibotium barometz (assembly GCF_041138505.1). Taxonomy (NCBI): domain Eukaryota; kingdom Viridiplantae; phylum Streptophyta; class Polypodiopsida; order Cyatheales; family Cibotiaceae; genus Cibotium; species Cibotium barometz. Next base: position 21,679,378 of record NC_141066.1, on the reverse strand, counting down.
AGACATGGACACGAGAAGAGAAGCTGCCACAAGAAGACTGAAAGAAGAGAAAGACACGGACGCGTGGAGAGAAGTTGCCACAACAAGAAGACTGAAGACAAGAGAAGATGTGAGGCTCCAAAGAGTGAGGAGCCATGTGAAAATCTCAGAGAGAGAGAGAGAGAGACTCCACAACCCAATGTAACCTGCCCCAACAAAGTAAAACCACCTCTGAGCCACCGATGATGTAGGCCACGTGGTAGATGTATGTGTGAGCACTTTAGTCAAGGTCACGGGCACTTGTAGTAAACCTTGGACACATAGAGAGAGAGTGTCAAGGACTATGAGTTTAGGGACTTGAGGCACTGGTCGCGGGCTATCAAGTAAGAGAGAAACTTGGTACAGGGTCCAGGTGTGCTAAGTTAACTTCTTGAGGGGAGGTGTGCTAGGCACTGGTCGCGGACTATCAAGTAAGAGGGAAACATGGTATAGGGTCCAGGTGTACTAGGAGTATTCACTTGAGGGGAGGTGTTGAAATATACAAGTGAATAGGGTGTGTGCGGGAACAAGCCCTTGGTTAGAGGCTATAAAAGAGAATGTGTAAATGTGAGAGAACCTGTGAAAAGGTGAGAAGAATCTACTGGGAGAGAATAAAGGGTAGCATGAGAAGATTTAGGAAGTGTGGAGATATTCTAGGAGAGGTGGAGAGAATCAAGCAAAATTGGTGGAGTGAATCAAGGAGAAATCAGTGGGATTAGATGCTTGGATGTAAACTCTATAAATTGAGGCATTGGCCTAATGAGAATTTGCTGGTTTTTTATTATCCATGCCTGCATTAAGCTATTTATTAATTACTCACTAATCACATCTTAATTATTTACTAATCACTTTGTTAATTATGTTGATTCTAGTATTTGATCCACCATAGCTCATCACATTTCTCTAATTTTAACATGGTATCAGAGCCAAGCCTAGAATCCATCAAGTTTATGAGCCCATTATCTAGTTAATTAAGATTAGTAGATAATTAAAAAATAATCAAATTTTTAGTTATTTTCAAGAAGCTTTCTGTACCCCCAGCTAGTGGAGGAGCTCCCTCTCCTTGCACACATCAAATTAGCCCCATTGCTTCTAGCCATACATAGCCAACCCATAGTGCTCTAGCTAGTCGAATCAGAAGCGCAAACCGTCGACGGAATGAGGAGAAATCACGTTTTTTTCCGGCGTAGTTTTTTCTGAGAAAAATTGACATTGCTGCTGCTCCTCCATATCAAATGGGTCTAATTCCTCTTAGCCCCAAGTGTTTTCAAGCATGCTCTAGAAGTTGGTGAAGTCAGAATTTGATTTGATCAAGTAGTCTAGAGTGAGATCCAAGCTCTGGTAAAACACATATTAAGTAATCAATGTTTGGTCAAATCTACAAGTGACTTTGGTAAAACAGAGATTAAGCATTAAATGTTTGGTCAAATCTTGTGTTTCTTGGCTTAATCTTCTACTAAACTAATTGCTATTGATGGCCTGGAAAGGATTTGAGCTCATTTGAAGTCTAAGGCCCCAGATCTGGGCTCCTCGCATACTCTGTTTGCACACAAAACAGAGGATTAATTTGCTAATCAGTGATTAATCAGTGCTAATCACTATATTTTGGTACAATTGAGGGTTTAAATTAACCATTAGGTATCTGATTCAGATCCCTATAACTTCAGATTGTAATTCGGAGTTGGTTTGATACTCCAACCATTCCGTACAAATTGGTTACCCTTGATTTAATGTAATTTTTGGTGCTGATAAATTTGTGGTAATCATCATTTTACATTTAACCCTTGGTTAATGCCTGCAAATCACACTCGAATTCAAGATTATTCATAGCCAGAGTTGTATTTGGGAATGTGCATAAGAATGAATGCTATATGCATTATGTATTGGGCACATTATATTAGTGTAAAAATGGGATCAAACACTGCCCTGTCCAGAATAAGGCAAGAGGTAAGACCTCTCGCATAGATTTGGGTTTGCATTGCATAATGACACAAGATAACCTCCTTTGTATGGCTGACCATTTTTCAAATTTTCCTATCTTAAAATTACTTAAAAATTATCCCCAAATGGTTTTAAGCACTCAAAACTAATCAAATTTCACTTTTAAAAAAGAAACAATATGAAAAGTTTAATTCCAACTATTAGATCACTTAACTAGGATAAAGAAGGGCTGATTTTAAGAATGAGAGAGGGGGAAAGCCTTTCCAACAAGGCATAGCATCCATTTATCATTTTAGACAAAATAAAAATTAGAAAACCATTAAAAGAATAAAGAAAAATATAAGATTTCTAACTTACATGAATTCTGGGAGCTTTCCTTTGGTTTGATGGTTTGAGGGATCTACTCTTGTTTGCAACAAGAGTGGCCACCAAATCTTTAGAAGAGGGAATGGTCAAAAACTAGTGAATTATTAAGAAATTCATAGTTGTTGGATCTTGGGAGGAGGAGTAGAGTAACAGTGCATAAAACACTATTAAGCTTCAACAAAGGTGGAGGCTTCTATTTATAGGAAAAAGTGAGCTTCTAACCAAGCAAACTGATTCTAGAATTTTCCATATCAGTTTGGTCAAGTTTTGACCATTTTTAGGTCAGTTTAGCTTACTTTTTGGAACTAGAATTGAATTAGGAGAGAGGAGAGACGAAATATCTCAATTTTTGATAATTTAAAACTCCACCATACATGTGAAATAGGCGCCTCCTTCATGAGGGGGGAATTCCCATTGTGAGGTGTCAAAAATCCATTTTTTCAGTATTTCCTTTGGTCCTTAGTCCACTCTTCATCTTATGTGAGTTTTTACTCATTTTTAGGGGGATTTTCTTTATTTCTTCTATTTATCTTCTCCACACATCTAGATGAATCTGATTGGCCCCTCAAAACCTTAATTTAAAATTTTCAAAAAATCTAGACCCTTAGGATAAGGCCTCTTGAATAGATTATATTTGATTTCTAATGCACCTTCTGAAAATCTTTTTGAACTTTTGTTTCAGGGGAACTTATTTTAATAAGAAGAGATATTTTTCCATCCAAAAATATTCAAAATCTGAATAACCTCTCTCTAGAATATTTTCTCTCTCTAGGCCAAAACACAAGTGGTCCATGTGTTCTATGGAATTGAAGGATTTGGACACTTGGCGATGACCTAAAAGATATTTAGAGTGTATATAGATTTAGACAATTGCCTAATTCTATATCAATATTAGTGCTAGTGGGATAGTCTTTTACCATTTTCCTACTTATTATCTCTTTCAAAGAAGTTATATTCATGGGAAGTTTTCATTTTATTTCTATTGGACGCATAACCTCAATAGCTACCACTCTCTTATTATGTTCCAAAGATGAAGATAATGTACTAATTTATTAGCTCCATTCACTATTTCCCTTCTTATTAAATCCTTGCCAACTCCTCTATCTACGATTACACCATCATTAGCTCTATCTATCATTGCCCTCATTATTTATCTCAAAGAAGTTCCGTTCCTAGTAATTTGGCAACATTTACTTCTACTAAGTTTCAAATTTTTAGCTAGTGACATAATGTTGTGGCCTTTCGTTGTTTATATGCATGAAAACTCCATTCATTTTTCTACCCTCCTTATTGCTCCCTTGTTAGATCTATCTACCATTGCACCCTCATTGTCTCTTTCTACCAGTGCCCTCATTATCGCTCTCAAAAAAGTTATATTCCTAGTAATTTGTTGATGTTTACTTCTACTAAGTTTCAATCCTTCAGTTTACTTCTACTAAGTTTTAATCAAGTTTCAAACTTTCAGGTAATGTCATAGTGTTGTGCCCTCTCCCCTATGTATATGCATGCAAGCTAAGTCTTGGACGATGATCAATCCTCGAGTTCTCCTTTTCAACCTAATGTATTCTCTATAGTATGAGTCTCTTGTGTTTACATATCATCATTGTTTCGGGCAATATTATGCAACCTTCCATTAAAGCAATTAGAAATACTTTCTAGTGACACATGGGCACTTGTTTTTTTAACAATTATTTCTCTTAATCTTTTTAAAATTTGAAGAAAATGGTTGATGAGGATGTCTCAAAGTACTTGACCATACCATCGCCAACAAAATCCTACTTCTAGCCAAGTTTCAAATCAAATCCACCTTCTCTTTCAAAATTTTCCATAATCTATCTATCTATGTGGAAGTATATATATACAAATCTCTCTCTCTCTCTCTCTCTCACTCTCACTCTCTCTCTCTCTCTCTCTCTCTCTCTCTCTCACACACACACACACACACAAAACGACACTTATACATATAACTTTACAAAGAAATTAATCATAGACATGTGACTCATAAACGTATATAGCACATAAATTATGCATAAAAAACATAATAACTTGAAAAAACATACAACATAAATAAAACTTAAAGAAACTTTTTCACAAAAATATGAAAAGTATCATACCTAGAATTTACTCATATTACACAACTTTGGTATGCATAAAAGACATAATAGCTTGAAAAAACATACAACATAAATAAAACTTAGAGAAACTTTTTTCACAAAAATATGAAAAGTACCATACCTAGAGTTTAATCCTATTACACAACTTTGGCAGATCCTCAATACTTTATCTAGACTTTGGTAGGTCCCAACACTCAATCTAAACTTACCCTCCAAAATACCTTAACAAGACAAAATAACATTCAATTAAGTAGAGATTTTATAGGGCGTCACATAGATATATGTACCTGTGTTACAAATATATCATTAGTGCATGTGTTGCTTGCAAATATGTGTATATTTTTTACATATGTACACCTATATCCATAGTCATATTCTTGTTTTGTATGTAGGTATGTGTGATGTGCCTATTTGTACATGCCAAGTTTGATATTCTCTCAAATTCTTATGTAATCTCTCTCTCTCTCTCTCTCTCTCTCTCTCTCTCTCTCTCTCTCTCTCTCTCTCTCTCTCCACATACATACTAAGAGATTGAAAACAAAAATCATCATCATTTTGGTACTTAGAGCCCATAGCTACAAAAATATTAGGAAAAATTTGGAGTAAAAAAGAGCCCTCTAAGAAAAGCCATGTCATCACTTTTCTAGAAAAAAGGGAGCCGTTTGGAGTTAAAAAGGGCCCTCTAAGAAAATCAATGTCATTCTAGAAAAAAGGGAGCCATGGCGGTGAACCTTATAAATCTTACATCAAAACCCCCACTTATGAAATATTGTTGGAAAGCCCTTAACAAGTAAATTTTAAATAAAAAACCTTCGACAAACCATTAGGGGAATTAAGATTTAATGGGCTATGTGGAGGTTCCTTATGAAATTAATTATGTACCTTAATTGTGCACATAAATATAATCTCTATTTCTTTCTTATCATATATAGGACTTTCTCCTTTTTTTGGTTTAGCATGAGTAAATTTTAGGATAAAGGAGTCTTAAAATTCTCCAAAAAATTCTAGCAAGACTAATAACCTCGATGATACAAGAGTAGTATTATGACTAGCCTAGAGCTCTTTTTTCTAGAGAGAGAGTGATACCCCTTTTTTGTTTGTATATAGAATAGATAGAAATGTTATACAAAATAATTGGTCAAGTCCTTGAAGAAAATTAACTTTATATGAGTCGAGAGAAAGATAGTTTATCATTGATAGATAAATCAATCAGTATAGATAAAGATAAAGGTTGTCTTTTAATACAGGGAAGACCTTTAGAGAGAAAATTTCACCTTAGGAAAAAGGAAAAAGTTCATCAATTGGAATCATCTCTTAAAGCAAAGAAAAGGTCAACATAGAACACTTAAAAATACACTTTTAAAGTGAAAGATAAAGGAAACAAGTAGTTATATATCCCAAATAGTAAATATACCTAGCTTATACCCTAATTTAAGAAATTTATCATCCTTAATATAGATTAGGACCTTGAATAAAGACCTCTATTAAAACAAAGGACTCAATTCTAGCGTCAACAATAAAGGATTAATAACATCTAAGAATATGATTATAGATGGCTCATAGAAAATAATATAATAAAAGATCCTTCTAGACATATCCTTAGAGACTTTATGGCTTAAGGGAAGGATGGATTCGATTGTGGCTGAAGGAGTGTGAAGTTTTGGACCAAGGATATTAGATTGGGAAATGCATTGATAGGATTTTTCATGCTCAGGAAATATGCCCCACAAGAAGATGCCAACTCAAGGTCTAGGTGTCAGATAAGGACTGCGTCAAGTCAGAAGGGAGTCAAGCTGAGGCCCAAAAGGAGTCAGTCGTGGGTGTTCAGGAGTGGTTTTGGTCTCTTGGATTGAAGGGGAAATTTCTGGGCTTAGGTTTAATTGGCAGTTGTTAGCATTCAGGCATAGTAGAAAGGAGTGGTGTTCCAGAGTCAAAGGACTGTCAGCTACTGTTAGCTGGGAGTGTAAGGAGTTGAATATTGAAGAGACTTGGAGTGTTTGAGGGCTAGGAGGTGTGAGCAAATGCTAAAGGTATTTTATCTGACTATGGAGAATTTCTGAGTCAGTTTAGTCTGTTTCTATCAGCCGGGTCTGGTCCAGTCAGAACAATCAGATAAGTGTCAGCATAGAGGTCGGCTAAGGGTTAGCAAAGGGACCATAAAGGTTATGGGCTTGTGGATTTGAGTGTAGCTGGTACTAGAGGATAGTAGAGGATCTTGGAGTTAATTTTTTTTTTTGAAGGAAGTCTACGTCAACATTCGAGAGCAGGTATACATGTAGAATCTGACTAATCTATTTCAGGGAAGGGTGTATCTAGTTAGCTAAAGTCAACTGGAAATTTAAGATTGCAGAGATCAGAGTTTTGGAAGGCCAAAGATGACCTGGGAGGACGTCTGGTGGAGTAATCGCCTCTACTGTTGCCTGCTGAAGGGTTTGGAGTGTGTTCAAGTGCCCATTTCTGTCAGCTATTGTGGATCACGGGATATCAGTTGAGTAGACTGGTACCTTCTGTTGGTGTTTGTGCTGGGTTGTGGTGCTTGGTGGTTATCCCTCTTGTGGTGTGTTTCGGACAGGCTGTAGAGGCAGGTCTTCAAACACATCATTGTTTTGGTGCCCCCAATGAGGAGGGCTTTGAAGCACCCTTCAATTAACTTGCAAGTTTGACAGTTGTTTTGAGAGCAGATGGCAACCATGCTGACATATCTGTTGTTCCATAGACATGCTAGAGAGGATCTCTACCATGAGGTTTTGGCAAGATGGAGCTGGCAACATTCACCTTTGGGAAGGATAGAGATGAAGATAAGTTGACACTGTTGCCCATGTTGTTAAAGGGAGATGCCAAAAGGTGGCTGTAGACATGGAGAGCTCAGTTGAATCAGGGTCACGCATATGAGGACATCAAAGTAGCTATGGTACAGCATTATAATCAAGGTGAATCCCCTTATGCTCTTTTGCAAGAAATTTAGAAGTTAAACCATAACCTGTCTGATGTATTTGATAGATTTGTGGACCACTTTGAAGACCTCTGGGGGAAGATGGGACACTTCCTTATGGAAACTGATGAGCATTTGCCTATTTTACTGAAGAAAGATATGTTTATCCAGCCCCTTCATGTAGATTTGAAGGAGGAAGTGGAGTTGAAGAGACCCGAAACCTTTGAAGAGGCCTTAAGAATAGCCAGAGAGAAGGAGTGGAAGCTACAGAGGTTGGCTCTCTGACACAAAGGGAAGGTCAAACTGAAGGAAGGCCAATTGTGCATGGGGAAAGGAGGGCAGAAGTAGCTACTCTAGTAGCTCCGGTGGCTATAGATCATGCAAGGTATTAATCATTTGACTCAGCAAATGGAAAAATTGAATCTGAATCTATTGTTGCAGGGAGGCATGAATGCCCCTAGGGCAGGAGATAGAGATGGTTTGAGAGGCAGGGGAAGAGGGGCCCAAACATGAATATTCAATGCTTTAACTGTATGGAAAGGGGCATATATCTCCTCAATTCCCTTATCCTAGGAGTATGGGAGGGGATGTTTATCCCTTGGCACCTATTAGGAGAGAGGAAAGGCAAGATGTCAGGAGACAAAAGGAGATTCCTAATAATAGCCAATGCCATAGGTTGTGCAGCAAACCAGTAAATGGACCAAGATAAGGGGAAGTTAATTTAATTAGAGATACATGATACATCCTTTCATGGTATCAAAGCATGGTTCATGCTAAGAAGCTGAGTAGCAAACAAGAGAAGCACAGGAAGTGGTACAAGGGTAAGAACTTCACCTACTCTTCCCCCTTTGTGTTGACTACTACACCCTTGTCTCTCGGGAGCTCTTCGGGAGGCACTAGCAATGAACCCCGATTGAGGAGCTGCCTTCGCGGGAGTGGAGTTACAGGGCAACTGTAATGTCCTTTGGATGAATTTTTTTGAGCCGAAAATGCGTTTTGGCCGCATCTTGACCTCCGTTTTTCAGTTTGCAGTGCATTCGCATGCACTACAACAGGTAAGTTTAGATTCTCTGTAAAATTCTATTTTTGGAACGGCAGGAAGGGCATTTGGTTGTGCAGACACTGTGTACTATAAAGAGGTCTTACAATTGCTGTTGGGTGTATGTATGCAAATTGAGGTCACTGGTTGTGATAGTTTAAGTAAAGTATAGTACCGCCTGTAGAAAATACAGCAGTTTGTGTAGGTCAAACAAGAGTGCTATTTTTGGTGAGTTTGTGTTGCAAACAAGATCTCAAATGATGGAATTAACCAGATTGTTGCAGAGAAGCTTAACAAGAACAACTTCCATGCTTGGAGGTTTAGATTAACAAATTTTCTAATGGGAAAAGGCTACTGGGACTATATTGAAGGTGAACATAAGGAGGCACCTGAGATACCTGAGATTAATCCAACTGCTGCAGATGTAAAAGAATATAAGGATTAGAACTAAGGAGCATGGAAAGTCATTTATTGACTTTCTATTAGCATACAGAACACCATGATTGTGCGTACACAAGATCCCAAGTCATCAAGGAGGCATGGGACACCTTGTTTGAAACTAATGACAAGGCACGAAAGATTCAATTGAAGAATGAGCTTCATACTGTGGAGAAGAAAAACATGTCTGTGAATGATTATGCCTTAAAGATCAAGGGCATTTTGGAATCCCTTGCATCTATTGGTGTTTCTATTGATGATGATGAGATAGAAGTATGTCTACGTGGTCTCGAGCCATAATACAAGGTATTCAAGACGTCTATTCAGACTCGGGAGAACATTCCCAACTTTACAGATTTGGTGTCAAGATTCCCCACATCTCGTAGAAGGAAAGGTGGTGTGTCATTTGCAAACTCTGAGTGTAGCAGCTCCTCCTGTGAGGACGAATAAAGGAGAAGTCGCAATCCCTAAAGCCTGGTCTCCTGGGGGCGGAGAGAAAACTACTCATGGCTTCAGCGGACGAATAGAAAGAGGTAAGGTGCCAAAGGACAGCCCTGTCTAACCGAGCGGGAGAGGGGGAATCTGTCACCCCACGGGCTCCCTAAATGAGAACTTGGTTGTGTGAGGCAGAGTAAAGTCCAGAGACTCCATGAATTCAATCCATGGGGAATCTTGTCCGGCTCATAGTGCCCTCGAGAAAGCTCCAATTCACCCTATCATAAGCTTTCTCAAAGTCTAGGAGTAGCACAATGAGGTCCTTTTGTCACATCCTATTGCCTCCTAGAAGGTGAAGATGTTGTCCAGAATGCTCCGATCCTGAACAAAGCTAATCTGAGTGTCGTGGATCAAGTCTGGGAGAAAAGATTGTAGTCTCCTGCCAATGCATCACCTTAGCCAAGATCTTATTGGCTGTCCCTAGAAGGCGAAGAAAAAGGAGACTAGAAGCCCATCTGCCCCTAGGCATTTTCCCCTAGGAAGTGTCGTCACTGTCTCCTGTTAGCAATGTGATGAGCTATGGTGGATCAAATGCAAGGATCAACATGATTAGCAAGTAATTAGAAGGTGATTAAGGTGAGATTAGTGCACAATTAATCTAATAGCTTAATGTAGGCATGGATACTCAAAAATCAGCAAGATCTCATTAGGCCAATGCCTCAATTTATAGATTTTACATCCACAAGATGCCAAGCATCTAATCCCACTGATTTCTCCTTGATTTGTGCTACCTCCCCTACATTTGGGGGTACCTTTTCCTAGAATCTTTCCACATCCCTATATTCACTCATGCTACCCTTGATTCTCTCATCCAATAGATTCCTCTCACCTTTTCACTGCTACCCACTCAATTACTGACTCCCTTTTACGAGCTCTAGCTAAGGGCTTATTCTTGCACACACCCATTCACTTGCATATTTTAACACTTCCCCTCAAGTGAATAATTCTAGCACACCTAGACCCTATACCAAGTTTCCCTCTTACTTGGTAGCCCACAACCAGTGCCTCAAGTCCCTAACTCATAGTTCTTGACACTCTCTCTCTATGTGTCCAAGGCTACTACAAGTGCCATAACTTTGACTAAAGTGCTCACAAATACATCTACCACATGGCCTACATCATCGGTGGCTTAGAGGTGGTTTTATTCTATTGGGGCAGGTTACATTGGGTTGTGGGGTTTCTCTCTCTTTCTCTCTCATAAAAGATGTTATGACTCCTCTACCTTAGGAGTCTCCATGAAGTTTGCCGATGTTAATCTTTCTTCATTTGGTTTGATGTAGCAGTCTCTAGCCATGTGTCATGGCTTCCCACAGTTATGGCAAGTGAAGGTCCTTCCTCCTCCCTTGCCTCTTCCTTGTCCTCGTGCTCATGTGAGGCCTCCTCGGGTGTAGAATGCTTTCTCCTCTCTAGTTGTTGGGTCCACTCCTTTCTTCTCTTTGACCTTGTTCTCTTGCTCTCGTCATGTAGCTTGAAATCTGGTACATTCTTTAAGGTTTCCACAATGTTCTCATACTCTCGCTTGTCCACACTCTTTAGAAGCATTGCTAGTGCCTCATTATCTTCTACTTTCTTCCCAATGGCTGCAAGTTGTTGTTTGATACTTTTGTATTTGTTCGTGTGTAGTTAGAGGTTCACTTTCCTTCATGTCAAGTTTGTAGAATTGCATTAGCAGATTTATCTTTGAATTCTTTGCTTGAGTGCCAAATAATTTGTTAAGTTCATCCCATGCATCTTTAGCTTGTTGTATCCCTGCAATGTGATGAATGATTTCATCATTTAAGCTAAGTGCAATGAGTCTTAATGCTTTCCTATGTCTGTTCTTCCACTTATTCTCCCCATTCTCCACTGGACACTCATCTCTTCCCTCAACTAGCCCCCATAGATTCTTCCTCATGAGCAAATACATGGTTTTTGTTTGCCATGTATGGAATTTCTCCCTGTTAAACTTAGTTACTTCTTGTGCAATGTGTTAAAATGCAAGTAAAGTGATGAGCTATGGTGGATCAAATGCAAGAATCAACATCATTAGTAAAGTGATTAGACGATGATTAAGATAAAATTAGTGAGAAATTAACTAATAGCTTAATGTAGGCATGGATACTCAAAAACTAGCAAATACTCATTAGGCCAATGCCTCAATTAATAGAGTTTACATCCACAAGATGGCAAGCATCTAATCCCACTGATCTCTCCTTGATTCACTCCACCTCTTTTGCTTGATTCTCTCCACCTCTTCACTTTTTCCCAGAATATCTCCACACATCTTAGAACTTCTCATGCTACCCTTTATTCTCTCCCAGTAGATTCCACTCACCTTTTCACTGCTACCCACTCATTTAAAGACTCTCTTTTACAGCCTCTTGCTAAGGGCTTGTTCCCGCACACACCCATTCACTTGTATATTTCAACACCTCCCCTCAAGTGAATAATCCTAGCACACCTGCACCCTATACCAAGTTTCCCTCTTACTTGGTAGCCCACTACCAGTGCCTCAAGTCCCTAACTCATAGTCCTTGACACTCTCTCTCTATGTGTCCAAGGCTTACTATATAAGTGCCAGTGACCTTGACTAAAGTGCTCACACATACATCTACCACATGGCCTACATCATCGGTGGCTCAGAGGTGGTTTTACTCTATTGGGGCAGGTTACATTGGATTGTGGGGTTTCTCTCTCTCTTCCTTACAGATTTTCACATGGCTCCTCACTTCTTGGAGCCTCACATCTTCTCTTGTCTTCAGTCTTCTTGTTGTGGCAGCTTCTCTTCACGTGTCCATGTCTTCCTTCAATGCTTCGTCTAGCTCTTCTTTTAGTCTTCTTATTGTGGTAGCTTCTCTTCACGCATCCATATCTTCCTTTAATGCTTCGTTTAGCTCTTCTTCTTGGTGTTGATCCTCCTCTTGAAAAGAAATGTTCTTCTTCTTTCATGGCTGGGGCCACGAGCTTGACCTTCAGCTCTTGCTCCACATGTGAGCAACATATTTCAATGTATTAATGACAAATCTTTTGTGCTTTTTATGTTTATCTTGTGTCATTTTTTTAATTATGCAATGCAAACCCAAATCTATGTGGGAGGTCTTACCTCTTGCCTTATTCTGGACAAGGGTGGTGTTTGATCCCATTTTTACAATGATGTAATCACCCATGTGTGCCCAATATATAATGCATATAGCATTCATTCTTATGCACATTCCCAACAAATGCAACAACGGCTATGAATAACTTGAATTTGAGTGTGATTTTTAGGCATTAACCAAGGGGCAAATGCAAGATGATGATTACAACAGATTTATCAGCACACAAAAATTACATAAAGCCAAGTGTAGCTCACCTGTACTGAATGGTTGGAGTATCAAACCATCTTCGAATTGTAATCTGAAATTATAGGGATCTGTATCAGATACCCAATGGTAAATTTGAACCCTCGATTACACCAAAATATAATGATTAGTGCTGATTAATCACTGATTAGTAAAATAATCCCCTGTTTTGTGTGTAGAAAACAGAGTGTGCGGGGAGGCCAGATCTGGGGCCTTAGAGTTCAAATGAGCTCAACTCCTTTCAAAGGCATCAATAGCAGTTAGTCTAGTAGAGGATCAAGCCAAGAAACAAAAGATTTGACCAAACATTGAATGCTTAATCTTTGTTTTACCAAAGTCACTTTGCAGATTTGATGCAAAGCTTGATGCCACTTCTCCTTGAGGATTTTCACAAATCTGACATCACCAACATGTAGAGCACCCTTGAAAACCCCTAGGGCCAAGAGGAATTAGACTAATTGCTTCTAAGTGTAGATTTGAGATTTTCTTCAGAAAAGAGGCGCTTGCAAATTCGCGAATTTCTGCAGCTCCCGATGGCGGTTTGGCGATTTGACACGACTAGCTGATGCATGGGGAATGTAGCTAGATGTGGCTAGTAGCTTGTTGCCTAATGTTAAGCCTAGAGGGAGATCAAGCCCCTCCACTAGCTGGGGATGCAGAGAGCTTGTTGGAGAAGACTAAAAAAGTGATTATCTCTTAATCTTAATTAATAGGATGATTAGTATGATAATAAGCTCATAAATTGGATGGATCCTAAGCTAGGCTTTGATACCATGTTAAAATGCAAGCAAAGTGATGAGCTATGGTGGATCAAATATAAGAATCAATATCATTAGCAAAGTGATTAGATGATGATTAAGACAAGATTAGTGAGCAATTAATTGATAGCTTAATGTAGGCATAGATACTCAAAAACTAACAAATACTCATTAGGCCAATGCCTCAATTTATAGAGTTTACATCCACAAGATGCAAAGTATCTAATCCCACTGATCTCTCCTTGATTCACTCCACCTCTTTTTGCTTGATTCTCTCCACCTCTTTTGCTTGATTCTCTCCACCTCTTCACTTTTCCCAGAACATCTCCACACATCCTAGAACTTCTCATGCTACCCTTTATTCTCTCCCAATAGATTCCACTCACCTTTTCACTGCTACCCACTCATTTACAGACTCTCTTTTACAGTCTCTTGCTAAGGGCTTGTTCTCGCACATACCTATTCATTTGTATATTTCAACACAATGCTCATGATGATGTGAAGGGAGTCTTACCTCTTGATCTAATTTAAGATTCAAGGGCAGTGTCTACCCTTTTACAACTCTAATCTGATGTTTAATTATGATTACAACAAGTTAACAAGCATGAATACACCAAAAATTGCATAAAGCCAATGATAGTTGGTTTGTACTGGATGTTGGGATATCAAACCAACTTCAAATTACAATCTAAAGTGATGGAGATTTGTATCAAATACCCAATGGTAAGAATATAGTGATTAGTGTTAATTAATCACTAATTAGTGAGATTAATCTCCTATTTTGTGTGCATAAAATAGAGTGTACAGGGAGGCCAGATCTGGTGCAAATGAGCTCAGATCCTTTCAAAGGCATCAATAGCAGTTAGTCTAGTAGAGCATCAAGACCAAAACCATAGGATTTGACCAAATATTGAATGCTTAATCTTAGTTTTACCAAAGTCACTTGCAGATTTGATGCAGAGCTTGATGCCACTACTCCTTGACAAATTTATGAAATCTGAGATCATAGGCGTGTAGAGAACCCTTGAAAACCCTTGGGGTTGAGAGGAATTAGACTAATTCCATTTGTGGAAGAGTAGATCTACAGTTTGCTTCAAAAAATTGACGCCTCCAAATCGGTGAAAACGAGGAGAAAGCATTCTTCACCAAAGGACAAAGAGTCGGAGTGAAGTGCTTAGAGAGGCCACATAGAGAGAGCTTGTTGGAGCAAGAAGAAGACTCCAAACAACACTCAAGCAAACATCATGACCAAAGCAGAGCCAAATAAAGAGGCTTCCCAAGAAGGAGGGCCAACGACTCTTCTAGTTGATGGAAGAGGGCACCCTTATTTAAACCCACTCATTGTATTCCTACCCTTGTGTAAAACTACAAGCTCTAAGCCAACATTATAGCCTATGAGGCACCTATGGATAGACCACTTTAGCAAATGACTAAAAATGTAGATCTAGTGTATGTATGGTGGTAGTAGTTCATCAATTGAGGGGGCGTGTTAAAATAGCAAGTGACGTTGGGTAAATGTTAGGAGTAAGGGGGAGTGGTATGTGACTCTCAAATGATTGTATGAGTTGCATGTGTCATAGAATATGATTGAAAGGTTCAAAGGGAGCCCAAATATGAAGGATTCCATGGGTGGACAGGCACCATTAGTTTGCAATCCATCATCTTTGGTTTGTAATTAGTATTTTGTTACTCTCCATATTTTTGTTACACAGTTCTTTGTACTATAATACTTATTCCATTGCGGTTCTCTATTCTTTCATGGTATCAAAGCTATAGGGCTTTACACAAAGTTTGTGTTAGCAATTAGTTGTTGTAGAACAAATTTGGAGTGATGGCTGAGGATGTTGTTGTTGCATCATTCTCGCCCCCCCACCATTTTGTGAAGGAAAGTTGGATGGCTCCTACTACACTCTCTGTAGTTTTAAGATGAGGACCATTCTTGACTCTTATGAGTTGTTGGAGATGACCACAGGGACTGACCGAAGGCTCGTACCAGCCCATGTGGAGGCCAAAGGTATGCACCCAAAAGAAGGTGGGAAAGAGGCCAAGTGGGTGCTCACTTCAACGAAGATGGTGCTCAAAAGATTGCACAACTCAAAGGATACTCCATGTTATGATAAAACCACCCAAGTATATGCTTTTATAAGCATAAGCCTTATCTTTTGAGCTAGACTTGAATAAGGGTTGTTCACACACATAGAGGATGTCCACACCAACAACTCTGAAATGCCCAATAAAGGAGAGCTCTTCTTTGTTATTGTGGTAAATTAAGGTTCCAACATAATACTACGTACTATGGTGCATGTATTCAAGGCCACATTTCCTACTAACATTTTGCAATGGGTTGATGCCCACGCAAGTTTGGTTTTCTTAGTTTTTGGAATTTTGTAGTTGCTTTACTTTATTGATTACAAAGCATGATATGAAGGAGATGGAAAATTGACAAAAGTGTGGTACATGTTACTACATTACATAAATTTGCTTTACGTTATTGATTACAAAGCATGATATGGCTTCAAGTGCTATTGAAAGGAGTTGGAAAATTGACAAAAGTGTGGTACATGTTGCTACATTACATAAATTTGAGGGAGAGGCAATTGCGCAAGCCATGAGATGATGACTTTGATAAAAAAATGTCATGTTGTAGGTGTAAAGATGGCGTTTCAAGATTTGTTAGCTATAGAAATTTGGATAGACGTAGCCAAAATACTTGCCAATTGTAAGCCATAGAAATTTGGGTGGATGTAGCTAAAAGACTAGCCACAGTTGTAAGACAGAAGTTTGGCATGCTTTTGGATGTATGTAGCCAAAAGACGAGCCAATTGACATTCAAGAAGATTCACACAACCAGGTAGACATAAATACAATCCATGAGAGGTTTTGCCCATGTCCATGTCACGATGTACATGTGGACCTTTGCGACACACATTATGTGACCGCGCATCATCTCATGTTCGTACATGTATTCTTTTTTGTTTGGGTGGAGGGTTCATTTCTTTATCACCCTTTTAAGGGTTTTTTATTTTTGTGTGCAAGACTACTTGGCTATCTCCCCCACCCCGATTTCACACATGGGGTTTCTTGTTTCTCGTATCCATAACCTTTTTCCTTCCGAAAGCTGGCAAATCGGAGTCTTTTTCGGGTGCGTGTGACGCCGCCCAAATGATGACGCCCATCATATGCTCTCAAACAACAGATGTTAAGAAGATGTCTACAACCGTGCAGCCGGGTGAGGACACGTGTGAAATACACCACCTCCCAGACAATGAACTTCTTTTTCTATTTCATGCATGACCGCCTATAGACACCCTATTTGGGTAATTTTGGGTGCAAGTTTCTGCACACGCTAAGGATTAACCCTAGTAATCCGCGCAGCTTTCGGCGGAGACAACCTATTTGAGACCCATCCGGTAAGGAAATTTAATCACATAATTATACATCAGATTAATATCTTCTTACTGTTCAGATGGAATCTTAAGAGTCCGATTATTCGTTCCTTTGATATAATCATTCATTGCAAGCTTAACCTTTCATCATGAAGCAGCTATCACTAAATGTAACCTTTGGATCATTGATCCCATGATGCATGGGGCAGGTAAGAGGCTTAATCAGAGGGATATACAACAAGCCCATTAGTCCTTTGCTTTGGCTGTTATGGTGTTTGATTTTGCTTTGGGTGGAATTTAAGTGTAAATAAAGGTTGGATCGGCCACCTTCCCATGGGAGAAGGCTGGCACCATTGATCTTGTCAAGAAAATATGGGCTGGTGGGTAAGCGGGCGTCCTTAATGTAATCAAGGCTATTTGGGTCCTCTATGGAGACTAATTGAGACATCAGGCACCTGGTTAATGGTCATTTCTATGTATACACCCACTCCATCACCAGCTAGTCAGTTTATGATCTCCTAAATAGGCATGCACGGGCCTTTACTCAAGCGAAGGTTGTAGTGATGTAGAAAATGATTGTTTTGTGATAGTTTTTGAGCTACTGCTATTTCTCTTTTCTTTTCCCTTGGTCATTTCCAATATGCAGAAGAGGTCTGTTAAGTAAGTTCTGAAAGGATCTATGCAGCCCAGGAGGTGCAAAATATTGGTTTGGAAAATGCTTCAAGAAAAAAGCGGTTTTACCTTTCTTCTTGTGAGTATTGGAAATACCTACTTTGTTCCAATTACCTATCGAGCGATTGACAAGTTTAAATTCTCACAGAATGATCATCGGTCCAGGAGGGATGCCTAGTCTACAATTCAAACAAGAACTGGAATTTTCTTCAGCCACGAAAGGCTTAAGTGGATCAAAATTTTCCCGTTTAGCTTTAGTGGCTAGATTGGACGTGGGTCCCAATCATAGTGGAATGGGTTTATTATTGGTTTTACAACCATCGTTACAACTTGCAAGTGGGTTGCATCCTCATGTGCAAGGCGTGCAGGTAAGGCTTGACATTGACATACTCTTGAGACCCAGATGTTGCTTGATAACTTGTCTTTGGGCAAGGGCTCATAGGGCCAATGAACATGGTATCCAAAGTTTACTACATGAAGCAATATGTTGCACTCATTCTCACATTTAGTGACATGGTGGGCCATCTGTAAAGCAGAAAAAACTAAATTAACCAGTATTAAGTTTGAACCAACCTTAGGGTGAAACTTATCATAGGAAGACTTGAGGTGGAACTTCCTGCCAGGCACTTACCCTTGGGGAGTCTTGGGTTTGCCATGGTTGTACTTCATCTCTATGTTCTGGATAAGTTACACGGCAATTGCTAGTGTCTGGGAACAAAGACCTTGCACAAATCCATCCATTGGATTTGTCTGACTAATCCATCTAGACCTATGACTTTGATATATGCTTGTTCACCCGGCCACTAGCCTAATAAGTGCTCAAAACATCACTACATCATTCAAGAGGGTTACGTTAATGCAGGACCACCCCGAGAGGAACCTGTTATGGAGGAACCACCGGAAGTGGATGAACATGAAGAGATTGCAACCATAACAGATTATCTTTCACATGGTTAGGACGAAAGGAAGGAACACCGCCAAAAAATTCCTCTTGAAGTTCCAAAACTACTCTCATATGGACGCTAAATGGATGCGAGAGGAGTATTTCAAGGATTATCTTGAAATACTCACAGCTTATGAAGAAGCTGGCGAAGCAGAAGCACTTCATACATTGTCTTGAGGCCAAGACAGATTCTAAGGGGGAAGGATGTAACTAGCCTCCTACTTTGTTCGTCATATTGATCATTGTCTTGCTCAAAACTATTCCATATGTGAGTTGGTAATTATCAGATAGTTCATGGAGCATGAATTGTGATTTGTATATCTTTTGAGTGGCTAATTAAGCTAGAATACTCATTTCTATTTATGGGTGGCTAGTGGCCAAAACACCCAAATTTTTCGGTCAGGTGGTCATAGATCAGATGCCTGGATGACTGGTTTAGCACTCGGGTGGTCAAATTGACCAGAACGCCTAGATGAGTGATGAGTGGTTTCGAAGGCAAAACCATATGCTCAAATCATTTGAACAAACCATGAACATGTGAATCTTTACAATGAAGCGTTCCTGGACCTAAAGCATGCAACTCTTAGAATCTAGAAGAGTTGCTATTTTTGGCAGACTCTGATAAAAATTTTGTTTGCGTCAAAACCTCCAGATTTTCACAAGGATCAAGAGATACTAAAGCACCTTTGTCAAATTCTTTATGAGTTGGGATATTTTTAGCATAGAAGGTTATGGAAGAATTACCTCTTGAATTAAGACCTTTGGCATCTAGAATAAGACAAGTGCCCCTACACTTGTCACTTCACCTTACACTTGTCAATTTAGCTTAACACTCGTCAAATTAGCTTAACACTAGTCAATTAAACTAGCCACTTGTCATTTGGAGCTCACTCTTTCCATTCTAGAGAAATGAAGTCTCAAACCTATAAATTGGAGCACTCCCTCTTCATTTGGATAATGCATTTCTCATCTATTGTAAAGATTCAGGCACTTTGTGCCCGTGGTTTGATTCAATAAATTTCTGCAAAGGGGGAGATCGTGTTTCCCTCTCAGTGAGGTCTCGTTTCTCTTTTCTTTGAATCCTACTTTCTTTCATTATTTGTGAATGATTAAGTGGTTTTGCTGGAAGTAGTTCTTCAATTTTGTCACTTTCATGTGTTCCTGCGTTACACGTAGCCTCCAAATAGTCAGTCAATAAAGCTGGATAGTCGTCGAAGAAGTCTTTGTCAAGCCAAATCGCTTCCTTGAAGCGGTGCAAAAGGATATGTTCTCGACCCATCACTTCAGCTTCGTCAACTATGTCTGGTTCCGCTTCTTCTTTAACTTTTGAAGGGATTGGACTTACATATGATTTTAGCCAACTGACATGGAACACATCATGCATAGTCTAGCTCAGAGGTGGCTTCAACTTCATTGACACCTCATTAATCTTTCTCGGGATAGAAAAAGGTATGAAACTCGTGAACGATAACTTTGGGCATCGCTTGTTCACTTGTTTCAGTTGGAAGATAAATCCAATCTCCTTCCGAGAACTTCACGTCCCTTCGGTCTTTATTGACATGTTGAGTGTAGGCCTCCTATGCTTTAGCCAACTTGTCGTTAACTGATTCCAAAGTCTCCTAGTAATACTCGGTCATTTTGTTTGCTTTAGGTAGTGAAGATGAGGTTCTGGTCAATAGTGACTGGAATGGTCTTTCAAACGCTCCTTTATAAGGAGTCTTGCCAATAGTTGAAGAAAATGAATCATTCAAAACTGTTTGAACTAAAGGCAAATATGATTTCTCCTTACCTTGCTGATCTTGGACATAACACTTCAGTACATTGAAGGCTAATTGGTTGTAAATTTCTGTCTGGCCATCAGTATGTGGGTGAAATGCATTGTAAAAGTTTAGTTTAGTACCAAAATTATCAAGCAATGCCTTCGAGAAATGATTGGTAAACTTGTTGGAAGATTTGGCTCCAACTTTACTGATGGTCACTCCATTGTGCACTTGGCATTGTCTGAATCCAGCGTAATGCTTGATGGTCATTGCGAACCTCAAATTCTTGGCCATAAAGGAAATGCTTCCAACGTTTCAGGGCTTGAATTCTTGCTAGGAGTTCCCGATCGTAGACTGAGTAATTCTTTTCCGCGGGGAGTAACGTATGGGACATGTAAGCTACTGGATAGCCGTTTTGTTGTAACAGAACTCCAATCGCGATGTTACCTGCATCAGTGATTTCTTGGCTTGGCTCGTCCCACGAGGCAAGCGCTAGACAAGGAGTTTCTCACAAAGCCACCTTGAGATTCTTGAATGCCTCCAAAGCTCGTGGAGTCATTTAGATTTGTTGCCTTCTAGTCTTGACACCCTTAAGCGGATCGGTGAGATCCGCTGAGAGGTTAGAGAATTTGTCTCTGTGGGTGGAGTATGCTTGGCATATGCCCACAAAGGATCTGATGTTGTATGCGGTATGTTGTCATGTGCACACACATGAACATGCTAATCTCAGGGCTAATCCTGGAGGCAACATGATAAAGACTCACTAGAAACACAGATTTGGAGCATTGTATGCTGTTTTGGCAAGGAGAGTTGACCAGTAGAGGACATGGGTGCTGTTGGCCAGTACACAAAAGTGGAGGATCCAATTGGCTGGAGCAAAGCTTTATTTATGTCCAGTTGGCCGACCAGTAGTCGGCCAGTTCACATGGTCACTTCAAGGCCTATAAATAGGTATGGTTGCTTATCGATTCATTCACTCAACTCCTTTTGAGTTGGGTCATAGAACTAGGAGTTTGTGTAGGTATTTTACTACCTTTTCAAGGCAGCCCATGGCT
Organism: Cibotium barometz; assembly: GCF_041138505.1. Classification (NCBI taxonomy): domain Eukaryota; kingdom Viridiplantae; phylum Streptophyta; class Polypodiopsida; order Cyatheales; family Cibotiaceae; genus Cibotium; species Cibotium barometz. The sequence continues at coordinate 21,658,141 of NC_141066.1, read as the reverse complement.
GCAAGGATTTATGTACCTTTTTGTACCATAGGAAATATCGAATTTCCAGCTCTCTCTCTCTCTCTCTCTCTCTCTCTCTCTCTCTCTCTCTCTCTCCCTTTTGTCTGCGTTTTTGCATCATCATGTTCTAGATGGTGTTTAGGACTGAAAGAAGACTCTCAGAGCTTCCGCATGTAACATGTGGTATCTCCCAATTGACTATCTCGGCCATCTTGGCCGGATCAAGTCAGCACTGATTATGTATCCAAGGTAGTGAACCTCGAAAAGATAAAATTCTGACTTCTTCTCATTGACATAGAGCTCTTTGTTTTCCAGCAACTTCAAGACTTTCTCCACATCAATGCCATGCTGCTCAATCGTAGCTGAAAATACCAATATGTCGTCCAAAAATATGAACACACACTTTCCAATTAAGTTCCCAAAGATCCGCATGTGGTTGGCCATTCAGTCTCTTAAGAATGTAATCTATTCGAGGCATCGGGAACTTACTCTTGATAGTCAGCTTATTGAGTGCATGATAATCGACACACAATCGGGAAGACCCATCTTTCTTCCTGATGAATAGGAACGGGGTTGCAAATGGTGACACCCTAGGGCGTATGAAGCCAAATTGCAACAGCTCTTGGAGTTCACGGTCCAACTTCGATTCCATTGCCTTGGATAGGCAGTATGGAAACTTGCTCGGGGGATCCGAGGCAGGGATGTCACTGCACTGTAGTGCATGGTGACAAGATGGCTTATCATCATCAGTGCAACATTGGACAGTATTAGTACCCTTTAGGATGATAATTGTCGTACACCCCCATTGTAATCCTCAGTCCAGGATATGTCAGGCATGAGCTACGTAGGTCATTCCTCAGCCATAGTGAGTCAGTCAATCAATCAAGTGACCATTCAGCATCTAGAGCACTTCAGCCCTCAGCGTTTTCAGCCAGCGTTTCATCCTTCAGCAGCTAGGAGCATCAATGCATGTGCATTCAGCCTTCATCAACAAAACACATCAGTATAAAGCATTCAGCCCATCAGGAGACCTTGTGTTTTTTGCATAGCAGCAGTTTTCAGCATACAGATCATCATTGTTTTGCTATAGCACTTCGGTGAAGGTAACCCGCATTCATCCATTCATTTTCAGCATTCATACATAGCTTAGAACAGTCCCAAATAGCCCATACCTCAGCTTCAGATTTGCAGCCTTCCCTCATTCCATTGGGAAGAGTGCATAGGCTCGAGATTGGTCATCATTGGTGCTTCTATAGCCGTGTATAGTTCAGCCCGACTCTTGGTCCTCTGAGATCTTGTGTTTGGCTTATTGTCAGTCCAAAGTTAGTCTCTTCAAAGTAATAAAGCAAATACTATTCCGGTAATGAGATAGGGGGCCCTTTAGTGGGTCATTCGGGACCCCATACAGTGTACAGTTTATCTCACTCTCTCTCTAAATCTCTTAAAGTTTGAAGTCATAAAAGTGGATTGCTAAACTTGCGAAACTCAAGATACAGAAGGCGGTGTGAGACTTGTGTGACAGGATCCTCAATTACGAATACTTCCGTTGCATGTTACATTGGTATCAAATTCAACTTATCCACACACCGCATCCTAGCGTGAGGGCATCCTTGGACGGTCAGATTGGTTCCGGCACGACCACCGACTTTAGCATCATGTCTGCAGAGGAGAGTACACATTAGTCAGAAGACGTCTCCCCCGAAGGAGACCTTGCTCTTCCAACTACCGCAGATACCATAGCTCTACTCAGAGCTTAGAACTAGCTGCTTATGGAGTGTCTCCAACTTTTGGAGGCGGCAACAACACGACCTCCTCCTCCTCCAGTAACCCCCGACTACATCTCCCTCTTCTTTTAGATGGAACAACAAAGAAGAGAAGGCGAGGTTCGACGGAGAGAAGAAGAAGTTGAAGCTGAAGCAAGAAAGCAACAAGAAAAAGCAGATAGACGGGTTTATGAGGAAGCCCAACGTAGGATCGAAGAAGACCGGTGTCAGGCTGAACTCACCGCTCGGGAGCACCAACGAGAGCTCGATTGAGAACGTGTGTTACTCGAGCACCAAAGGGAAAAGGAGGCCATGCATCTGAGATATCAACACCTCTCTTCAGTTTCCCCAGCCATAGGTGCCACTAGCCAGCAATCACTAGAGGTTATCTTCCTCCAGAGGAGGAAAGGAAGTACCAGTCAGACAACAAATGTTTTTCTGTTATACCATTGGGCATGGTAAGAAGGATTGTCCAAAATGGCAAGGGGAGTAAGCCTCCAAAGCGCCTTCTGGCACAGTTGCCGCAGTATCCCTCGCTTCTCCAGACCCGCCTGCTACCACCAATGTGGTTCAGATCTTACATTCGATGCATCCCATGGCATCCGTGGTGCTTGATGCTAAGTAGGCGGGTGAGGCTACAACCACATAGAAAAGCCTGATCCGAGCTTATGGCTTTGCCAAGGGCCGCCAGTTCATAGTCCTTTTTGACATGGACAGTTATGAGGACGCTATCTCTCCCCAGTTGGCTACCGACATGAGCTGTACCTTAGTGCCCTATCATTTGGAGGTGAACGGGTTTACACTTGGTCTCTGTACCCACATTTCTCAAAAGGCACAACAATTTTCTTTTTAGGTTCATAAGGCCTCATTCCAACAAGATTTCATTCTCTTTTCTCTTTTGGGGTTTGACATGATTATTGGAATCCAGTGGTTTCGTCAGTATGAACCTATTCCATATTGGGGAAAGGACACCTTTATTATCTCTCAAGGTTTTCCCGAGCATGTCATGATTTGTGGTGATAGGAGCATTCTTGGCATTCCTATGATTTCTCATCTCCAGGCCCGATGAGCTATCCTCAAGGGAGCAGAGAAGGAGCATTGATTTATGCTCAGACAGCTTCTATCTCATCGATAACTACTGTCTCATCTTCTTCTTCAGTTCCCAATTGACAGATCTCCTTTCTCATTCCGACATTTTGCTTAAGGATGATCTCCCACCCAGTATCCCACCCTCGTCCTGTGGATCATCATATCGATTTGGTCCCCAAGGCAGAACCTCCTAGCAAGTTTCCCTATCGTCTTTCCAAGACTTTCAAGGAGAAGCTAGAATAGCAGTCAGTATTCAAACATTTGAAACCTGTTCCCTATGGATGAGTTTTCACAGTCAACACAGACCACCAAGCACTTTAGTGGCTCCCGACGATGTCAAGTGCTCAATGGAGTGATCAGCACACTAGACAGGGTCAGCTCTTCCACAAGTTTGGAGGAATGATCAAGTACTTCCCTGGTCAGCATAACCCAGTAGCAGATGTTCTTAGTAGAAAGACCAGCATCCAGACCATTCAGGAGTCTACCATTCTCAACATCTCTGGAAAAGATTTGGATAGCATAGAAGATCAGTATGTCGATTCCGCAGAGTTTGGTACTCAATCCAGTTTGGCTCTCAATTTTGAGCCTGGCCATTATTTAGTTCACAGACATGCACTTCAGTCCATACGAGATGTCCACTTCAAGGAAGGGGATTGGGTCTATTTGCGCATCATGAAACAGAGATTGAAACAAGTGGGCAAACGTTGTCCCAAGCTTTATTTTCGTAGTTTTGGACTTGTTCAAATAGTTAAAAAGATTAGTGATGTCTCCATGAAGTTAAAGTTGCCTAACAGTTGGATAATGCATGATGTTTTCCATGTTTCTTGGCTAACACCATATGTTGAACCAGAAGTGTTTGATGTTTCAGATGAACAACAGTAAGACGTGGTAGACGAAGCAGAAGTCATTGAGCCTGAGCAGATCCTTCTTCATCGTTGGAAGCATGGTTCTGGTCGAAGAATACGTCAGTTCTACACGAAGTTCCGAGATCGAGGTACCCATGAAGCCGTTTGGCTAGACGAGGAGTTCTTTCAAGAGTACCCCTAGTTATTTGCGGACTACTTGGAAGCCATGAACCTGCTGCCACGCTAAGCAGGAGGGAATGCCACATGCACTCTGCATTGTAGTGCATGGTGATAAGATGGCTCAATATCATCAGTGCAACATTGTACAATATTAGTACCCTTTAGGATGATAATTGTCGTACGCCGTGACCCCATTGTAATCCTCCGTCCAGGATATGTTAGGCACGACCTACGTAGGTCATTCCTCAGCCATAGTGAGTTAGGTGTAACTTGGTTGAACACAATGCTAATCAATACACTTAAATACACTAAGATTTGATGGACACTTGCTCAAATACAAGAAGTAATTTGCTGAATTGACAAGAGACACAACGAGCCGGAACGGTCGACCCCTCCCTCAAATAAAGTATATTGATCTTGGGAGAATCAAGTACATAGTGTCATGGGCATTTCTGACCAGATGTCATGTATGCCCATGGTTTCCTCAGCTAGTCCAGAAAAGGCAGCTAGAAAAAGACCATTAGAACTAGGACACGGAGCCCAAGGTGCAGGCCAGTGTGGAGCAAGGCTTGGAGAACAAGAAGAGGATGCTGTCGGCTGCCTAAAAGGAGGTACTGTTGGCTGATTGCAGGCACTGTCGGCTGTACCAGAGAGAAGGGCGGCTGAAATGCATCAGAACATGGTAAGTGCACCAGGCGGCTGCAAGCGCAAGAGAGGATTATGGTGAAGAGTCCAGTCGGCTGGCCGACTGTTGGTCGGCCAGCTCTTCTATTCTCCCAAAGACCTATAAATAGGCACAAGAGCTCATTGTTATGTTCATTCATTCCTTTATGGGGTGGATCATTAGGGTCCTAGTTAGGACAGAATTTTGGGTGTTATCACCTTTTCTTCAAGGCAGCCTAGGGCTGCAGACAAGTACCTTTTTGTACCATATAAATATACTAAATTTTCCAGCACCATCTCTCTCTCTACTCTCTCTCTATATCTGCGTTTTGCATTAGATGGTTTCCAAGAGTGTTTAGGGCAGAAAGAAGACTTCCCAGAGCTTCCGCGTGTTACATTGGTATTAGAGCATCAGGCTTAGCAAAGCTAAACACTGATTCAGTCCCATATGATGGTGTACAGGTCCAAGGTACAGGAAAGTACACGGATACGAAGCCCAAGGCAAGTAACACAGAATCGGGAAGAGCTCCTAGGAGGTTTGTTGGTGGTGTTCCACAAAGCCAAAGGGGATGGCAGTCCTGTGAGCCAGATAGGTTCTCAGGCAACGGTCCCAAGGGAGGTTTATCCTCCAAGGGCGATGTGAGAGTGCCAGACTCATTTCTCAGGAATGAAGACCAAGACAGTGTTCAGAGTCAGGGCAGGAATGGATTGTGGACTAGATGGAAAACAGATGCATAGATCTTAATCTGAGATAGAGTGGTTTTGGAGACCGGGCCGGTTTTTTAGAGAAAAAAAGGGTTGCCAGAGATGGATGGATGACAGACGGATTTCGGGAAAGGAATGGGATGATGATAGTCATCCAAGAGCAGGTTGGAAGTCCGTCATCAAGTTTAGCAGAGGGGGATGTCATGTGCACATATGCCCATGGACAAGTTTCTCAGCTAGTCCAGAAAAGGCAGCCAGAAAAAAACCATTAGAACTAGGACATGGAGCCCAAGGTGCAGGCCAGTGTGGAGCAAGGCTTGGAGAACAAGAAGAGGATGCTGTTGGTTGCCTAAAAGGAGGTACTGTTGGCTGATTACAGGCACTGTCGGCTGTACCAGAGAGCAGGGCGGCTGAAACGCATCAGAACATGGTAAGTGCACCAGGCGGCTGCAAAGCGCAAGAGAGGATTATGGGTAAAGAGTCCAATCGGGTGGCCGACTGCTGGTCGGCCAGCTCTTCTATGCTCCCAAAGACCTATAAATAGGCACAAGAGCTCATTGTTATGTTCATTCATTCCTTTATGGGGTGGATCATTAGGGTCCTAGTTTAGGACAGAATTTTGGGTGTTATCACCTTTTCTTCAAGGCAGCCTAGGGCTGCATACAAGTACCTTTTTGTACCATATGAATATAGTGAATTTTCCAGCACCATCTCTCTCTCTCTACTCTCTATCTATATCTGCGTTTTGCAATAGATGGTTTCCAAGAGTGTTTAGGGCTGAAAGAAGACTTCCCAGAGCTTCCGCGTGTTACATTGGTATGAGAGCATCAGGCTCAGCAAAGCTAAACACTGATTTAGTCCCATTTGATGGTGTACAGGTCCAAGGTATAGGAAAGTACACGGATACGAAGCCCAAGGCAAGGAACACAGAATCGGGAAGAGCTCCCAGGAGGTTTGTTGGTGGTGTTCCACAAAGCGAAAGGGGATGGCAGTCCTGTGAGCCAGATAGGTTCTCAGGCAACGGTCCCAAGAGAGGTTTATCCTCCAAGGGCGATGTGAGAGTGCCAGACTCATTTCTCAGGAATGAAGACCAAGACGGTGTTCAGAGTCAGGGCAGGAATGGATTGTGGACTAGATGGAAAACAGATGCATAGATCTTAATATGAGACAGAGTGGTTTTGGAGACCGGGCCGGGTTATCAAAGAAAAAAAAGGGTTGCCAGAGATGGATGTGAAGGCGTTTGGGGTGTTAGGGTTAGGGTTTGGAGGTGCTGCAAATACAAGCGTGGGAAGCAGAGAGAGAGAACACGACTCTTTGTGTATTCAGATGATCAAATGTGAAGTACAATAGCCACATAATAAGTGACCTAAAAAGATGTGTTCACATGTCCGGCCATAAAATGTGCCGGGTGGACCAAAACACTTATAAACTGCTTATAAGTGAAACTAAGCTAAACTGGGGAAAAAACCTCCACTAACTGAAGTAAAAAGTGCCCTAGTAATCTACTGATGATCACTAGTACTCCTCTGGGTGCATACACAGCATAAAACCCAACAAACCCCCCTGGAGTGATATGTGATCATTGTACATCATCCACCAAAAGGAAAGAAATTCAAAGCAGTGCGGAATGCTTCGAATTTCGGACGTGGTAATGCCTTGGTGAAGATGTCTGCCACATTCTGATCTGTAGGACAGTAGATCAGACTGATATCTCCTGCATAGAGTCTGTCCCGAACAAAATGATAGTGAATCTCAATGTGTTTCGTGCGAGCATGAAACACAGGATTCCTGGCCACAGCAATGGCACTCTGACTATCAGTATAGATAGGTGTAGGCTCCTCCACTGAAATATCCATATCAGTCATGAGACGACGGAGCCAAACACACTCAACAGTAGTAGTGTAGGCTGCTCTGTACTCTGCCTCACAAGACGAAGTGGCCACTGTGGTCTGTTTCTTGCTTAGCCAAGAAATGCATGAAGAGCCAAGAAAGAAACAATTTCCACTAGTGGAATGTCTGGTATCAAAATCACCAGCCCAATCTGAATCACTGTAAGCGTATAACTGCATGTCACCCCCCTTAGGATAAAGCAATCCAAGAGACAAGGTACCCTGCAAATACCGGAATACACGCTTCACAGCGTGCCAATGTGACAACCGTGGGCTGTGCATGAATCTGCTCAACTGAGAAACTGCATACTGAATATCTGGCCGTGTAGTACACAAGTAAATAAGGCACCCAACAGCCTGAGCATATGTAGTGGCATCAAAGGAAATACTGTCATCTTGTAGTGACAGTTTCATCCCAGGCTCCATAGGAGTACTAATAGGCTTGCAATCCTGAAATTTAAACTTCTCTAGAAGTTTAGCAACATACCGAGATTGCAATAACCCAATACCTCTGTTATCTTGCACAAACTAACTATATGCCCAAATAGTAGTGTACAAGCCCCAAATCAGACATGTCAAATGTCTGTTGCAGTATCTCTTTAAAAGCTGCAATTTTGTCATCATTTGATCCCATGAGCAAGAGATCATCTACATAAAGACTGATGACCAGCAGATCTGTCTCTTCTTTCTTTACATACAAGGTGGCTTCTGATGGATTGTTCACAAATCCTTGAGTGAGTAGGAAAGCATCTATCTTTGCATACCAAGCTCGTGGAGCTTGTTTCAAACCATACAAGGCCTTTTTCAGCCTGCATACTTTCCCTTCATGACCATGTTCTGCAAAACCTGTGGGCTGATATACATAAACTTCCTCCTCGAGGTCCCCATGTAGGAAAGCAGTCTTTATGTCCAACTGGTGAACAACCCAACCACGATGTGCAGCCAATGCAATGACACACCTAAGTGTCGACATACGGGATGTAGGAGCAAATGTCTCCTCATAATCAATGCCCTTCTTCTGTGCATAGCCCTTTGCAACTAGACGGGCTTTGTACCTGTCAATGGATCCATCTGCATGTCTTTTCAACTTATAGACCCACTTAGTACCAATTGCTTTCTTGCCTTTGGGCAGATCAACCAAATCCCATGTGTGATTCCTTTTAATAGAATCAAGCTCATCCTGCATGGCTTTGTTCCAATGCACATTGTCTCGTGCATCCACAAATGAATCAGGCTCATCATCATCCTGTAAACTGGCTGCCATAACCAGATTCAAATCCATGATGTGTGCATGCTCATTGGTCCGTGTCTCCCTACGAGTACGACCAGCAAGAGGACCCTCTAAATGGCTGTCCTGTAATGTCCTCAAATACCATCTAGGTATGTGTCTGACCTGTGGTGCCTGCTACGCCATATTTGGTTCAGCTTCTGGCTCAATTTGCTGCTGAATTTCTGCACCACCTTCATCATTTGCTGGCTGTCCTGTACCCTCATGAGTTGGATCACCAACTGTGGAATGAAACTCCATAGGTAGTAGACCTTCAAACACATCATTTGCATCATAACCAGCCATGGATATTTCTGATTTTTCATCAAAAATCACATACTAACTAGTGAATATCTTCCTGGATAGTGGGTCATATAACCGGTAGCCCTTGCTCTCACGGCTATACCCAACAAAAATGCATTTTGTGGCTTTATCATCCAACTTCCTCCTCAACTCTTTGGGTATGTGTGCATATGCAAGACACCCAAAGATACGAAAATGTGATACAGAAGGCTTGCGGCCATGCCAAGCCTCAAAAGGAGTAATGGTAACCAATGCCTTTGTGGGACATCGATTCAAAATATGACAAGCACACATGACAGCTTCCACCCAAAAGATATGTGGTAGCCTCTTTGCCTTTAGCATACATCTAGCCATCTCCATGAGTGACCGATTCTTCCTTTCTGCAACCCCATTTTGCTGTGGAGTATAAGCAGTAGTATACTGATGTTTTATAGCTCTACTCTCAAGAAAGGAATTCAACATGTGTGACATATATTCCCCCCCTCGGTCAGAACGGAGAGTCTTAACCTTGCATCCTGACTCTATCTCAGCAAGTGCTACAAAGGCCAAAAATGCATCATAGACCTGTGATTTCTGTGTCAAAGGATAGACCCAGCATATACGAGAGAAGTCATCAATAAATGTTGCAAAATAGAAGCAACCACCTAATGACTTCGTCTGCATGGGACCACAAAGATCACTGTGTATAAGCTGCAACTTTGCAGTTGCTCGTAGAGCCTGATCACGTGGGAAGGAAAACCTATGCATTTTTCCCAAAATACATCCTTCACAAATGTGATCTGGAGGCTTCTCCATGAGAGGTAGATCTGTAAACATGTTATGTCGCTGCATAAGCATAAGACTACCAAAATTTACATGCCCCATGCGAGCATGCCATAACTCCGCATCAACCATAGCTGGAGTAAGAGTGAATGCATTATAAGCAGAGTGATCCACTGGCTGAAATGCATCCAACTGATATAGTCCATGACATAATGTACCAGTAAGCATCAAGGTCAAAGCATTAGCTTTGTCTCTGACCATGCATTTATCATCATCAAAGTGGACTTGCATTCCACAATGTGCTAAAGAAGAAATGGACAACAAATTCTTCTTTATCCCTGGTACATATAAGGCATCTGTAAGGCGGAGAATGGAGCCATCAATGGCTGTGAGCTGAATCTCCCCAATGCCATGAACTGGATATGAAGCATTGTTGGCACACTGAACAGTTTTGCCAACAGGGGCAGGGCCAACATGACAAAACAAATCCCTGCGAGATGTGATATGCTTTGAGGCACCACTATCAAAATACCAAGTACATGCATGCTCTGTCATACTGAGTGCCTGTGAAGACCAAGAGGCATCATAGCTGCATGTATAGAAACAGTAATCCCTGTCTTCAACAAAAGAAGCAGTCTCTGGAGGAGCTTTAGAGGCATCATTTACAGACATTCCAGCTTCCTTTGCCTTCTCTTTGGCAATCCTCTTTCTACATTCTGTGATGTAGTGACGTGGCTTCTTACAGTAATGACATTTGCCCTTCTTCTTGGGCTGTCTATCACCTTTCTTGGTATCCTGAGATGAACCACCATCACCTGAATTCTGATTTGAACTCTTTGGTTGAGTTTTTCCTTTCCCCTTTTGACCTGTAGTAAATGCTTGTTCAGCACTTGTGTTCATATTCATATTCTTCCTCATTTGCTCTGCTTGTAGCAAGAGAGCAACAAGTTCTTGATACTTAAGGGGTTCAGCAGCATTCCTCATGCTGAGGTTCAAAGAGGTATGAAAAGCCAAGTAAGATCTTGGCAAAGAGTGCAAGATGGTGGACACAAGCTGTGTCTCAGGAATAATCTCATCCACATTGATGAGTTGCTCTCTCAAATCCTACAGCTTGTTTAAGTGGCTAGACATATCATCTCCTTCATGCATTTTCTAATTTTCCAGCTCTCTTTTCAAAAATGAGATCCGAGCCTCATTACGAGCAGCATACATCTGCTCCAAAGTCACCCATGCATTCTGTGAAGAGCCAGCTGAACGAATACGAGGTATAATAGACCTGTGTACTGACAATGCAATGGTGCTTGTGCATCTCTGGCATCCCATGTCTTCTGAGCATTTGTTCTTTGAACAGGCAATGGCTGCCCTGGAGCCTGTACCTGTTGTCCTCGTCCACGAGCATCCCCTTGGGGAGGAGTCTCTGGAGCCAATGGACCTGGACGTGGTTCATCTCACCACTAACAAAATCCCAAAGACCTTTTGCCACAAGCACATTTTTCAGCATAAAACTCCACAAGGAGTAGTTCGTGCCGTCCAATTTGTCTTCCTTGGACAAATACGTGAATACATCACTCTGCTGTTGATTTGCCATTATGCCTATGCACAATGTTGTACCTGTGTATCGAAAAACCCAATAGCAAGAACCCTGATAGCAACTGTACTCCACTGAATATAGTTCACCCAAATATGCCTGCACTCTCAATCCTCTGAATGTGCAGCTCAATGCACCTGCCACCAGTGACTGAGTAGAGCAGCAAAAAATGGCTTACACAGTGCCAAAATGTCCCAAAAATGCCCAAAATTACTACACCCAAAACCTTGCAAAAAGCCTGTAGACTTCTTTGCAAGAAAGTTTGCCTGTATCTGCCTGTAGATTTTCACAGAGAAAATAGAAATGCCCAAAAATCAAAATTTGTAATGCTTACCACAGTTGTATTGAGTAGGTTGTGGTACCAAATGAACAAGTACAGTTGACTGTACTGTGCAGGTACAGTCGACTGGTACTCTACGGAAGTAGTACTAAAGCAGGTACAGTACGGAAGCAGGAGGAAAATGCAGTCGAATGCACTGCAGGTACTGTTGACTGGTACAGAACAGGTACGGAACTCTGTTTGCTGCTGGTCGCCTCTACTGACAGCTGTACGGCTGTCTGCGCAGGTGTGTACAGAGGACTGTACGGAGTAGGGCGACCACAGTACAGTACGGTACTGAAACAGTCGACTGTATTAGTACCAAATGAAGGCGGCGCTGACAGGTGCAAAGGGTGAACTGGTACGGAAGCTGCAGTGTACCTGCTGAAGGCGGCGCTGACTGTGTACGGGCAGGTACTGATGTACGGGCTGGACAAAACCTGAAGGCTGCAGTGTACGGGCAGGGCAAGGGCAGGCCAACGATGCTCTGATACCAAATGAAGGCCTTTGGGGTGTTAGGGTTAGGGTTTGGAGGTGCTGCAAATACAAGCGTGGGAAGCAGAGAGAGAGAACACGACTCTTTGTGTATTCAGATGATCAAATGTGAAGTACAATAGCCACATAATAAGTGACCTAAAAAGATGTGTTCACATGTCCGGCCATAAAATGTGTCGGGTGGACCAAAACACTTATAAACTGCTTATAGTGAAACTAAGCTAAACTGGGGGAAAAAACCTCCACTAACTGAAGTAAAAAGTGCCCCAGTAATCTACTGATGATCACTAGCACTCCTCTGGGTGCATACACAGCATAAAACCCAACAGGATGGATGACAGAGGGATTTCGGGAAAGGAATGGGATGATGACAGTCATCCAAGAGCGGGTTGGAAGCCCGTCATCAAGTTTAGCAGAGGGGGATGTCATGTGCACATATGCCCATGGACAAGTTCCTCAGCTAGTCCAGAAAAGGCAGCCAGAAAAAGACCATAGGACATGGAGCCCAAGGTACAGGCCAGTGTGGAGCAAGGCTTGGAGAACAAGAAGAGGATGCTGTCGGCTGCCTAAAAGGAGGTATTGTTGGCTGATTACAGGCACTGTCGGCTGTACCAGAGAGCAGGGCGGCTGAAACGCATCAGAACATGGTAAGTGCACCAGGCGGTTGCAAGCGCAAGAGAGGATTATGGTGAAGAGTCCAGTCGGCTGGCCGACGGCCGACTGCTGGTCGGCCAGCTCTTCTATGCTCCCAAAGACCTATAAATAGGCACAAGAGCTCATTGTTATGTTCATTCATTCCTTTATGGGGTGGATCATTAGGGTCCTAGTTTAGGACAGAATTTTGGGTGTTATCACCTTTTCTTCAAGGTAGCCTAGGGCTGCAAACGGGCCGGGTTTTGAGAGAAAAAAAAGGGTTGCCAGAGATGGATGGATGACAGAGGGATTTCGAGAAAGGAATGGGATGATGATAGTCATCCAAGAGCAGGTTGGAAGCCCGTCATCAAGTTTAGCAGAGGGGGATGTCATGTGCACATATGCCCATCGACAAGTGCCTCAGCTAGTCCAGAAAAGGCAGCCAGAAAAAGACCATTAGAACTAGGACATGGAGCCCAAGGTGCAGGCCAGTGTGGAGCAAGGCTTGGAGAACAAGAAGAGGATGCTGTCGGCTGCCTAAAACGAGGTACTGTTGGCTGATTACAGGCACTGTCGGCTGTACCAGAGAGCAGAGCAGCTGAAACGCATCAGAACATGGTAAGTGCACCAGGCGGCTACAAGCGCAAGAGAGGATTATGGTGAAGAGTCCAGTCGGCTGGCCGACTGCTGGTCGGCCAGCTCTTCTATGCTCCCAAAGACCTATAAATAGGCACAAGAGCTCATTGTTATGTTCATTCATTCCTTTATGGGGTGGATCATTAGGGTCCTAGTTTAGGACAGAATTTTGGGTGTTATCACCTTTTCTTCAAAGCAGCCTAGGGTCGCAGATAAGTACCTTTTTGTACCATATGAATATACTGAATTTTCCAGCACCATCTCTCTCTCTCTACTCTCTTTCTATATCTGCGTTTTGCATTAGATGGTTTCCAAGAGTGTTTAGGGCTGAAAGAAGACTTCCCAGAGCTTCCGCGTGTTACATTGGTATTAGAGCATCAGGCTCAGCAAAGCTAAACACTGATTCAGTCCCATTTGATGGTGTACAGGTCCAAGGTACAGGAAAGTACACGGATACGAAGCCCAAGGCAAGTAACACAGAATCGGGAAGAGCTCCCAGGAGGTTTGTTGGTGGTGTTCCACAAAGGATGGCAGTCCTGTGAGCCAGATAGGTTCTGAGGCAACGGTCCCAAGGGAGGTTTATCCTCTAAAGAATGAAGACCAAGACAGTGTTCAAAGTCAGGGCCAAGGGCGATGTGAGAGTGCCAGACTCATTTCTCAGGAATGAAGACCAAGACAGTGTTCAGAGTCAGGGCAGGAATGGATTGTGGACTAGATGGAAAACAGATGCATAGATCTTAATCTGAGATAGAGTGGTTTTGGAGACCGGGCCGGGTTATCAAAGAAAAAAAAGGGTTGCCAGAGATGGATGGATGACAGAGGGATTTCGGGAAAGGAATGGGATGATGACTGTCATCCAAGAGCAGGTTGGAAGCCTGTCATCAAGTTTAGCAGAGGGGGATGTCATGTGCACATATGCCCATGGACAAGTTCCTCAGCTAGTCCAGAAAAGGCAGCCAGAAAAAGACCATTAGAACTAGGACATGGCTGCCTAAAAGGAGGTACTGTTGGCTAATTACAGGCACTGTCGGCTGTACTAGAGAGCTGGGCGGCTGAAACGCATTAGAACATGGTAAGTGCACCAGGCGGCTGCAAGCGCAAGAGAGGATTATGGTGAAGAGTCCAGTCGGCTGGCCGACTGCAGGTCAGCCAGCTCTTCTATGCTCCGAAAGACCTATAAATAGGCACAAGAGCTGTCACTAGCCTGGACATTTCCCAGTCTGAAAGGGGTCTGGTGGACTCCAGGATGTTTAAATATTTGGAAAGTACAAGCTTTGGGAATGGGAGATTATCCTAGAATACAAAGGACCACACTCCTAAAATTTAGGAGAGTTGCTATTTTTGGCCCGACTCCGATGGAAATTCTGTTCCCGTCATTACATCTGGAATTGAGCAGATACCAAGAGTTGGCAAAGTGCCTATGACAGAATGTCTACCAGTTGGGATATTTTTAGAGGTAAAGATTATGGAAGGACCCATCTCTTAGATTGGGACATGTGGCAGGAAAGTGGACCAAAGTGAGACAAGTGGCCTGACACTTGTTAGAAAAAGGATCAAAGTGAGACAAGTGGCCTCACACTTGTCACTTCAGCTATTGTGTGGCTTTCCACTTGTCATTGTAGACTTCTCTTGCCATTTTAGCTCATGGGAGGCCCAAATCTATAAATTGGAGCCCTCTCTCTTCATTAAGAGAGGCTCTCTTGCTGCACACTAGCCTCTACCACCGTTACAGGCTGCCCTAATGATGGCTACTCTCTTTCTCTCTCTTGAAGGCTGCCCATGAAGAATACCGGCTGTTGGGGACTGTTTTGGAGGCTTCCATCGCAAAGAAATACTGAAGGCAAGGGAATTTAATCATTTATTATGATTTCTAGCCATTGTACTTGTTGCACCAGCATTTGTACTTGCTGTACCTGCTATACCAGCCACCGAACCGTCTGTACCTGCTGTACCAACCATCGTACCGGCTGTACCAGCCACTGTACTTGCTGTACTAGTCATTGTACCTACTGTACCAGCATTTGTACCTGCTGTACCACCCACCGTACCGACTGTACCAGCCACCGTACCTGCGGTACCAGCCACTGTACTTGCTGTACCAGCCATTGTACCTGTTGTACCGGCTGAATTGAGAGTTGTACTTGCTGTACCAGCTCTATTGCATGAAGACCCGTGGTTTTTGGGGAAGAATCAGTACCCACACGGAGGTATATGGATTATATTGTTGGCTTGGCATTTCTACAGCCTATGTTCCGGCTTGGTAGCCTTGTGTTGGGTTGTGTTATGGCATTTGTATAGGGATAATCCGGCATCTCCCGTGGGGAGAGTAAGACCCTCAAAGCTTGTACATGATATTATTCTCCTTGGGTAATAAAATACTCCAAGGGGGGGGGGGGGGGGGGGGGGGGGGTCGGCCCATTCCGGCCTCTATGCGGTGTCACACGTGCAAGCTCCATTTTCAGCATTTGTGGATGTTTTGTCCAGCTTTATGTTTTATGCAAAGTGATGATGGATATGTGTTAAGGCTGTGGCCATGTTTAAGTGTTTTAACATGCATTGATGGTATCAACAAGTGTGTCAAAGGCCCTAGTCCCCCGGGCACCCGCCGCGAGTTTCATCATACGTCCCCCGGGCACCCGCCGCGAGTTTCATCGGTATGATGAAACTCGCGGCGGGTGCCCGGGGGACTAGGGCCTTTGACACACTTGTTGATACCATCAATGCATGTTAAAACACTTAAACATGGCCACAGCCTTAACACATATCCATCATCACTTTGCATAAAACATAAAGCTGGACAAAACATATACCGATGAAACTCGCGGCGGGTGCCCGGGGGACTAGGGCCTTTGACACACTTGTTGATACCATCAATGCATGTTAAAACACTTAAACATGGCCACAGCCTTAACACATATCCATCATCACTTTGCATAAAACATAAAGCTGGACAAAACATCCACAAATGCTGAAAATGGAGCTTGCACGTGTGACACCGCATAGAGGCCGGAATGGGCCGACCCCCCCCCCCCCCCCCTTGGAGTATTTTATTACCCAAGGAGAATAATATCATGTACAAGCTTTGAGGGCCTTACTCTCCCCACGGGAGATGCCGGATTATCCCTATACAAATGCCATAACACAACCCAACACAAGGCTACCAAGCCGGAACATAGGCTGTAGAAATGCCGAGCCAACAATATAATCCATATACCTCCGTGTGGGTACTGATTCTTCCCCAAAAACCACGGGTCTTCATGCAATAGAGCTGGTACAACAAGTACAACTCTCAATTCAGCCGGTACAACAGGTACAATGGCTGGTACAGCAAGTACAGTGGTTGGTACCGCAGGTACGGTGGCTGGTACAGTCGGTACGGTGGGTGGTACAGCAGGTACAAATGTTGGTACAATAGGTACAATGACTAGTACAGCAAGTACAGTGGCTGGTACAGTCGGTACGATGGTTGGTACAGCAGGTACAGAGGTTGGTACAGCCGGTCCGGTGGCTGGTATAGCAGGTACAACAAGTACAAATGCTGGTGCAACAAGTACAATGGCTAGAAATCATAATAAATGATTAAATTCCCTTGCCTTCAGTATTTCTTTGCGATGGAAGCCTCCAAACAGTCCCCAACAGCCGGTATTCTTCATGGGCAGCCTTCAAGAGAGAGAAAGAGAGTAGCCATCATTAGGGCAGCCTGTAAACGGTGGTAGAGGCTAGTGTGCAGCAAGAGAGCCTCTCTTAATGAAGAGAGAGGGCTCCAATTTATAGATTTGGGCCTCCCATGAGCTAAAATGGCAAGAGAAGTCTACAATGACAAGTGGAGAGCCACACTAGCTGAAGTGACAAGTGTGAGGCCACTTGTCTCACTTTGGTCCACTTTCCTGCCACATGTCCCAATCTAAGAGATGGGTCCTTCCATAATCTTTACCTCTAAAAATATCCCAACTGGTAGACATTCTGTCATAGGCACTTTGCCAACTCTTGGTATCTGCTCAATTCCAGATGTAATGACGCGAACAGAATTTCCATCGGAGTTGGGCCAAAAATAGCAACTCTCCTAAATTTTAGGAGTGTGGTCCTTTGTATCCTAGGATAATCCCCTATTCCCAAAGCTTGTACTTTCCAAATATTTAAACATCCTGGAGTCCACCAGACCCCTTTCAGACTGGGAAATGTCCAGGCTGGTGACATCCTCCCCAACTTCTTAAAAGTTGTCCGCAACTTTAAGCTTCAAGCCATATATTCAAGATATAATCATGTCCCATCGATTGGGCGAGATGAGACAGTCTCAAAAATCCAATATAACTGAAGAATCCATGTCCCAAAGAAATGGGCGAGACTAAATAAGTCTCCATAATACCAATATCAAAATCATGTCCCAAGATAAATGGGCGAGACAAAAACAGTCCCATAAGTCATGAGTTCCATAAGTCCAATGCATCCCAAATAAAGGGAGCCAAAAAGAATAATCCATAAACCACCTATCATCATTCTTGTACTTGAAAATATTCCGCCTGCCATCATAACACACCATGTGTGCATGGCCGGAATCCACACGGGCACCGCCCGAAGGTCCACAAATGTCCTGCCATGTCCTTGGACTCATATGCATCCACTCATATGATCCATACACATGCCCAGGTATAATACATACATGCATCCGCATGTTTCTAGGCCTGACACGCACCCGCATGTCCCTAGAATATAGGGGTTTGTGACAAGAGCTCATTGTTATGTTCATTCATTCCTTTATGGGGTGGATCATTAGGGTCCTAGTTAGGACAGAATTTTGGGTGTTATCACCTTTTCTTCAAGGCAGCCTAGGGCTGCAGACAAGTACCTTTTTGTACCATATGAATATACTAAATTTTCCAGCACCATCTCTCTCTCTACTCTCTCTCTATATCTGCGTTTTGCATTAGATGGTTTCCAAGAGTGTTTAGGGCAGAAAGAAGACTTCCCAGAGCTTCCGCGTGTTACATTGGTATTAGAGCATCAGGCTTAGCAAAGCTAAACACTGATTCAGTCCCATATGATGGTGTACAGGTCCAAGGTACAGGAAAGTACACGGATACGAAGCCCAAGGCAAGTAACACAGAATCGGGAAGAGCTCCTAGGAGGTTTGTTGGTGGTGTTCCACAAAGCCAAAGGGGATGGCAGTCCTGTGAGCCAGATAGGTTCTCAGGCAACGGTCCCAAGGGAGGTTTATCCTCCAAGGGCGATGTGAGAGTGCCAGACTCATTTCTCAGGAATGAAGACCAAGACAGTGTTCAGAGTCAGGGCAGGAATGGATTGTGGACTAGATGGAAAACAGATGCATAGATCTTAATTTGAGATAGAGTGGTTTTGGAGACCGGGCCGTTTTTTTAGAGAAAAAAAGGGTTGCCAGAGATGGATGGATGACAGACGGATTTCGGGAAAGGAATGGGATGATGATAGTCATCCAAGAGCAGGTTGGAAGTCCGTCATCAAGTTTAGCAGAGGGGGATGTCATGTGCACATATGCCCATGGACAAGTTCCTCAGCTAGTCCAGAAAAGGCAGCCAGAAAAAGATCATTAGAACTAGGACATGGAGCCCAAGGTGCAGGCCAGTGTGGAGCAAGGCTTGGAGAACAAGAAGAGGATGCTGTCGGCTGCCTAAAAGGAGGTACTGTCGGCTGATTACAGGCACTGTCGACTGTACCAGAGAGCAGGGCGGCTGAAACGCATCAGAACATGGTAAGTGCACCAGGCGGTTGCAAGCGCAAGAGAGGATTATGGTGAAGAGTCTAGTCGGCTGGCCGACTGCTGGTCGGCCAGCTCTTCTATGCTCCCAAAGACCTATAAATAGGCACAAGAGCTCATTGTTATGTTCATTCATTCCTTTATGGGGTGGATCATTAGGGTCCTAGTTTAGGACAGAATTTTGGGTGTTATCACCTTTTCTTCAAGGCAGCCTAGGGCTGCAGATAAGTACCTTTTTGTACCATATGAATATACTGAATTTTCCAGCACCATCTCTCTCTCTCTACTCTCTCTCTATAACTGCGTTTTGCATCAGATGGTTTCCAAGAGTGTTTAGGACTTCCCAGAGCTTCAACGTGTTATACCAGATTTGCATACCAATGCATATAAATACAGTATTGTAAACAAGTGGTGGTTGATGTAGACTTGCAACCCACACTCCCCTGTCAAGTGCCCATGTTCCCTACCATTTGCTCTCTATTGTTGCACCAACACATGGTAGCAACAATCTCCAAGAGAGCACGTAGGACAAGAGAACACTACACAGGGTATGTGATCGTGTAATCCGGTTCCTCCCTCGTGCTAATTACTCCCATATTTAAGCATAAAAGCTTACCAATAGCAAGTAGAGTCCATGACAGCGGAAGTCTTCGCGATGGAAGTCCTTGGAGTGTTGAAATCTTTGATTTGTCGCCTTTCTTCGCGACAAAAGTCTTCAAGAGGATGAAGGGAACCTTGGGAAAGCTTCCCCTATGGGTCAACTTGAGAAAGGAGGGTTGGAATTAGGGTTTTCAGCTAAAAGACCAGAAATTACAGCTATAAGGAGAGCTGTTTTGCTGAATTTCAGTCATTAGGAGTGTGTAAGAGAGTGATTAGTATCTTGAAACACTCTTGGAAGCTTGAGAAACACCTTAGCAAGCTTGGAAATGGAGTTGGGAAGGAGAAAGTGCAGAAAATGCAGCCCAACAGCCCTCATGAAGGAGGCGCCCATCTCTAGAGAGAGGAGGAAGATGGCATGCAGGTGCTTTGTGGAGCAAGCTAGAGTGGACACATGATTGGTTACTCCCTTTGTACAAAGGGGATAAGGTCTGGGTGGTGGACATTGGGTTATGTCCACCTCGGGACATCAGTGTGTGTGAACACCGGGCTGGTCATAATTTATAAGTGAGTTTTGGTCGCCCAAAACTTAATGAAGTGTGTACACACTCACTTATAAATTAGTGCTAACTCCTAAGGCCAGGTTTATGACCAATACTTACCACCTGTCACATGCCACATAACCATGTCAGCAGACAGTTTCACACGCACAGTTCGCGGGCGGGGGTCCCCTTACCTGGAACTACACATTGGTCAAGCAAGCATGAAAACAGCATGCAATTTCAATTGCAAGCAAGCACATAAAGATGCTATGCAATGCAGCATTGGTATGGACAATCCCCGTTCATGAGACTATACCAAAATAGACGTGCTCCAGGCAAGTACACGAGGTACCAGACCCAATGGAACGCCAATCCACCAAGCATTTCCGGGCATGTACACGGAGGCACAAGTCCCATCGGAAAGCCAAGTCCACAGTATCACATGAGTGGCATCAATCCCCGGCATATACAACTGCCATGGACACCAGTCCAATGTACATACATGATGAGAAAGCACGGGTGGACCAATTGGGTGGCCAAATGGTGACAATCAGTCAGTTAAGTCCCTTAACCCACTTGAAGAGATTCATTCATGCATGTAGAGTCAGTAGAAACCTTAGGGTTTGCATAAGATAGCACTCTGCATATTGCATATCATTCATCCATTGCATATAGACCATTGTAGAAGCCTTGAAATAGCATCTAGTATTTTTTAGGATATTTATTAGCATTTATCTGGCATTTTTTCCATAATTTTCAGCATTTAATACCATTTATTATCATGGACAAGTCGTGTAGCAAACTAGCTACAACCGACCAGCCCTAGCACTCATATAAATAGGCTTGCTTTTGCACCCTTCATTGAATCATATCATAATTCAGCAGTCAAGCATCAAGCATTGGAGCCTTCAGCCTAAGGAGCATCAACGATTGACCATTCAACATCTAGAGCACTTCAGCCCTCAGCGTTTTCAGCCAGCATTTCATCCTTCAGCAGCTAGGAGCATCAATGCATGTGCATTCAGCCTTCATCAACAAAACGCATCAGTATAAAGCATTCAGCCCATCAGGAGACCTTGCGTTTTCTGCATAGAAGCAGTTTTCAGCATACATATCATCATCGTTTTGCTATAGCACTTCGGTGAAGGTAACCCGCATTCATGGGACCACCTCTTATGGAACCAGTTTTAGAAGATCCACTAGAGGTGGATGAACTTGAGGAGGTATTGCAATCTGAGCATATAGTTTTTCATAAGGAGCATAAGCATGCAGGTGGCAAGCTAGTACGCAAGTATCTTGTATATTTTAAAAACTATTCGGCTATGGATGCAAAATGGATGGACGCGGATTATTTTAAGGATTATCCGGAGCTTTCTAAAGGCATATCTGGAAGCTTTTCAGTTGTGGTCAACTGCATAGAAACCGGGGGCAATGTCATAAACTTTCTCACAACTTTTGTTTTCTACTGATCATGTGTGGCATGTGGAGCCTGACATGACATACATGTATGGCATATGGAGCCTGACATGACAGTACATGTATGGCTCATGGAGCCTGCATGATAGTACACGTGTGGCTTGTGGGGCCTAACATGTGATTCCCTTGGACTAGCTATCTTGAAGATCTTATGTATTTATGTTCTAAGGAAGGTTCCGGAAGGATCATGAGCCCTGGACATTTTAAGTGATACAGCTGAGCAAATGGGTGTTTCTTCCAATGTAGCTGCACTCATGTGTGTGCATGACTTTGATTTTATATTTGGATGACTTGTTTTGTTTGCTTGGACAATGCCTGAGATTACTTGCCTGTGTTGTCCATCGGCTGGGGACGCCTGGGTACCTTGTGGACATGTATGTGCACACCTGTTTGGGACTGACAGGTGGTCTACATGTGTTTTGCATGTGGGAAGTGTCCCCAAAAACCCAATTTAGAGCTTTATGATTCCACATACTAATAATTATAGGCGCAGGTTCACACTCGCTTATAAGTGACCGGACAAATTATAAGTTATTCACACTGGGAAGAACCAATTTAATACACGTGGCGGCCAATAGATGGGCACTAGACAAAATTTGGACCAATCTCCTTGTAGGTGCCCCCTTTTGGACCAGAAAAGCACACGCCTGGGCTATTTTCAGCAGTGGAAATCTAGGGGCGAGGGGTTCCAGTTTTGGATAGGCGCTTGCTTTCTGGTGCATGGGTTTTGGATCCATCGAGGAGTAGTTTGTAGCCTTGACCTCCACCATTTGATGTTGTTGTTTCTCCTACTTCTTGTAAGCTTTGATTTTGGTGGAGAGGAGTGAATGGTTGCACACATTATTGGAAATTCTTGGGAAGTCTTCACAAGGTAAGGGGTTTTTTAATACCCCTTGCTGGTGGACAATCTTTGTGACCTACAAAACCAAGTTTGATTTCAATCATGATGGAGGCTTGAAACCAAGGTTGATCCCAATCACTACTCTACAATACATGTAAATCTTATGCATAGATACCAAAACACAAGGCTTGAAACCAAGGTAATCACTACTATGATACATGGCTGGTCGACTTCATCTGGTGGCTATTTTTGATGCTGGCCGACTGTTTACAGCCCTAAGAAGTTGCTGGTCAGGGCATCCGGAGGCAAGGACGTGCTGGCCGATTTGTGAGAGAGACATCCTCTATTGATCGGAGACCGTCTAGCTTGTGAACTGCTGCTGGTCGACTTCCCTTGTGGTTCCTGAGAGCTGGTCGACTTGCTCTGTGAGCCAGACAAGAGGAAGATCAGATGCAGGGCTGTCTTGGGCTGATGTGGGAGTGTTGTGGGCTGTCCATGGTTGTCCTACATGTGATTAATGTTGGGAATGCTCTCTGGTTGTGAAGATGGACATCAAAATTCAGTATATGTTTTGTTTTGTTTTCATGCTGTACTAGAGGAAGTAGGTGCTAGCCAGTGACGAATCCCTGGGCACCCACAACGTTGTATTCGGAAGCAAACTCCTTTTTGGTAATCTAACCATAAAGATTGGGGGGGGGGAGGGTCAGCCCATCTTCTGGCCCCTAGTGTGGTGTACTGTGCAGAGCTGACATCTTTCTTTTATCTGGCATGCTTATGTGTTTATTTAGTTTTCATGATTGATAAGATTTCCGTGTTACAGCTGCCCTTCCGTTACAACAAAGCACGGGAGTCTCTGGCTCCAAGAACTCGACCAATGCGCCCAAGCTTACTCTAGACCAGAAAGCTGAAGCAGGCAAGACCGGTGGCAAATTGAGTGTTGATGAGACAACTCAATACAAGGAGGGTAGGTGTTTCTTTTGTCATACAAAAGGACACACTTCTAGGGAGTGCCCTAAGAAGACTACCACTCCACAAACAACCACCCCAGTCTCCACGGTTTTTGTGGTGACTCCAGCTCCCACACAAAACCCAACCGCAGTCCCTAGTTCTTCGGATCCTAGTGCTTCGGTTGGTGCAATTGTTAGCCGGGAGCTCGAAGATGAGCAAAAGGGCGTCCATGACTAGGAGTATGATCACAACGAATTGCTCAAAACCTTCGACGACATAGGTGGCCAGAGAGTTGTTGTCTTGTTTGACAGCGGCATATGAGGAGGCATAGTACTGGGATATATACCACCTACTCATGAGCAGAGATACAGCCACTGCATGGTGCAGGATGAGAGAGCCTCGCCCTCGTACCCTGATTGAGGATCCACACACATGGCACACATATGCAAAGAGCCTCTACCATATCCCTCAGCAACTGCCCATACCACAGCCACAGGAGCCCCGCCCTACCACCACCTCTACTTTCTTTACCGCCTTGATGGTAGAGAGAGCTATCCGCCGTTTACAGCATGGGAGATCGGCTGATCACACAGGTATACAGAGTGAGCATCTTATTTATGCAGCTGACACACTGGCACCCTTTGTTGCTCACCTCTTTAATAGGGCACTAGTGGAGGGCCTACCAGCTGAGTGGACTATGCACACCATCGTGCCTCTCCACAAAGCGGGAGACATGCTAGACCCCAGCAACTACAGAACTATCATGATTGGCCATACATTGGCCAAACTTTATGGCGCAGTGCTCGGGGCAGAGTTGAGCTCATATGCAAAGGAGGAGGGACTGTGAGCACTAGGGCAGGCTGGATTCCGATGAGCTTTCTCCACTATTGACCATATATTCACTCTGAGATGTCTGATTGATCAGGCTAGGGCGCAGGAGAGGAGATTATACTGCTGCTTTGTGGATTTCCGCAAAGCATTTGACACGGTGCCATGGGAGAGACTCTTCCAGCGCCTCTAGTCATTGGGATCCCATTAGAGATGGTTTGGGGCATCTATGCTTTATATGAGCAGGTCCTCGGGCGCATACGATGCCCCGGGGGGCTATCAGATGTTATTGCTAGCATCATAGGTGTGAAGCAAGGATGCCCACTCTCTCCTACACTATTTGGGCTATACATTGATGAGGTGGCTGACTTCATTTTTCACGGTGGTGGGGACGGGGTAGACATCTCAGGTACCACAGTCTACATTATGCTATATGTAGATGATATTATTTTGGTCTCTGAGTCGCGGATGGGACTACAGCATCATCTCGATGCACTCGATGACTTCTGCACACAGAGGGGACTTACATTGAACCTTGGGAAAACCAAGGTCATGATTTCCCACACCTTAGGGCCGGTTCGACGACAGGCCATCTTCACACTAGCATGAGGACAGGTAGAGGTGGTAGACTCATATGTGTACTTGGGGATTACATTTGCGACTCCGCCAGGAAGATTTACTATGGCACAGGCAGCCAGGGATAGGCTCACACGAGGGTATGCAGCTCTGGCCATGCTAGAGAGACAATGTCACCAAGTACACTTCTAGGAGCCCCACACGAAGGGGTGGTTGTTTGACACACTAGTCACCCCTGCTTTGATGTATGCTGCAGCAGTATGGGCACCTGGGCTCGCCACTTCCACATGGTCTCAGATAGAGAGGCCTCAGATTCTCATGCTCTTACAGATGATTTGCAGCAAACCCTCCGTCCCACATGACATTGTCCGAGTGGAGTTTGGCGCACCTCCTATGCTAGTAGAGGCCCTCTTCCAGACGATCTGCTTCATACACAGGATCAGAGATATGCCATCAGATCGACTCTCACATAGAGCTTTTGAGGCGTTTAGGCAGCTCACAGAGAGTGGAGATAGGAGATCATGGTATTCACAGATTATGGCTCGCTTAGCATGGTCTCGACATAGATCACCTGCCACCTTTCCAGTATGATATACATGCACCACACATCCAGCTCTCTCACAGTGAGAGGAACAGAGTCCTTCGGCAAGATTTATGGTGAGGGGTGACCAGCCCCTTTGACTAACATGGTCAGCCCTAGAGGCTAAAATAGGACACCAAATAGGAAGCTAGCAAGTAGGGGATGATGTCTAACACCCCCTCTCAGTACCGGATGTTGAGTGAACTCCAAGAAACCAGAGATGCCGTCCTCGATCAAAGATGAAAGACTGCAGAAACAGGCACCAAGAAAGCTCCACAAGCAATCTCCTCAGCAACTCAGCTACAAAAGCAACAGAACAAGCTGCTAGGTACACCGCTCCTTTGGAAGAAAACAACCATATAGGCTGCGACGAGCTGCTCCAAATAATAGTTCCAAACCCAAGTCTAAGAACACTCCCCGAAGTCGAATGTCGTGTATCCAACCCGGAGAAGGTATGAAAAGCCTCATAACCAACCAAGATCAGATCCTGTATATAACCAATCCTAGGAGAAGCAAACTGCTCCTCACTGGAACCCTCAAAAGAAATAGAGTCAATCTGCTCCAACTCTGTACTTAGAGTAGCCAAATGCTGTACAAAAGGATCCTCTGAAAAGGTCGGCATCGCAAGATGTAAAGACTCGGTAGAAAAGATGGGGTCCATTTGCTCAAACTCAATACCATGAGTTGCCCAATGCTGTACATAAGTACACACCACTGAGGTGGGCATCGCAAGATGAAAGGACTGCACATCCCCCTTTGAAAACTGATGTCGTCGGACTGGTATAAGCCCAATCTAATTCTGATCCAAATCCAAAAAACTATGGAAGTACCATTGTGCCCCAGACACGGTTAGCAACCACAGATCCAAAGCATCCCACTGGGTCCCAAAAACCATCCTCCAAAACAACAAGCTTGCAGAACTGGCAAGGGGAGGGGCATCCTCAGAAGCATCACAAAGAGAGGCAGAGGTAGACTCCTCACAATGAGGAAGGGAAGCAGGAATATAAATTGCAGTGGTAACAAAGTCCTCAAAAGCATCACAGATAGAAGAAGACTGTTCCAGAAGTAGAATTAGATCCCAAGAATCAGCAACAAATAAATGATCCATGTGAAAGGATCACACCTCAAAGGGCAAAACACCCTCCTTGTACTGCAAACACTGCAAAGAACACAGGCTCGGACAAAATAAACTCTGCTCAGAATCTCTGAAAAGATCACTGCTCTCCTCCAAAATCTGTAAACTCCTGTCACAGAAGAAAGTCTCCACAGATACAAAACAGCTCCCGAAACTGATCCTCAAGTGAAGTAGCTGGAGATAGGCCCCCTCTGAGTGTAGAAAACTCCTGTGGGAAGCAAAACGCAGCCAAAACACTGCTATCTAGCAAAAAATAGCACTCCACCGCCAACAGAAGGCAAGGAACATGTAGAAACCGGGAAACCGTGTAGGCCAGGAACAAAACACAGGTATAGAATTCAGAATCCTCCTCAAGTACCAAACTGCCTCCAAAGCCATAATCTAAACAAGAAACCCCCTTTGCAAGTGATCTGTGTCCACTGGAGAAGAAAACGCAGGGCTACAAACTTGAAAATTCAGGTCAACCAGTGTCCACACCTCCTATGAGGAAAAACGCTGAAGAGAAGGTACCTTCGGGTCCAATAGATGAAGCCCAGGTGAAGGTAGAGCTACTAGCAAGATCGGTTCAGAAAAACGCAGCAACCGGCTGCAAATCTGAAAACGCAGAGGTAAAAGGGGCTGTAGAATAGGCTGAATATGGACACGCTGAAGCCTCAGATCAAGAACTGCTGCAGAGAACAAGTACAATAAGGGGGGGGGGTGGGGGGAGAGATGGCACAAGATAACTAGAAGGGATAGGCAAAAGGGGAGCCCAGAGAGCTCCAAGAACAAGGCGTGGGCAAGCCCAAACAGGCCAAAAAACGCAGCCTGTTGGGACAGCAATGTTGCTGCCCAGACCTGAAAAAAAATTTGCCTGAGAACCCTGGAAGGTGCCACTAGAAGGGCAGGTATGCTGTCTTGAAAAAAAAGGCCCCTGTCAGGCTGCCTAGAGGCTGCCAACTGACGCCCTGATGAAGAGGGACTGCAGCCCACTGAAGTGGGGATGAATCATCCCTTGAAGAACTGGAACGCAAGCTTCAATGCATGAACAAAAACGCAGATCTGTCCATAGGCAGAAAAACGCAGAAATCAAGAGGTAAGAGGAGGGAGCATCCAACGCTGACAATCACCGGCGCTCTGATACCATGATAGAATGTGCAGCGGAAGAAGGGAAAGTGGAAACACGAGAGAGAGAGAGAGAGAGAGAGAGAGAGAGAGAGAGAGAGAGAGAGAGAGATGGAGAGGAAACACTGGTGAGAACCTGCTCTCAATATCATCACCAAAAGGAATACATGTCCCGAGCAAAAGGGGAGAACCTCGTATGTGAGGGACTGCAGCAGCTAGACAAGCTAGGCAAGCAATAAAGATATGAGGGAGGCATGCCGGCTATATATATGCCTACATGAAGGCAACCGACTGGAGATAAGATCTCCACGACTGGGAAAATACCCAGGACCATAAAATGGGGAATAAATATGGGTAAAATATATGTGAGGGGTGACCAGCCCCTTTGACTAACATGGTTAGCCCTAGAGGCTAAAATAGGACACCAAATAGGAAGCCAGCAAGTAGGGGATGATGTCTAACAGGCTTTGCCCACCAGTCCAATGAAGGGTTGGGCAGGCTGTTGGCCAGCCCAAGGGGCTTGGCCAGGCAGTCGACAGGCTTTAGGGGCCTTGCCCAACCAGGCGGTCAAGCATAGGGGCTTCGCAACAGCCTGCGCAGGCCTTGATAGCAACCCACAAGGTGGCCAGAACACATCAGAAGGGCAGCCAACAGCCAGTATGAAAAGTGCATCATTTATGTGCATAAGGACCAAGTCGTGGAGAAAAACAGAACATGCCGACCCCTGTTTGGGCCAGCCGACCGGCTTAGTTCAAACCTATAAATAGGTAGAGCATAAATCCAATCATTCACCTCATACTTCACAAAGGGTTGTTGCAGTCCAAGGGCCAGCAGGACAGCCAAGGGGAGTGCTACAGCCAAGGGGACTTCTACAGCCAAGGTGAAGAGTGCAGGTCGAGCAGATCTTCTGATCTACAGATTTGCATTATTGTACACATCATTCTAATAAAGCAAATACACGATTCGTGGTGAGGGCCCTACATGGTATATTCGGGACCCAATACTTTGTCCGACTCCCTTTCCCTCTCTCTCTCTCTCTCTCTCTCTCTCTCTCTCTCTATTTCTGCACATCTCTCTCTATGTTGTGCGTTATCTTTGTTGCAAACAATCGCTGAATTTCTGAACATTGAAGTTACCGACTCTTCCAAGCTCCTGCATGTTACATTGGTATCAAAACCTTCTTCAAGCAGCCAGAAAACCAGAAAAAAAGAAAGAAAATTCTTTTCGTTTCTAGACTCAAGAGGACCACTCCTTTCGGTGTGACTCCCCCGAATATATCAGTCGTATTTCCAGCCATTTGCTGAAATCTCTTCCAAGAGAGATGCAACCAAATATGCTGTAAAAAGCACCTGCAGGTAAAATCGGAGTGCAATGCCAGGCAACCACAAAGTCCTGTGCAAATGTTTTGCCCGAGGCTCTCTCTCCAAGCCAGGGTAGCACATAGCAAGCACAGGGTCTTGCTTGTGCCAGTGGAACTCTCCAGCAGAGCATTCCGACCCTAGGAGCACAAGTTGGTTTTTAGCCTCCGAAAGCGTCCAGAAAGTCTCCCACACGCATAGTGGATGGTTAGATTGGCTTCCGGTAAGGAAGTGCATTTTCCCGCTATGGCGAGCTTCGACAAAGAGAGAGACCAATGAACTTCGTCCTTCGAGGGCGGCAGACATGAGTGTGCATGACATGTTCTAGACGATGATGCGAGCAATCGTAGACCAAAGCACCAAATTGGAAGAGCAAAAGGCGCAGATCTTGGATCTGGAGGAAAGAACCCGTTTTCCAGCCCCTTTTTCTCCATCTCCTCCTCTCTGTCCTTCTCTTTCCCACATCCCGATAGCAAATCCTCTACCAAATAACATTTCTAAGGAGTTATGACCGCAGTTGAGTTCAACCCTCGAGTTGTAGATGCGAGCAACAAAGATGCCATTGATAGAAGACCGTGCCATGTTGCTACACAAGAAGACGCCAGGCAACGCATGGAGCACGAAAGATTTCTTGCGGCTTCAGATACAAGACCGACACCAACGGCTTCCTCGAGTCATCCTCTTGAGAGGAGGAACTTCAGTAAGTATAATGGTAAACTTGACCCCACAACCCTTTATTCTTGGTTTCATCAATTTGAAGCTTATTTTGCTGCACTTAGAAAGAATGATCCTGACTGAGAGATCTTGGCTAGTTGGTATTTGAAAGGTGAGGCCATTCCTTTATTCTTGGTTGCATCAATTTGAAGCTTATTTTGCTGCACTTGGAAAGAATGATACTGACAGAGTGATCTTGGCTAGTTGGTATTTGAAAGGTGAGGCCATTCCATGGTGGATCTAGTGGGCTCATGCCCATACCAAATTAGGTTTGGCAGCTTATGTCTAGGACAAGTTTGTCCTTGATCTTAAGCGGCGGTTTCTACCACCCTATTATCTTGAGCGACTCAAAGATGAGTTCAGGGGGACACGTCAAAACGCGCAACCAGTCCTTCAATTTGCCAATAAAATTTCAAACTTATATTTGCAATTGGGCATATCTAACAAGGACAAGAAAGGGCAGTTCCTTTATGGCCTTGACTCGCAAATCCAGTGGGAAAAGTGTGTATGTTTAGGCCAACCACCTTGGAGGATGTTACAGGACTGAGTATTTTACCTCTTTTTCTTGTTAATCCTGTATATGCATGTGTAAGTTTGTACACATGTGTGGATGCAGATACATGTTTGGTGTGTGTGTGTGTGTGTACATATGTGTGCATGTTCATGGGCATATATATGCGTTTTTCTCTTACCTTGTTGCAGGAGCAACAAGTGAGGCAATGTGTGAGTCAGCCCTGCAAGCACAGCCAGTATGTAGCCAACAGGTGACGTGACAGCAGCTGACACGTGTGCAAGTACGACTGGCTGTTTTGAGGCTGGATTGCAGCTGATGTGGCGCACGTATGCAAGCACTGACGTGGCAGGCACAGGCGCACGTGTGGTTAGTTGCAGGTGAGTCGACTGGCTGCAGGCGCTGCCATGTAGACGGTTGGCTGCATAGGTACGGGCACTGCCACGTAGGCAGGCATGCGCTCACAAGCAAGAGAAAGAGAGGCGAAGCGATGGGCAAACGGGCAGCAGCAAAACACGCAAGGAAAAGTGCGATGGAGAAAAGTGCCGGGCAGCCCAGTTTTCAAAAAAGAAGAAAACGCTAAAGCGCCACGTTTATTTTATATTTTTATTTTTTTAATATAAAAAAAGAGGAAAAGCTATTAGAAAGGTTTTTTTTTTTTTTTTTGGAAAAGCACTTGTAGTAGTGTTTTTTTTAAAAGGGGGAAAAGCTATGATTTTCACCCCAAAATTTGTATAAATAGAGGGCCAAGGCTCTTGTATCCCACAACATAAACTGGGTGAAAGTTCAAGGAGATCTCCTCCATGTGAAGCAAGGAGGAATCTTCTCGGGAATTGTACAAGGGCTATGCCGACTTCAAGTGATAAATAAATACTTGCGGGGGCGCCACGCTTTGGGGCCATTTGGTCTTTTGTGCAGGAGCACTCTAGCTCCACTTATTCTTTTTCTTCTTCCTCCAAGATTATTATTCCAGTTCATAAAGAGTTTTAAGTGTGATTAAGTGTGCTCACCGCCCGTCAAGTTTCTGAAGGCCGGTTTCAGAGGATGCACTGTACGCAAGGCACGCTCGTTTGCGCAGAGTGCTGAAATGAAGTACAATGGCGGAAATCCCAAGACTTCCCAGCCTTCCACTCCCAAGGCACCCACCTCTGGGGAAAAGGCCAGGACAGAGCACGAGAGCTTTTGGCTCCAAGAACTCGACCAATGCGCCCAAGCTTACTCCAGACTAGAAAACTCATACCAACAATGGACATTATTAACAACATTAAAACTGAAAAATGACCAAGAACACTTGACACCAACACTGGGGCTGGAAAGGCCTCCTCCCCCCCCCCCCCCCCCCCCCCCCTCAATACAGTTTGTATTTCTTGGAGTATTTATATGTACAAGTGTTCACGGGCCTCATGGCCAGATTCCTCCATAACATGGAGTGAGAACAACTGAAATACAATAAGATTTTGTCGATGAAGAATCAGCTGTCATAGTAGACCAAATCACAGGCAGTCTCCCACCTTCACCGGGTGAACACCTGCCCTCACTGGTCTTCCGGGACCGTGCATCAACAGGCACGCTCGTACTAACGCCTGGCAAGGTGAAGCACCGCGGAGAGAGAAATACCTGGTGCTCCCAGGTTAGCTTTTCTCCTTGTTTTTCCTCATACCCACATGACCTTCATTGGCTCCTCTAATGGTAAGGGCGCGGTCAGGGAAATCATGGAAAAAATCACTATCTCGGTGGCCTTCCATGGTGAAGGCAGCTGGGGGTGAAGCTTGCCTGGCAAAGCTTGTAAAAACAACATTTAACTTTAATTTTATCTGAATTTAAAAGAAAATATAGAAACAAATATCTGGCAATGGTTTTAATTCAAATCTCAGCAGAGTAGATCATTCCCTTTTTGTTGTACTCCTAATGGGTGCAAACAAGGCAGCCAGCCGGTACAAGTGTGGCAGCCATCAGGTACAGTAGAAGCAATCCAATGATGGGTACAAAAGCAGCCACAAGCCTATTCTGATGCAGCAACCAGGTGATGTTGATGCAGTGGCCAACAACAGGGTTGGATATGGGTGCTGATGCAGTAGTCGATAGGTTCAAGCGCAGCAGTTACAGTGTTGCTGTAGGCGGGATCAAACAGCAGCAACCAAGCAGCTGAATGGAAGTGTGTACAAGGCAGCAGCAATCACATGTGACAGGAGCTGTAGGCAAGCACCATACTTGCAGGCGGGTGCAATTCAGCACAGCAGTTGTAGGCGGGTACAACTCAGCAGCTGTAGGCAAGTACAACAGAGTTGTGAGGCGGGTACAAGGACTGCATACAGGCCAGTACAAGGGGCAGCCGGCTGGTTTCTGAATCCAGTCCACTTCTCCAATACAATGGGCGCCCCCTTCGATCAACCACCCACGTGTTGTCATCATTGTTTCCCATGCAATACATGCTTTAATTATTATTAAATCTTATTCAAAGGTTAGCTCTTGGGCACCCACACTAGAAAGTGTCCGGTCATTATTTTAAATGTGTGTGAACATCCAACCCTATAAACATTAAAGTTCACATTACTTCATGGATTTTACGTTTGAAAAGGCCAATACTTACCACCTGTTCACACGCCAGAACATGGTCACTGGGGTGTTTGACACATTCCGACTAATCTGGAAAGTGTGCTTGTCCCACTTGACATCAGGAAGGAACTTGTAAAACCACTGAATGCCCAATATTATGTGTGCTCCTACAAGAGGGGGCAACCATAAAATCACGCACAAACTCTATGCTTTGAATAACTAATTTAGCACCTAGAGCTTCATACTTACGCTCGTTGTCATGCCTGTGCTATAAAACCCTCAACTTGCTTGTGCACCGAAGTTAGAGGACGAAACGGGCACGCCGAGCGGCCTGTTCCGTGACCACGTCCTCCGTGTTGCCGCTATCAAACAAGACGACGACTCTCTAGCCACCTATGTAGCCAAAGGTCTTGAGCAATTCGTTGCGCTTATACTTGTGGTCATGGGCGCCCTTCTGCTTATCTTCGAGCTCTCGGCTAATGATTGCTCCAACTGAAGCATTAGGATTTGAAGAACCAGGGACAACCACTAGGGTCTGTGTGGGAGCTGGGCTCACCATGGAAGCTGTGGAGGCTGAGGTGCCAGTCTTTGGAGCGGTAGTCTTCTTAGGACACTCTCGAGAAGTGTGACCTTTTGTATGACAAAAGAAACACCTACCCTCCTTCTTGTACCGAGCAATCTCCTCAGCACTCAATTTGCCACGTGTCTTGCCTGCCTCTGCTTTCTGGTCTGGAGTAAGCTTGGGCGCATTGGTTGAGTTCTTGGAGCCAGAGGCTCCCGTGCTCTCTTCTGGGAAAGACTCCGTTTGGTTTTCGCCTTTTCCCCCGGAGGTGGTAACCTTGGGAGTAGCCGGCTGGGAAGTCTTGGGCTTGCCATCATTGTGCTTCATTTCAGCACTCTGCGCAAGCGAGAGTGCGTCTTTGAAGGTGGTTGGCCTAAACATACGCACCTCCCACTGGATTTGTGTCTAGGTCATACAGGAATTGCCCTTTCCTGTTCGTATCAGATAAGCCTAATTGCAAACATAAGTTCGAAATTCTGTTGGCAAACTGAAGTACTGGTTGCGTGTTTCGATGCGCTCCCCTAAACTCGTCTTCGAGTCGCTCAAGGTAATGGGGCGGTAGAAATCACTGCTTAAGGTCGCGGACAAACTCATCCCAAACATAAGCTGCCATTCCTAATCTAGTGTGGGCATGAGCCCATTGGGTCCACCAAGGAATGGCCTCACCTTTCAAGTACCAACAATTGGCTAAGATCACTCTGTCAGTATCATTCTTTCTAACTGCAGCAAAGTAAGCTTCAAATTGATGTAACCATGAATAAAGAGTTGTGGGGTCGAGTTTACCATTATACTTACTGAAATTCATTTTCTTGGAAAAATGATTTGAGGAAGCTGCTGGTGTCAATCTTGCGTCCAAAGCCGTAAGGTAACGCTCATGTTCCACACGAGTCGCATGGCTTCGTCTTCATGTAGTTGGATCTCCAATGCACGCTTTTGAACTCAAGCATCGAACTCGGTTGCGGTCGTGACCCTTCCAAAGGGTCCATGTGTAGAGGATCTGGAATCTGGGATACGGAAGGAGAGGCAGGAGGAGACGGAAAACGCGGAGTTGGCGAACGGGCGTGCTCTTCCAGAGCCAGAATCTGCGCCTACTGCTCTTCCAACTTGCTACGCTGGTCGTGATTGCTCGCATCATCTGTTGGAACATCTCTTTAACTCTCATGCCTGATGCCCTAGCTGGGCTGCCTGGTGCACTTTGGTCCCAAGGTTCTTGGTCTCTCTCGTTGTCGAAGCTCGCCATAGCAGGAAAATGCACCTCCTTTCTGGAGCGCAATTTGACTATCCACTATGTGTGTGGGAGACTTCCGGAGGCTGAAAACCAACCGTCCTTCGAGGGACAGGAGTCACTCCGAAAGGGGTGGTCCACCAAAGTCTGAAAACCAACCACACGAGCGAGAAAAAATTTCTGGTTTCTTGCTGAATCTTTACACTTGACGTAGGCTCTGATACCATTGTAACATGCGGAAGCTTCAGGGGGATCGGTAACTTCAATGCTCAGAAATCAGTACACTTGTCGCGACGAAATTAACGCACAAAACTGAATGTAGATGTGCAGAAAAAGAGAGAGAGAGAGAGAGGGAGAAGAGGACACAGTATTGGGTCTCGAATACCCTCTGTAGGGCCTCCACCTCGAATGGTGTATTTGCTTTTATTAGAATGATGCAAAATCTGGAAATAAAAGACTGACTGAACGTGTTTTGGTTGAGATAGATCTCTGCCCTTGACTGAACGTGTTTTTGGTTGAGATAGATCTCTGCCCTTGACCTTCAAATCTTCACCCTTGCATTAGCTTCTCCCTTGGCTGTCCTGGCCCTTGAGTAGCTGCAGCACTTTGTGAAGTATGAGATAACTAGGACTGAATTATGCCATGGGTATTTATACCCCTTCAGTGTGCTGGTCGGCTAGTATAAATCCAAGCGGCTGACTAATAAAGCCTCACGACTGCATAAAATAATATTTAATGCTGAAAAAAACCCTGCACATTCAGATCTGGCTTGCTGGCTGGCCAGCATGCACATCTGCCTTTGGCTGTTGGGCAGCCTGTGTGGGCTGCCCCACACCTGGCCGACAGGCCTTTAAGGGCTGGATGCCCTGTTGGCTGCCTGTCCAGAGGCCCTAGGGCTGGCCTACAGCCCTTCCTGCCCAAACTAGGGCAAGTGGGCACAACATGGGGCACTCTTGGCCCCTTGGGTTGGCTCTAAACCTCCCCATGCCCACTACATGAGCCTTAGGCTTGGTTCTGGGGTAGCCCTATGGGCTGGCCCCTATTCTACATGCAAACCTACATGTCTACACAAAGGTCTGGCATCCAGTATTATACTAGATACATAGAACCGTTGACATCATTCCAGAGGGAGACTCACAGCGCGGACTAGCACTGTTTCATGTGCAGGACAATGCACACCTGACCTTGGACGATTGGAGTGGAACTGTGGCTGACTCGTCCCGGACTAGGTTCACATGGGACTAGTTTTCCACCCCAGGTCCTGCACCTTATGTACAGAGATGTCTACGTGGCATCTAAGTGCGGGATGCACGTGACAATACAGCACCGGATTTTCCACAAGGCAACATCACATCTCTTGCTGATATCTCAGTCTAGAGCCAAGATACAAACATAGCTCCAAAAGCCATCCTATAAACTGTCTCAAAACAGTCCCATAATCAGCTCATAATCAGCTCATAGACTGTCCATAAAACAGCCCTTAAACTGTCCATAAAACAACTTGGTTCGGAGCCCAAAACAGCCCCGAATTCCATGCCAAATCAGCTCCAAAACTGAGCCATAAATCAGCCTCAGAGGAGCTCTCAGATCAGCCCCTCAAACAGTCCATAAACAGCTCCAAAAACAGGTCCAAAACAGGCCTCAAACCAGCCCGTTTCTCACGTGTATGAAACCTGTACAACCACTTGCACAAAAAGAGAGAAAGAGAGCTGTACAAGCTGCTGTGCCCTCTACGGCCAACGCAAGAGAGACACAACATCAATAGCTGCTGTACAGCCAGCGCAAAAGAGGGGGGAGAGAATATTGTAGTCGGCCAGCTTCTGTGCATGGGAGGAGAGAGAAGACTGCAGTCGACCAGCCCTGTAGCATCTCTGGAGCAAGTCGGCTAGCCCTGTATAGGAGCCATGGAGGTAGTCAACCAGCCATGTGGGAGCTATGAAGGAAGTCGACTTGCCAAAATCAGTCCTCTACCTTGCTTTAATAGAGTCAAGTAGCTATATTTGTAGCACTTTTCCTTTTGCCCAAAATAGCTGAGCTTGCCCAAAAATATCAACTTTTTAGCTTTTCTTGGCTTGTACTCCAAGTTTTACTCCAAAAATATCAACTTTATGCTTTCCTTGGCTTGTACTCCAAGTTTTAGGCCAAAAATAACTGAACTTGTCTAAATATATCAACTTTTATGCTTTTCCTTGCTTGGTGCCCACGTTTCATCTAGGCGCCTCCTTTTGTCCACCTGTCCATGCACAAAATAATAATATGTCTAGCCCGTCATTAATGATATGTGAACACACCGACTTATAAATATTATAAGTCACTTTGATTAATAAAATCCCATGTTGCTCATGCTGTATGGCCATTTTTTAGGCCAAACCATGACTGTAAAATGCTGTAGCTTTCTTTTGTGGAAAATCCCGTTCACACCTTAGTGTGTGAAACACTGGTCAAGACTGAAGGGGTGGCCCACCGGAGTCTAGAAAGCAACCACACAAGCGAGAAAAAAAATTTCTTTCTTTCTTTCTGGTTTTCCTAGCTGAATCTTCATAAGTACAAAATGATACTTGAATAGACCTCCCCTGATCTCAGCCACTGGTTGCTGTCAGGAACAAGTACTTGTGCTGCTCAAGATGAAAACCAGCTCTCCAAGCTCCTAAGATATCACTGCGTTTGCTAAAGAACTCTGTAAATACTAAGTTCAAGATTGATGAACCCATTCACAGGTTGTACTAGGGGGTTGGTCGGCTTGTGCCCAACCATACTTGACTTGCTTTCCTCCATCCAGTTTACACAGGATTGATGAACCCATTCAGCTTGTAATAGGGGGTTGGTCGGCCTGTGCCCAACCATGCTTGACTTGCTTTCCTCCATCCAGTTTACATGTGTGGCCACCCACAAGAACGTTCTGTCCACCCAACTTGTCCACATCTGGGCGCCTGTATATAGCTATCGTGGTTGCCCAAAACAATGCCCAAAGCCCTAGCAGTGTGGTCAACCAGATGGGTAGGGGTAATAGATATATCACACGCTCCCTTACTAAAATTACAGCTGTCCTGAGCTATCCGGTATCCAAATGAGACAAATTCTAGTCAAATTGTCTACAAGGTATTGACTAGCCTGAGCTTTGAAAACTGCTTAATGGCTGGTCTCCTCGGGCTAACAATCTCGCTGGGCCTTGTGAGCAACAAAATCCGCAAAGAGATCTCTTGATGAATCTCTTGATCACACACCCTCTAAACCAACAATTCTTGAAGTAGTTCTAACTTTTCAAGGGCATCCTTCTGTACAAGATATGGCAAGATGGTCTCCTAGTGAGAATACTCTCGAACAAAAGTCTAACTTACCTATGAAACTCCACATATGGACCACTAACCTTGGCTTTCCAAAGCCCACATATGCCTGCCAATGAATGAATCAAATGGAAACGCAGGTGTCCTCAGAATTGCTGCATAAAACCTGCGACCCCTAGAACCTCTGGCCACCCGTATGCTCAGATGAACATCTCCCTGCGTGCTGGGGGCCATTGTTTTGTCCTCCCTATGGTCACCTCTTGTGGAACATACTCCAAATAGTATGCCCTGCAATCCACTGAAGAAAATTCTCCGGTCTCTCTCTCTCTCTGATTAAGTACTAACAAAGCTGCCTAGTGTGAAACCTCATCCTTTAGCACGGCTTTTGGTGGTGAACAAATTTCCGTTGATATATTTTCATGTGGTGCCTGTT
This sequence comes from Cibotium barometz, assembly GCF_041138505.1. Lineage (NCBI taxonomy): Eukaryota > Viridiplantae > Streptophyta > Polypodiopsida > Cyatheales > Cibotiaceae > Cibotium > Cibotium barometz. Next base: position 21,620,003 of record NC_141066.1, on the reverse strand, counting down.
TGGTGGCGAAAAAGAAAGCGAAGAGTCTCCAGCCAACTCCTTTGTTGGCTCGGAAGAATCCTTTGTAATCCCCAGCGTTGAAGACCTACTTGGTAGTGTCAGTTGCTTGGTGTGGGGTGACACTCCCGCACTAGAACTGTGCTTATCTGCTCATGGCTTAAACGGTTCAAGGGTGACCTAGAACTGTGCTTATCCACTTGTAGCTTCAACAGTTCAAGGGTGGTGACAACGCTTTCTCGTCTGTTGCTAGGGATGACTAGCCTGCCCTAGACGGACGCATCGAGATATGCATTTTTTTTTTCCAACTGGCCTTTGGCCCAAGATCCTCCGATAGTTAACCAAATTTTCACCGCCCGTAGGCGCTTATTTATCCACCCATAGGCGATGCTGCTGAGGAAGCACCAAGGAGGATTTTAAACCCAGGACCTCTTGGTCCTAGGCAAACACCTTCACCACTTGAGCTATCACCTCATTGGCCATCGAGTTATGCATTTATGGCTGCCAAAGCAGACACTTGCACATCTAGATAGGCTTGCATGTGCTTCTTATACTTCCCATCAAGTGGGAAATTGCTGCCTCCTTGTCCATGACAAAAAGCTAGTAACCAGTGATCTGTCATGAAAATCCAAAAAGTGCTCTTTCCAAACCCCACCTTTTTGCACCACTCATTCTAAGGGGCGCTACTCTAACAAGCAGTATAACAAAGAAGACAAGCTCACCACCGCGCTCGACTGGTGGGATATGTACAGTTAAGCACAACTACCAATTTAAGTACTCAGTCCAATGCTTGCTGCTGCAGATCAGAATCAGCTCTCCAAGCCCAGGAGAATTGCTCTGCGTGCTGAAGAACTCCACTGGTACTGAGAGAAGGATTTATGAACACAATCAGCCTATAAAGTCCAACTATACTTGACCTGCTTTTCCCCTATTCAGTTGACATGTGTGGCCCCACCCAGAAGAACGCTGACCTGTCCGTCCAACCTGTCTGCTCTTGGGTGCATGTATACAGCTATCTTGGCTGCCCAAAAAGATTCTCAAATGCCCTGGCTAGAAAGGGGGGGCTGCTTGGTATCACATGTGGCTCTTCAGCTCAGCACAAGAATTTAAAGAAGATTAGTAGGTTATCGGGTATCTAATATTCCATGGTGCTGCCTTTCTCTGCAGACTCAAAAGGAATCATGCAAAACAATTCTGATTACTTTTCTCCACCTCCCGTGGAGGGTGTAGCTGGTGGTGGGACTGGCTATGGCTGGAATGATGCTAGTTTGAAAATGATCGATGGGAACAGCAGGCAGCAGTCAACTTCAGATTTGCTTCACATCTGGTCCATGCCAAGCACGGCAAATGTTGGGCATCAAGAGCAACCACGGCCACTTGAGCATGTTCACCTCCTTTTTCTATCCTCTTTTTCTCAAATTATTTTCTCATATTAGATTATCAAACTCCAACAAATTTTTATGACTAATGTGGGCTGTGATTGCATTGTGTTTCTAGATTGCCATGCTTGCTGCAAGAAATGAGAAAGAGAGTACACAGCTTGCCCTGCGGCCGAAAGTAACTTGGGCAGGTGGGGGAGTAGCTGGGTATGTTCAAATAAACTGCAGCAATCTCTGCTCCGACTCTTCCCATGTGTAAGATCACATGTTAATAATGTGTACGTTTGTAGTCCAGTTTTTGAAGGATGATCTTGCACAAGGTGATTGCTAGGTTTTTGAAATATGATGATTGCAGACTTGAAGTTGGGAAATCTGTTACCATACGACGTGTTGTGCCAATGCTTGGTGTACCTGATGCATTGGTTCCTTTAGAATTGCCATGTGGAAGAGTGGCCTTACATCATGGGTATGTTGAGTATGTTCGGTTTGAACAAGTTTTTTTACCAAGGGATATCGTACACTGATATCTACTCGGTGTGTGTGTGTGTGTGAAAGAAAGAAAGAAAGTTATATTAACATCTACGGAAGACCCCAAGGGCCTATGAGACCCAAAGTAATACAATGGTACCATGGATATACTAAGCCATGGAAAACTGAAAGAAAAAACATCTGGTAGTACATGTGATCAACAGATGATCTTGTGTAGAGTGAGATATGCCCTCCCCCCTCAATACAAATTGTATTTCTTAGAGTATTTGATGATTACAAGTTTCACGGGCTTATGAGCCAGATTCCTCCATTCGTGGAGTGAATACAAATGGATCAAATACCATAAATGTTGTCGGTGAAGAACGATTTGTTAATGAAGACCGTGTCACAAGTAGTCTCCCACCTTCACTGGGCTAGGCACCCGCACCAGTCTTCCGGGACCGTACACCAACAGGCATGCCCGTACTAACACTTGGCAAGGTGATTCACCACGGAGGGAGGAAACTTGGTACTCCCAATGAAAGCTTTGCTCCCAATTTCCCAAGCCCACTGACCTTCACTAGCTCTCAAAGCTTGAGAGCACGGTCAGGGTGTCATGACCCTGTGAAAATGGAACAGCACAAGTGTGGGCATGGTGGTTGCTGAGCAAAATAAATATTAAATGATTCATATTTGGAGTGCCCTTATGTCTGCCTGCAGAGTTGTGTTATCTGGCCCCTTGTGAGAGGAGGGGTATGGCAGATTGAAAGGGTGGAAACAGAGACTGGACAGTGGCTGTATGTTTGTGCTGAGTTGTGAAACCATGTTCATGGGATATGCCAGATGTGTGCTCAAGGCTGCCCGGCTGAATTGTCTTGGTTGATCAGAGGGAAGCACAGAGTGTTGCTTTTGTGGAACACGGATCTGTGTGTGAATCCTCTGTGCTAAGAGGTCTTGTGGGCTGCCAGATTGGACATACAGGTGTATTCTCCTGGCTGGTTTTGTTGTACTCAGGTTTACATCTCTTTGAATTTGAATAAAGAAATACCGAAAGGAGCTTTGGGGTCAACAGGTGTCGATTTTATTTCAGTTTTGGGGCACTCTAGCTCCAGTTTATTTTGTTTCTTATTTGGACTACAAGTGGAAGGGTGACTGCTAGTCTACCGCACTTTGGTTTCTACCAGAGGCCGGTTTCACAGGGCAAGCTCAGGGAAATAGGATCTCACAGAATCCCAAAAGAAAGAGAGAAGAACAAACATTTGCAATAGAAATTCTGCAAAACAAAATAGATAGATTTGATTTGTGCAAAATCTTGTTAAACAAGAGCAGAAAAACCTGCTGTTGCTGTATGAGTCGACTGCCATCCCACATGGAGTTGTACGGTACAACCTACAGGCTGGTACAGATCTGATACAAGCTGTTTGGGGTCATGTACGGAATGTACAAGGCTGGTACGACTGTGTAGAACAGATCACCAAAGAAAGAGAGACAACTGGGTCTGGCTTTAGCACGTCGGCTGTAGGGAGAGAGAACGTCGGGTTTTTCTTCAACATGTCCGCCACCGAGAGAGAGTTAGTCGGGCATCTTTTGTTCTCAGTCAGTCAGTGGGGAGAAATGAAATATTAACGTCTCTAAGAGGCTATGATGGCCCATGAGACCAAAACTGAGAGTACATTTGAAGTGGTGTCTCATCAAAGAGAACAACCAAATGAAACTGAAAAGTACAATAAACTGACTATCTTATAGTTATAAGAACTGTAAGTAAGACTCCTAGATGATATTGAGTAGAAAATACTGGAAAATGTATATCAAGTAGATCCATGTATGCTGATTAGTTGAAGTTCTGCCCTCTCCTCAGATCAAATATCTTCGCCATGGGGCTGTCTAGAATGGAGAGGTTATAGAAGCGAGGTAGGCACCTCTGATGCCGAGCAATAATGGCTCCGATCTGTTGATGGTGAGGATGCCGTGGTTAGGATCCAGGTGGGCGTGGCTGACGAGCACGCCATAAGACGATTGCTCTATCAAGTGACTCCTCGGGAGCATGGCTGGTGTCCTGATGGCCCGATGGACGAGGTATCAGGAGGTGTGTGGGCTGGATTGCTGGTGTTGGTGCTGAAGAAATCTGTCAGGATTCTCTGTCTAGGTACATCATGGCTCGGTCTCTCTGTGTCTCCTGAGCTCAAGTGGAAAAATCCGAGGCATCTCTGTCCTCAAACTCCATGACCCTGCATAACGGCCCAAAACCTTCTCGGAAGAGACAGTGATATCTCCCTCGGATCTCATAATAGACTGTACATTGGCAAATGTAGTGCTCCTCTGACTCTGCCTCTTGGTAGCATAGCTGACAAATGCGGTCATCCGAGATCTGAAGCAGATATCGCCTTGTCTCAATCCGCAGCTGGTGTGATGAGGTCCGGATCTGTCCAATGGCACAACGTATCCCATGTGATAGGTGTACATCCATGTACGCCGGACGGGTGATAAAACCATCTGGTGAGAGGTGCAAAAATGGCTCTTGTAATGAGCCATTTTCGTGCCTAAGGTCCATGTCCTCTCTGTTTCCACTCTGTGACGATATCCTTCCTAATCACGCGGTTCTGCTCTGAGCGGGTGAGATCCAAGAGTGGACAATCCAAGTTGTACTGAAAGGGTGGGAGTGCCTCTATCTGCAAACCATATAGGTCAAACCATGATCTCATCTGAGCATACCAACAATGAGTATTTCCATCCTCTGTGAACTGTATGGATGAGGTCAATGCCAATCGAGAGTACCTTTGCTGAGGGAGCTCCCATAGCCGCTGTAAAAAGGTAATTGCCTAGAATAGGGCCTCGGTCACTACTGGTGCGGCACCCAACTCAGCCTGAACAATCTCATGTGGTACCGATGATATGCTCTGAATCATGCGGGCAATCATCATAATCAGTGGTCTCTCCATATGCCTCCATCCCTCATCTGGCCCTCTTTGAGATTTGTGATGTATGCTGCCCCCGCAAATTGGAGCTCCGTATAGGAGGGTCGGTGTGACAAGTGTATCAAATAGCCACAATTTGGTGTGCGGCTCTTGAAAGTGTATGTGTGCACACTGCCTCTCAAGTGCCCCCAAGGCTGCATGCCCTCCAGCTAATCTAGCTGCTGCTGCCTCCGTCAGGGAGAAACGCAGTCCTGTGAAAGTAACTCCCAAATAGACATATGACTTGAAGGCTGATGTACTCAACCGGCTCCCCACGGAAAGTGAACTGATGCTCTGATCTCATCACCCATGCCTATGTGGTGTTAAACACCATAACCTTGGTTTTCCCAAGGTTCACTGTCAGATCTCTATCCACACAGAATGCCTATAATGCATCCAAATGTCTCTGTAATCCCTCCGGAGAGTCTGAGATTAGAACAATATCATCTGCATATAACAAGATGGGTGGGTGATAGCGGGCATCCTTGTTTCACCTCAATGTCATGCAATCTGTGCATAAGCCTGGCATGTGGTACGGTATCGAAGGCTTTGTGTAAGTCCACAAAGCAGCAGTATATCCTTCTCTTCTGTGCCCTGCCCTCTTCAATAACTGCCTGAAGTGTCAGTATGTGATCCAAGGTGGTAAATCCTCTCTTGAAGCCGGCCTGTCCCTGTGCTCAGTGACCATGCCCCTCTGCCTAGCGGCTCAGCACCGACTCCAATATAGAGCCATATAGTTTGGCCAAGTAATGACCAATCATGATCTTCTTGTAGTTGCCTGGTACCATGGGGCCCCCACTCTTAAAGAGTGGTACAATGGTATGCTCTGCCCAGCTTGCTGGGAAATTCTCACAAATGGCACAATTAAACACATGTACAATCAGCGGAGCCAAAGTATCGCGCGCATATGAGAAGTGCTTTCCAACTAGCCCATCATGATCCTGTGCCTTTCCATTCTGTAGCTTGTCTATCGCATCTAACACCATCCGCATAGTAAAAAAGGCGTTACTAGCCGGTCTAGCTCCCAGTGGAGGGGGCGTGGGGAGCTGTCCTAGTGCATCATATAGCTCTCTAGCATAAGCATGCCATGCCTCAGGTGTAGTAATCGGAGTACCAGATTGTCTTTCCTGAAACATCTTCCATGCCCTCTTGCTGTCTTTCCCCAGGAAGAGTTGGTAGATCTCCTCCTCTAACTTAGCCAGGTAGGCTCATTTCTTCCTCCACACAAGGCGTCGAAAGATCATCCTGGCCTGTCTGTGTGTGAGTCCCAATGTCAATCTCACGTTGTAATTGTGCCCGCATCTCATGACACTCATCATCATACCAACTGTTCTGTGGGGCAGTGCTGCGTGAAGGGGTGGAAGGGATCATAGTGCAGGGAAACACATATGAGGTGGATGCATGTAGTACATCTGCCAATCCTCTCGTAATCTTGTCCAGATGCGGGTCTAAAGCAAAGAAGCCATCAGATGTTGCATCTCGGTAAACCCCAGCTGTCTCACGTGTAAATTGATATCTCGGGTACTTAGGTAGATGAGTGGCTGGCCCATCTGTCGGGGATCTACCTACTAGTGTGAAACTCAGGTATGCATGATCGGTTGCTAATTGTGAAATCCTGCACATCAGGTATCAATGAAGGAGATCCCATCAAGTAGTCCAATGTGCTTGCTCCCCCTTAGAGTTCCAGCAAGTGAGAGCAGCTGATCCTTGCCATCTCGATAGGCCATTGTATATGACCAACCCTTGTGCACTCCCGAGTGTGAGAAAATGCCTGCCATAATCTCTAATCTCCCCCTGATCCTGTGCTGATCTCTGCAACCCTACATCCTTTGCTGTGATCTCCTGGTACATAGCCTCATGAGTATCATACAACTCTGTGTGCTCTGTGCCTGTACATGCATTAAAGTCTCCCAATAGTAATATGTCTCCCATGCTGGCAAACCTCATGATATCATCATATAGTGGCGTATAGGGCGACTCTCTTGATGGTGCCAACCTGGAGTTGGCTGGGGGAAAGTAGCACACCGCCACATATAGCTCGCGGAGCCCCCCTCTGCATACTCGGATCCACATGTACCTTGCATCTACATCTCTATGTACCACATGTATTCTGTCACGAAGCTCCTTCTTGAAGAGTATTTCCACTCCTCCAGATCCTCTGGTACCTCCCACTGTGCGTGGCTGAGGGCGGAACACTGATTCCCACCTATAACCCCGCACGTCAGGGAGCCTCTTGTTTGTGCACACTGATGGGTCTCCATATACATAGCAATATCACTGTGTCTAAAAGTATCCTCAAAGTATCTTGCATCTGTTCTAAGGGCTCCATTGCAATTCCACACCGTGAATCGCAAGGTCTCATAGGCCGCACACCGTCAGGCGGGCCTCCTCTCTGTAATGATGACTCGGCCATATTTGTATACTGCCCATTTCCCCTCTTTCCTTGCCTCAAGCACACGCGGCATTTGTTCCTTCCGGTGTGCTATCTGTGCTGGTGTAAGGTCCTTATCCAAATAAATCCTCTCTCCCTTAAGGGCCATCCTTTTGGAGAGGAAGGCCTTCTTCTTCTCCAAGTCACCAAACCTGATGATCAATATCTTCGTACATCAGTGGCTCCAATTTTTGTTGCAAGAGCTTTTGCATCCTCTTGGGGATTCCCCTTATCTTCCCAACCAACTACGCGTACATGTAAGGCATGTGCCCGTCTCTTGGTTTCCTCTTCCAATGTAGCATTCATCACCTCTACTTTATTGAGGACTGGTGTATCCTTCTGCTTTACTACTTTAATCCATGGGCTTACTTCCTCAATTTGTTTCTTTGTGGCACTGGCAATTTCAGCCAATGAATGCATTTCCTTCTCACCCGCAGCCACTTTTGCCTTACATGATTCCAAAGTGTGTTGCATTTTTGTGATGTCTTTTTCACGGTCAGCCATACATGTCTTCAAGGTGCCTTCCTAGGATGCAACCGTTGTGCCGATCTCCCGGAGCATGTCATCCTTCCATGAGAGTAGCGCAGCAGACACAGGTTGCGTAGGTGCGGGCAGTGAAGCTGGTTGTGCGTAGCGCTGTGGGCACATGTGCGAAACGGGCAGAGAGTGTGCAAGCAGAGGGCAGTGGGGTACCAACGCCAGCGGCGCAAAGTGCGAGCAAGAGAGAGAGAGAGAGAGAGAGAGAGAGAGAGAGAGAGAGAGAGAGAGTTAGTCGGGCTAGCAAAGGCTCTTACCACCACGCCATCACCTTATGTGGCCTCCGTCCACCCTTCGTTTGTGTCCAATCTTCATGGCAAGTTTCATTTAGACTAAGCTTTCTTTTTTGGACACCCTAATAAGTTGGGCCTTGGGCACTTTAGAATATTCTCCACCCACTTACTATTATGTGTGAACTTGCAAGCCTTATAAATTTTAAGGTTAGAATAACAATATTAAAATAAATGAATACACCATACTTACCACCTGTTCACATGCAACAAAACATGTCAGAATACAAATGAATACACCATACTTACCACCTGTTCACATGCAACAAAACATGTCAGAATACAAGGCAAGCTTCACGGCTCACTAGAAGGCGTCCCCGCTCGGTAAGTGGCACATCAAAGCAGGCAAATACACAAATACAACTCACGCGAAAATAGTTTCAGACATGCAAAGATGAATGCATGTGCATATGTAATGGACAAAATCTCCCTTTCATGAAACTTGTACAAAACATTCTAGTCCGGCACAAATCTGCGCGACAGAATGTGAAAACCCTGGCTTTTCTATGGAGTGACAGTCCCATACACAAGACGCGGTACAAACACGGGTCCTTCCATGGAGTGACAGTCCCATGGACAAGACACCGTCTTGGTCATACAGGCTCCCGTCCATACGGCACGATCTTGGTCACACACGGGTGGCACGAAAATCCAAGCGCAAAGTTGGGCACTTCTACATGGGCCGCATGCACACTCTCTGCGTAGGCTTGACTTGATCTAAAGCTCCTTGACCTCGCCCAGCGGAGGGTCTCTAGTGTGTTGAGATGAGAAGAATGAGGGGAGGAGGGACCTGCTTCTGTGAAGTGAAACTGGTTTGTGTCCATGTGACACAAAGTGACTCGCCCTTTCACATGAGACACCGGCCTGGCCTCATGTGAACATGGCACAAATCTGGCTGCTCTATGGAGTGACAGTTCCATAGAAGTGGCACCCGAAATGGAGATGGACCAAACGTGCGGCCAAATTGTGACATCCCCCTTGTGAGACAGGCTGCTTAGGATCTAGCCCCACATACTTCCGCAAAAGACTCACGTGAAAGCCTTGTGAATCTTCCAATGGCTGGGTAAAGCAAGCTTGTAAGCCACTTCATTGATTTTCTCAATCACCTTGAAGGGTCCATAATACCGAGTAGAAATCTTAGGGTCTGATCCCTCTCGTCCTGGCCTCTTTCGATGCCTGGCTTTCTCAAATTTCAGCAATACCCAATCGCCTTCCTTGACTTGCATGTCCCTTCTATGCTTGTCGGCAGCCCTCTTATGCTTGTCTTGAGACTGTGCAATGGCTGTCCGCACCTGAGTAAAGGCGACATCCAAATCATGCATATACTCATCAGCGGCAAAAATCTCATCCTTTGTATGAAAGATGGGTGGCAAAATCACTCTGTCATAAGTAATCTCAAACGGGGCTTTTCCTGTGGAGGCATGTACCGTGTTATTGTAGGCAAACTCTACAAGTGGAAGATACTTCTCCCATGCATTCTTTTGATCTGCCACATAACATCTTAACAAATCCAAGACAGCTGAATTTTCAGCCTCACTCTGACCATCCGTTTGCAGGTGATAGGCTGATGAGAACTCAAGCTTAGTGCCCATGTTGTCAAATAGAGCCCTCCAAAAGAGGCTCGTAGTCTTGGGATCTTTGCCCCCAACGATAGACTTAGGCATACCATGATGCTTAAATATCTGAGCAAGGAAAAGCTTTACCATATGATTAGCTTTAATGGTTTTCTTGACTGGCAAGAAGTGAGCTTGCTTGCTAAACTTGTCCACAATGGTCCAAATAGCATCATTCCCATGCAGGGATCTAGGCAAGTCCATAGTAGTGCTTTCCCATGGTTGTGAGGGAATAGGCAAAGGCTGAAGCAAACCTGGAAGCTTTTGCCTTTCAAATTTCACCTTTTGGCAAGTAATACATGCGCATACATAAGCCTCAATGTCTTTTCGCATGCTTGGCCAAAAGAAATCTCTCTCTATCATACGTGTCGTAGGTAAAATACCTCTATGACCAGCATAAGGTGGAGTGTGACATTCCTCCATGACCTTTGGATGCATATCCTTCATCACACATAAGCCGTTATCCTTCATGAGATAACCCTCTTTGATCACATAAGTGGCATGTGTGTGACCAGCCATCGAATCAGCCCAAATATGGCAAAAATTAGCATCCAAATGGTATAAATCACGCATGGCAGTCAAGTCCCCATGTGAGGCCACTGAAACGGCAGCCACATATGGCCTCCTGGACAAGGCATCTATAGAAAGGAAATTTGCCATTCTCATTTGCATCTCCGAGAGCTTTGTTTGATTGGACTTCTTATCAGCTTATCACCCTCAAACGGATGGCCAAAGCGAGGCTGCAAATTCAGCCGTGTTGGATCTCTTGAAATGTTATGTGGCGGATCAGAAGTCTTCTTGGGAGAAGTACTTACCGCTCGTGGAATTCGCATACAACAACACGGTGTATGCATCTACGGGAAAGGCCCTGTTTGAGATTGTTTATGGTAAGGTGGTTTTGCCACCCATCCTTCGCACAAAGGATGAGATATTTGCAGCTGATGAGTATGTAAGAGACTTGGATATTGCTTTTGTTCAGGTGTGGTGTAATGAAGTGGTGGATATAAGTTGTACATATGAAGTCAAGGGTCAAGCATAAGTTGTATTGGGCCAAAGGGTCAAGTGTAAGTGGGGACATAGACTTATGGGCCAAAGGCCAAGTAGGGTGGACATTAATAAGTATGTGAAAAGGGGGCCATGGTATATAGGCCAATGTGAATAGTTAATCACAATTAACTCATACTAATCAAATTACAAGCTAATCAGCTTTCATGGCAATCTTGCCCTTCTCCTTACCCATGGATGGTGCTCCTACACCCATGTCTCCACTCCATGCTTGGAGTGGTCATAGCTAGTTCATTGCAATGGTATCAGAGCTTTCCATTGATGCTCTTTTCCCCAAATTTCATCATGGTTTGCTGCAGAAATTTTAGCTCCTTTTGTGCTCTAAAAAAACCCTAGTTTCATCAATCTTCTTGCTCCAATCACTCCATACCTCTTAGCCATCACTTAGGCAACATTATGGGAGAGTTATGGAGCACATTAGACACTTGGTTGAGGCTTTGGAGAGGGCTGAATTGGGCGGCGAAATCCAGGGCTGCAGGGCGGTGATTTTCGTGAATAGGGAGCCAAGAACTAGTCAATCACATGCTTAAATGCTTCATTTGTCTTAGCAATGGTGTTTCCCATCACATTTGACTAATTTGAGGCCCTATTTCTTGAGCTATGAAGTCCATGGAGTCTCCAAAAGCTATAAAACAGGGATCCACGTTTTTCGTCAAGGCAAGGGCATTCTCTACCATACACTAATAATCATGGCTGTGAGATAATCATTGAGCATTTGCTAAGCTTCTCCTTGCATTTCTTGCTTGAATCTTGGAGTTCTTGAATCTTCCCTTGAGATTTAGGGCTTTTTTCCAAGAAACCCTAACTTCTTGACATTGGCCATTCCAACTTGCCCATTAGTCTTGTCTAATCATCATTAATTACACTAATGATGCCATTACACAAGCTAATGCTTCAAATAGACCAATGATCAAGCCATTTGTATCAAGTTTGGGAGTTCTTGATCAAATCCATACACCATTGGAACCATTTGATGCTTCTTCAATCATTGGTGTGACATTCAAGCCATCTCTATGCTTGGGAATGTCAAGATACATGCCAATCCATATGCCTTTTGCTTCAGCTTGATTGTTGCATTGGTGTTGATGTTGTTTGGAGAATGGAGCTTGGGAAGTGAAAGTATAGCATGAGTACATGCTAATGTAATAATGAATTGTGCATGAGTTCATACAAAGCATTGTAAGTCATCATACCTACATCTTTGAAGTTCAAATCACACCTATCACATCACTTTGTACCCACATTTTATTCCTAGAATCTTAACGTGTGAGAGAGTACCTTTGTTGGGTGTTGGACTCACACACTCACACACACAAACGTGCACATTAGGGTTAGGTGCAGGGTAGAGAAGCTCACACACAAAAATGAGAGAGAGAAAGAAAGAAAGAAAGAAAGATTTTATTAACGTCTTCCAAAAGACCGAACTCGGCCTATGAGACAAATCGGAGTACCTGTATGGAGTATCCTCTGTCATCCCAACAAAATGAAAAAGTACTGAATAAAAAAGCTGAATTTGGGTGTGCAGGGGATGGAGCTCTACTACTAGAAGAATGCAAAGCTATATGCATGGAGTATACAATCATGATATGCAACCTAGCTAGCTCCATCGTGTACCATACTGGGGGTATAAAATGGTATACATCAGTGAAGGGGGTGTCCACAGCTCCGAACATGCCTGGGTGTGCTCTGAAGCGAGCCAGTCGCTCCGCACCCTCTCTGTGAAACTGAGCTCTGATCTCTGTCATCTCTCTCTGGTATAGGCGTGGTGTCCGAAAGCCAGGTGTCCTCTGTCTCCTGCGGGCTCTAAGTGTCTCTGCTCTCTGGAGAGTAATTCCCTGCCGTGTAGGGGCTGGGAGGGGTATGGATCTCTGAAAAAATGTAGTAATCTGTGTCTGTCGCCCCCCCTCTGGAGCTGTCTGAGCCTGTAATAATGTCTCTCTGTGGCGCTGTATGTCTAGAATGTATCTCCCCAGTATGCGCTGGTCTGCTGCCTCAAAGATCTGGCGTAGGGAATGTGGCTCTCTGAATAAAATGGGATATCTCTCTCTGATGGCTGTATATGCTCTGCATCTGCATACATAATGCTCCTCACTCTCCACCTCCTCTCTGCACAATCTGCATACCCTCTCCTCTCGGGGGATCCGTGCTGCTCTGCCAGTCTCAATCTCCAATCGGTGTGATGAAACTCTGAGCTGACCAATAGCCACTCGGGAGCCGTGTGGTAAAAAGCCCTCCATGTATCTAGGCCTCTCTATAAATCCATCATCAGTGATACTCATGAAGTGATCTCTGTAGTATAGCATCTTCGGTGGCAGAGGCTGTGTAGGCGATATCCATGTCTCTCGTGTATAGAGCTGCCATAGATCCTGTCTCAATACTCTGTTCCTCTCACTATGAGAGAGACGGATATGTGGTGCATCCCTGTCATACTGGAACGGTGGTAGATGATCCATGTCTAGGCCATGCTGTGAGAACCAATGTGTGACCTGTGCATACCATGATCCTCTGTCTCCTGCCTCAGCCAACTGTCTAGATGCCTGAAAAGCTCTGTATGATAATCTGTCCTGTGGCATCTCTCTGAATCTGTCTAGCAGGCATATAGTCTGAAATATGGCCTCTACCATCATAGGAGGCGCAGCAAACTCTGCTCGGATAATGTCATGAGGTACTGACGGTTTGCTGCGTATCATGCGTGCCATCATGAGGGCCTGTGGTCTCTCTATCTGTGTCCACCAATGGGTAGCAAGGCCTGGCGCCCATACTGCTGCTCCATACATCAATGCCGGTGTGATTAATGTGTCAAATAGCCACCCCTTCGTCCGGGGCTCCTGAAAATGCGCCTGGTGGCACTGTCTCTCTAGCATAGCCAATGCTGCATATCCCCGTGTCAATCTAGCTCTGGCTGCTGAACCCATGGTAAAGCGTGTGGCTGCTGCAGAGAAGGTAACCCCTAGCCAAAAGTGTGGTATCCACAAAATGCAAGTCAACCCTTGCATGTGTGCCACATCCATATAATATAGAAGTACAAAATATTATATGTTAGAGTGTCCTTTCACACTTGATGTCCAATGTGAAAAACCACATGGGAAAAAGTGCCCTTGGTTAAGCCGTGTTCACACATAGCACTACCATAAGTGAGCATATGCCTACAAATCCCCCCTGTAGTGGAAGTGTGAACCTGTACAAGGTAGCACATCACTCTCTGTATGAGAGTAAGTCCAAAGCTTTGCGGAAAGCTTCAAACTTTTCTCGAGGTAAAGCCTTTGTGAATAGATTTGCAACATTATCCTGTGTAGGGCAGTAAGATAAACTGATCTCCCCTGCATGTAGCCTCTCTCTGACATAGTGATAATGAATCTCAATGTGCTTGGTACGTGCATGAAATACTGGATTTCGTGCCACGGCCATAGCACTTTGGCTATCAGTGAGAATGGTGGTGGGTGTTTGCTGACACTCACGAAGATCAGCCAATAGTCTCCTCAACCATACACAATCTACTATAGCTGTGTTATATTGTATTATTTTTCATTTGTGATCACCTCTTATCTATTAAAAATGCACCACGGGATCTTAGGTGGTGAGTACTAGTTGTGGGTTAAGTGTTTGTATAAGCTAGAGTGGCCGAATGAGCCTTAGGACCTAATTTTTAACTTTGGCCACCCAAGAGTGTAAACCCTAGAAGCCACACATAAACGGCAAAATGTAACTCTCACCACTTATTGTCTTATGCATAATCTAAGTGAGTGCTCTTTTCCTCTCCTCCCTTTCTTATCTTGTGTGTGTTAAGCTCTTGTGTGCTCCACTGGCTGAGTGAGAGAGAGAGAGAGTGAGGGTGGGAGTGCGGCGAGGTGGTGATAGAGTGGATCTTTCAGGTGTGGTGGCTATGTTGCAACAAGATGTATGGCCTCCTTTTCCCTTTGGTGCTCGAGTAACATACGTTCTCGATCGAGCTCTCGTTGGAGCTCCTGAGCAACTAGTTCAGCCGGACGCCGGTCTTCTTCGATCCTGCGTTGGGCTTCCTTATAGTCCCCTCTATCTGCTTGTTCTTGTTGCTTTCTTGCTTCAGCTTTAGCTTTTTCTTCTTTTCTTCTTACTTCAATTTCAACTTTTTCTTCTCTCCGTCAAACCTCGTCTTCTCTCCTTTGTTGTTCCATCTGAAAGAAGAGGGAGATGTAGTTGGGGGTTGCTGGAGGAGGAGGTCGTGTTACTGTTGCCTACAAGAGTTGGAGACACTCCATAAGAAGCTGGTTCTGAGCTTTGAGTAGAGCTATGGTATCTGCGATAGGCGGAAGAGCAAGGTCTCCTTCGGGGGAGACGTCTTCCTGTTGATGTGTAATCTCCTCTGTAGACATGATGCTGAAGTCGGTGGTCGTGTCAGAACGCAATCTGACCATCCAAGGACGCCCTCACGCTAGGATGCGGTGTGTGTGGACAAGCTGACTCTGATACCAATGTAACATGCAGCGGAAGTATTCGTAATTAAGGATCCTGTCACACAAGTCTCACACCGCCTTCTGTATCCTAAGTTTCACAAGAGTAGCAATCCACTTTTATGACATCAAACTTTAAGAGAGAGAGAGAGAGAGAGAGAGAGAGAGAGAGAGAGAGAGAGAGAAACTATACACCGTATGGGGTCCTAAATTACCCACTGAAGGGCCCCCTATCCCGTTACCGGAATAGTATTTGCTTTATTACTTTGAAGAGAATGACTTTGGACTTAAACCTTGGTCGTTTATGGCTGAGACGAAGAGCAGATGTTACACAACGGCACTTTGCGTGAATACCTTGTCAAGTGGAAAGGTTTACCTCATAATGAAGCAAGATGTCAGCCCGCCTCTATGTTGGAGGGGATGGAACATCTTTTTGATGCATCCGAGGTGCATTCTTGAGTCAAAACAGTAAAAAATAGTGAGGCATAAAAGAGGTTCAAATGGATGCAATTGACATATACACTTCTTAGCCATGATTGGCAATGTGTTGGGGAGCATTTCATGAAGTTTTGGAGGTCTCAAAGGCTCAAATTATGCTCTTTTGGACAGCTTTGGCAAAGAAGTGTGAAGTGATTCATGTTGATGCTTATGCAAACCATCCATACTATGGTTCTACCTTGAGCATGTTTCGAGGACGAAACATATTTGGGTGGGGATGGTTTGTAATGAAGCGGTGGATATAAGTTGTACATATGAGACTAAGGGCCAAGCATAAGTTGTATTGGGCCAAAGGGTCAAGTGTAAGTGGGGACATAGACTTATCGGCCAAAGGCCAAGTAGGGTGGACATTAATAAGTATGTGTGAAAAGGGGACCATGGTATATAGGCCAATGTGAATAGCTAATCACAATTAACTCATACTAATCAAATTACAAGCTAATTGGCTTTCATGGCAATCTTGCCCTTCTCCTTATCCATGGATGGTGCTCTTACACCCATGTCTCCACTCCATGCTTTGAGTGGTCATAGCTAGTTCATTGCATGCGGATGGCCATTGCAAGGTCACAAGATAAGCATAAAAAGGTTGATGACAAGCATAGAAGGCAATTGGATGTTAAAGAGAATGATTGGATATTGCTGAAATTTGAGAAAGCAAGGCTTGCAAAGAGGCCTGGCAAAGAGGGTGCATATCCTAAGCTTGCAACCAGTTACTATGGACCTTTTCGAGTGATCGAGAAGATCAATGAAGTGGCTTTCAGATTGGCATTACCTAGTCATTGGCACATACACAATGCTTTTCATGTGAGTCTCCTTCGCAAGTATGTAGGGCCGGAGCCCAACGAATTGGTCATTGAGGATCCACCAGAAGTGGATGAGCTTGAAGAGATCTTGCAGCCAGAGCAGATTGTGTATCACAAGGAACTCAAGCTTGCTGTGCAGGCAAAGTTGTCAGGCGTTACCTTGTAAAGTTTAAGAACTATCTTCCCATTGATGTTAAATGGGTAGATGAAGAGTTCTTCAGAGATTGCCCGCATGTGCTTGGATGCTTTTTAGTTGCAGACAACTGTTTAGAAGCGGGGGAGATGTCACCATTTGGCCACCCAATTGGTCCACCCGTGCTTTTTCATCATGTATGTACATTGGATTGATGTCAGTTGTATATGCCGGGGATTGATGCCACTCATGTGACACTGTGGACTTGGCTTTCCGTTGGGACTTGTGCCTCTGTGTATATGCCCAGAAATGCCTGGTGGATTGGTGTTTCATTGGGTCTGGTACCTCGTTTACTTGCCTGGCGTATGTCTATTTTGGTATAGTCTCATGAACGGGGATTGTCCATAGCAATGTTGCATTGCATAGCATCTTTATGTGCTTGCTTGCAATTGAAATTGCATAGTGTTTTCATGCTTGCTTGACCAATGTGTAGTTCCGGATAAGGGGACGCTCGCCCGTGAACCATACGTGTGAAACTATTTGCTGACATGGTTATGTGGCATGTGACAGGTGGTAAGTATCGGTCATAAAGCTAGCCTTAGGAGTTAGCACTAATTTATAACTGAGTGTGTACACACTTCATTAAGTTTTGGGCGACCAAAACTCACTTATAAATTATAACCAGCCCGGTGTTTACACACACTGATGTCCCGAGGTGGACCAAACCTAATGTCCACCGCCCAGACCTTATCCCCTTTGTACAAAGGGAGTAACCAACCATGTGTCTACTCTAGCTTGCAAGTTGCACCACAAAGCACCTACCTAGCATCTAGAGTGGACAACTCACCACCTCACTCTTCACTCTCTCCCACTAGCTCAGTACTTTCATAGTTTATTTCATGTTCATTTTGTCCTTTTTTTCTGGACATCGAGAGGACATTGACAGTTGTACATTGATTTGTCTCATAGGTCGAGTTTGGCCTCTAGTAGACGTTAATATAGCTTTCTTTCTTTCTTCCTTTCTCTAGGATTGTCTTAGGACTTTTTGTAGTCCTTTTTGTCTTACTTTTGATGAGACACCATCAGCTGTGTACTATGTTTTGGTCTCATAGGCCACTTTGGCCTTTCGCAGACGTTAATATATCTTTCTTTCTAGAAGAAGGCGCCTCCTTCATGAGACTTTTGGGCTGTATTTTCTGCACTTTCTCCTTCCCAACTCCATATCCAAGCTTGCTAGGGTGTTTCTCAAGCTTCCAAGAGTGTTTCCGGGTGCTATTCACTCTCCTACACACTCCTAATGACTGAAATTCAGCAAAACATCTCTCTTTCTTGCTGTAATTTCTGGTATTTTTGCTGATGTTTTAGCCTTCCTTGTTAAGTTGAACATAGGGGAAGCTTTCCTAGAGTTCCCTTCATCCTCTTGAAGACTTTTGTCGCGAAGAATCATGACAAATCGAAGATTTCAACACTCCAAACACTTACATCACGAAGATTTCTGTTATCATGGACTCTACTTGCAATTGGTAAGCTTTTATGCTTAAATATGAAAGCAAGTAGCAGGAGGGAGAAACCAGATTACAAGATCACATACCCTGTGTAGTGTTCTCTTGTTCTATGTTGCAGATTGTTGCTACCATGTGTTGGTGGAACAATAGAGAGCAGATGGTAGGGAACATGGGCACTTGAGAGGGTTGTGTGAGTGTATGGAAATCTGGTTAGAAATGCCCATGACACTATTGACTTGCTTCTCCCAAGATCAATATACTTTATTTGACGGAGGGGCCAGTTGTTCCGGCTCATTGTGCGTCTCTTGTCAATTCAGCAAATTACTTCTTGTATTGAGCATGTTGTCCATTAAATCTTGGTGTATTTAAGTGTATTGATTAGCATTGTATTCAACCAAGTTACAGGCTTCATGAGCAAGCAAAGGTGTTTCACGAGGCACGGTGGCATGTGCTCTATGAATCTGTGGCCCAGATACATATGACCTCCTTGAATGATATAATGTCTCACCACGAGACAAGTCAATGGGCAAAGTTTTTCGGCTTTCATGCCGACCGCTCTCACCATGAAA
Source organism: Cibotium barometz (assembly GCF_041138505.1). Lineage (NCBI taxonomy): Eukaryota > Viridiplantae > Streptophyta > Polypodiopsida > Cyatheales > Cibotiaceae > Cibotium > Cibotium barometz. The sequence continues at coordinate 21,601,331 of NC_141066.1, read as the reverse complement.
TACCTGCTTTGAATCCACTAGGCCGTCATGCCTTCCACTAGCTCCAACACTGGGGGGGGGGGGGAGGGCGGGGGGGGAGTGGGAGTGGGAAGGCGGAGAGGTTGGAGAGGGATGCTGCTCAGAGGTATCCATCGGAGAGGAAGGTTGCTGGGGAAGGCTCGACAAAGCGAGGGTGGGGTCAACTGACCCCACTGGGCACTGAAGGCCAAAGGAGAAGTCGCGACGAGGAATCGGCCGCCACCTGCGGGGGGGGGGGGGGGGGGGGGGGGGGGCCTCCGTGACTGGAGGGGGCCCGCCGTCTGTGGGCTGATGTTGTGATAAGTGCGCGAAACGGTTCTCTGACAGAACCGAATCCTCCTGTATGTTGCCAGCCTAGTGCGCACGGCGGTGACGCTCAGCTCTGGTGCTCGGCTGGCGATCGGGGCGAGGGCCAACCGTCTGCCACTCTCCGGCTGATGGGTCCTCCATGGTCGGAACCTGGTGCTCCGTGGCCTGGGAACTTGCTCCTCCCTCGAGCCCCTGATGAGGATCTGAGTGGAAAGTAGAAGGGGGAACCACCGGGGGCAGTCGCCTAGTCCGACGTTGAGGGCAAATAAAGCATTGGCCTGGAAGGCCGGAGTACTCCACTCGTTGCATAATGGGATCGCCCCGAAGATTGGGAATAGATATCATGTGACGCACAGAATCCGGCGAGGCAATACAAATGCGGAGAGATGGAATCCCCGTTGGTTGTGCGAGGGCTGAGGAAGTGGGGGGGGGGGGGATTCCATCACTCTCTCGATGGCACCACCAATCACTGGGAGAAGAGGAAGGTATTCCTTCCTGAGGCCTTGAAAACGGACTGTCACGGGAAAGGCTGAAACTCCAGCTAATGGGTCAGATGCCGGATCGAAGCCTAGCTGCCACCGTGCAAAGAAGGCCTGGGGCATACGCAGTGCAATGGGGCTCAGCTGCATGACAAGATTAGATGCAGCTGGTGAGTCGAACTGAACCTAGTAGTAGCCGCGTCCCAAAGGATGAATATCTGCGATCTTTGCTGGCGCACCTAGCAGGCTAGCTTGAAGAAGATCTCTGAGTTGGCCACGCGTGGGGCGGCTACCGACAATCTTGCATACCAGAGTGGAGGCCTCTAGGGATGCGATAGTTGTAGAGCGAGAAGCTGCAGGTCCGCTTTGAAAAACGAAAGGTAGGTAACAGCTACCTTGGTCGGGGGACACAGAGCGGCTGCCATGGAGTCCTCCTGGGGGCGAAGACTAGAAGAGGCCGAAACTTGCTGAGACAATGAAGAAATACCCACAACCTGAGGGCACTGCCGGAGGAACAAGGACGGGCTAGAGATGGCGGAGAAGAGAGGAAAGGGAGGGGCGGAGGGCACAGAAAGGAAAACAAAAGAAAAAGAAAAAAGAAAAAACCAAAAACAAAAAAGAAAAAGAAAAAGAAAAGAAAGAAAAAGAGAAGAAAGGAAGAAGAAGGAAGACAAAAAAAAGAAAAAGGAAAAAGAAAGAAGAGAGAAGGAAAAAGTGAAAGAAAAAGAAAAGAGAAAAAGAAAGAAAGAAAGAAAGAAAGAAAGAGAAAGAAAAGGAAAAAAGAAAGATAAAAAAAAGGAAAAAAAAGAGAAAGGCAGTGAAGGGAAAGGGGCGGAAAAAGAAAAAGAAAAAACAGCGAAGGGCAAGCTAAGGGAGAGGGGGTTGGCGCTGAACTAAACGGAGAGGGTGGTGGACAAGAAAAGAAGAGAGAGAGAGAGAGAGAGAGAGAGAGAGAGAGAGAGAGAGAGAGAGAGAGAGAGAGAGAGAGAGAGAGAGAGAGAGAGAGAGATTTTATTAACGTCTTCCAAAAGACCGAACTCGGCCTATGAGACAAATCGGAGGACTTGTATGGGGTATCCTCTGTCATCCCAACAAAATGAAAAAGTACTGAATAAAAAAGCTGAATCTGGGTGTGCAGGGGATGGAGCTCTATTACTAGGAGAATGCAAAGCTATATGCATGGAGTATACAATCATGATATGCAACCTATCTAGCTCCATCCTGTACCATACTGGGGGTATAAAATGGTATACATCAGTGAAGGGGGTGTCCACAGCTCCCTGAAGAACATGCCTGGGTGTGCTCTGAAGCGAGCCAGTCGCTCCGCACCCTCTCTGTGAAACTGAGCTCTGATCTCTGTCATCTCTCTCTGGTATAGGCGTGGTGTCCGAAAGCCAGGTGTCCTCTGTCTCCTGCGGGCTCTAAGTGTCTCTGCTCTCTGGAGAGTAATTCCCTGCCGTGTAGGGGCTGGGAGGGGTATGGATCTCTGAAAAAATGTAGTAATCTGTGTCTGTCGCCCCCCCTCTGGAGCTGTCTGAGCCTGTAATAATGTCTCTCTGTGGCGCTGTATGTCTAGAATGTATCTCCCCAGTATGCGCTGGTCTGCTGTCTCAAAGATCTGGCGTAGGGAATGTGGCTCTCTGAATAAAATGGGATATCTCTCTCTGATGGCTGTATATGCTCTGCATCTGCATACATAATGCTCCTCACTCTCCACCTCCTCTCTGCACAATCTGCATACCCTCTCCTCTCGGGGGATCCGTGCTGCTCTGCCAGTCTCAATCTCCAATCGGTGTGATGAAACTCTGAGCTGACCAATAGCCACTCGGGAGCCGTGTGGTAAAAAGCCCTCCATGTATCTAGGCCTCTCTATAAATCCATCATCAGTGATACTGATGAAGTGATCTCTGTAGTATAGCATCTTCGGTGGAAGAGGCTGTGTAGGCGATACCCATGTCTCTCGTGTATAGAGCTGCCATAGATCCTGTCTCAATACTCTGTTCCTCTCACTATGAGAGAGACGGATATGTGGTGCATCCCTGTCATACTGGAATGGTGGTAGATGATCCATGTCTAGGCCATGCTGTGAGAACCAATGTGTGACCTGTGCATACCATGATCCTCTGTCTCCTGCCTCAGCCAACTGTCTAGATGCCTGAAAAGCTCTGTATGATAATCTGTCCTGTGGCATCTCTCTGAATCTGTCTAGCAAGCATATAGTCTGAAATATGGCCTCTACCATCATAGGAGGCGCAGCAAACTCTGCTCGGATAATGTCATGAGGTACTGACGGTTTGCTGCGTATCATGCGTGCCATCATGAGGGCCTGTGGTCTCTCTATCTGTGTCCACCAATGAGTAGCAAGGCCTGGCGCCCATACTGCTGCTCCATACATCAATGCCGGTGTGACTAATGTGTCAAATAGCCACCCCTTCGTCCGGGGCTCCTGAAAATGCGCCTGGTGGCACTGTCTCTCTAGCATAGCCAATGCTGCATATCCCCGTGTCAATCTAGCTCTGGCTGCTGAACCCATGGTAAAGCGTGTGGCTGCTGCAGAGAAGGTAACCCCTAGGTACACGTATGATGTCACCACCTCCACCTGGCATCCTGCGAGAGTGAATGTCAGCTGACTCCTGCCCTGTCTCGATGTATGAAAGACCATAACCTTGGTTTTCCCAAGGTTCACAGTAAGACCCCTCTGTGTGCAGAAATCATGGAGTGCATGTAGATGCTGCTGGAGACCACCTGGGGACTCAGACACCAATACAATATCATCAGCATAGAGCATAATATGTACTGAGGTACCTGCTAAATCAACTCCATCTCCGCCTCCCCGTGTAATGAAGTCAGCCACCTCATCAATGTATAGCCCAAATAGCGTGGGGGAAAGTGGGCATCCTTGCTTCACACCAATGGTGCTAGCAATAGTCTCGGACATACCTCCTGGACATCTGACTCGCCCAAAAACCTGCTCATATAATGCATAGATGCCCCATGTCATATCTGCTGGTATGCCAAGAGACTGTAGGCGCTGAAAGAGCCTCTCTCGTGGTACTGTGTCAAATGCCTTGCGGAAATCCACAAAGCAGCAATAGAGCTTTCTCTTCCTCACTTTGGCCTGATCAATCATACATCTCAAAGTGAATACATGGTCAGTGGTAGAGAAAGCTCTCCTGAAGCCTGCCTGCCCTGATGAGCGTAAACCTGCTCGCTCAGCATATAAGCTAAGCTCCTGCTCCAGCACTGCACCATAGAGTTTGGCTAGCACGTGGCCAACCATAACCGTCTTGTAGTTGCTCGGATCGAGCATATCCCCTGTTTTGTGAATCGGCACAATGGTGTGCATCGTCCACTCCGCAGGCAAACCCTCTGCTAGTGCCCTGTTAAACAGGTGTGCAAGAAAAGGAGCTAAAGAATCTACTGCATATATGAGATGCTCACCCTGCAGGCCCATATGGTCGGCGGCCCGTCCATGCTGTAGGCGGCGGATAGCTTCCTGTACCATCGAGTGGGTAAAGAAGCTAGCTGTGGTAGGTCGAGGCTCCTGTGGCTGAGGTATAGGTGGCTGCTGTGGGACATGGTATAGACCCTCTGCATATGTGTGCCATGTCTGTGGGTCTGCAATAGGTGTCGGGGTCCGGGGCTCTCTGAAGTGCCGCCATGAGACAGGGCTATCTCTACTCATGAAGAAATGAAAGATCTCTAGCTCCTGTATCTCTGCAAAGGCCCAGCTGTGAAGAAGGCAGGGGCAAGAGCAACAGGCGAAGGGGGGTTGGGGGAGAGAGAGAGAGAGAGAGAGAGAGAGAGAGAGAGAGGGGGTTGGGGGGGAGGCACAGCTGTGAAGAAGGCAGGGGCAAGAGCAACAGGCGAAGGGGGGGGCGAAGTGCAGGTAGAACCACAAGAGGGGGGAGGGGGGGTGTCAAATCCCCAAAGGATCTCCTCGTAGAACGTTCTTGGTATGAGACTCGAAACCTGCAAACAAACCAAACAAACAAGAAGGGGATGCAGGCCTGACTCACCTCCAACAATTGTTCGATAAACTGTCGTGCTAATTGCATAGCTGTAATGGTCTTTCGGGTTGGTAAAAATCTAGCCATTTTTGTCAAGCGATCTACCACAACCCAAATAGAATCGTGGCCTTGATGTGTTCTTGGCAATCTGGTAATAAAATCCATGGAAATACTTTCCCATTTATTACCTCGGATTTGCAAAGGATGCAACAACCGAGCTTGTCTAAAGCGTTCAGCTTTATTTGCTTCAGAAATTTGACACTTGAGAACATAATCTTCTATATACCCTTTCATTTTTGGCCTATAAAAAGTGTGTTTCACTAATGATAGTGTCCTGTGTACACCAGGGTGTCCGGTAGAAGGGGCGTCGTGACACTCCTTAAGAATCTTAGACCTAATGTCCGGGATCTGTGGTACACAAATTTTGTGATTACGGAATAGTAAACCATTCCGAATCATCCACTCGCCTCCTGCAGCCTGGATGGTAGGCTGTTCAGTCATCAAGTCTTGGTCAATCAATGAGCTCCCGTCCTGGATCTTCTGCCAAAATGGACCAAAATAACTATTAGTCTTGCAAAGCCCTCTCAATGACTGAAATAAGTCAGTAGAAATCTCGGTGAACGACAAAGTATTCACCTCTCTAATTCGACTAAGCGCATCTGCACACTGCAACACTATTCATGGACCCTTTTCGATAACGAATCTCAAAATCAAAATCTTGCATTAACTCAGCCCAACGAGCTTTCCTTCCTCTCAAATCATCCGCATCACACACATACTTGATTGACTGATGATCAGTCAAAACCACAAACTTGGAGCCATATAAATAATGTCTCCAAACAGGGCCCGTTGTTTCAGGGCCTTTGAGGGGAGGCTGGAGCCACCAGCCGAGACTGTTCGGGGGATCTGGCAGGAGCTCATCCACACCCTGCAAGGACAGTAAGACCGCATCCGGGGCGACTCGGATGAGGCGATTGTCATGTGCATCATAGATGCCATGGACATTCTCAGGGCTAGATCCAGAAAAGGCAACCAGATAAAGAGTATGAACCCAATAGAAGAACCAGGATGATGGAGCACAGAGCACAGAGCACAGAGCACCTTTGCAGTGTAGACTGAAGCAAGGCTTGGAGAAGAACCAAAGGGATGCTGTCGGCTGCTCACATAACCAGTCGGCTGAATCAGAGGACATGGGCAGCATCAGGCGCATCATGAGCAAGCAGTATAACCAGTCGGCTAAAGTAAAAAGGGATTTATGAATATATGAACTGGCCGACCAGCAGTCGGCCAGTTCCCCATGAATATCAAGGGGCTATAAATAGCCCAAGTGCCCATCATTCTAGGCATTCAGCCCACTAGGGGTTTGAGTCAGTAGGAGTCCTAGTTTGGGACTGAATTTTGGTGTGTTATCACCTTTTCAAGAAGGCAGCCAAGGGCTGCAGACATGTACCCTTTTTGTACCATAGATAATATTGAATTTCCAGGACTTCTCTCTCTCTCTCTCTACTCTCTCTCTCTACCTGTGTTTTTGCATCAGATGGTGCGTTTTTGCATCAGAAGGTTTCCAAGAGTGTTTAGGGCTGAAAGATGACTACCCAGAGCTTCCGCATGTTACATTGGTATCAGAGCTTAGGTCATCCTAGGACAGTTCTTAGTTTATGTTTGGTGCATGCTGAATTAGGGTTTTTGAAATTAGGGTTTGCGTTTTAGGGTTTACGAGCAAGATTAGGGTTTGCGTTTTTGCGTTAAATCTGCATTTTTGCATCGACTTTTTGCTCATTTTCAGCATAGTATAGTGCTAGAAAGTCTAGTTTTCAGCCTAGCATGATCCTAGGGAGTTTAGAAAGCATGTAGAACTCTAGAGTTAGGGTTTTTGGGCTGATTACAACAGGAAAAACAGCAAAATAATATCATGAGTTCAGAGGCAATGGACGATGACTTTCTCACGACTTTGCAGAGTCGTCGAAGACAGGAAGATGAACGATACAAAAGGGAACAAGAACGCTATGCTCAGTATGAACAAATCATCGTTGGGGCCAGGTTTAGGCAACAACTCATAGAAGAGCTTCAAGAAGAGATGCGTCAAGACCCACTTCTATATGAGCAAAGATGGACACAACTCAAGGAGACATGGGCACAATTCATGGCAGCATCAACAAAGGCCAAGAAGGAATCACCTAGGGTTGTAAAGCAGCCCATGACCGAGAGCGTTTACCCAACGAAAAGAGAGCTCCTAAGACAAGAGTTCTCGGGAGACGTGATCACAGAAAGAGGTGTTTCCGAGGAGGTGCCATTACCCGGGATGCACATGCCAGAACCAAAACCAAAGCCAAAGCTAGAGCCAGAAGTCAAACCAAAACCAGAACCACAGCTCGCGCAAGTGGATCTTTCCAAATCCTATTTGGAGGAGGATGAGGTCAACCCGATAGTTCCCAAGGAGGTGGATCTCTCCAAATCCTATTTGGAGAAGGATGAGGTCATCTCGACAGTTTCAGAGGGGTTTTCAGAAGATCCAAAGACCAAGCCAGAGAACTTGAAGACTAAGTCAAAGAGCTTGGGGATTGAGCCGATGGATATGAAGTGCAATCTTCAATTGGACCAAAACGGAATCGGAGCAAAGGTGTATGGATTACCCCAGTGCTCCAAGCTTAGCAAAAGGGGATGTCATGTGCATCCGTTCATCCCAATGCTCATAGACATGTATATTCTCATTAGCAAATATATGGGTAGATTCAGGGGTAGATTTAGAGCAGATTTTGCAGCCCTACAAGCTCCCGGAAGTGCCCAAGACATAGCCCAATGGTTGGGACACCTTTTGGGCATAGTTTGGACACAAAATATGACTGTTTGGACAATGTTTTGTGGGGAAAATAGGCAAAACCGACTTGATTACGAATTCATTCCTTTTTCCTATAAATAGGATCATTAGGCATTCATTAGAATCATCATTCAAAGATCAAGAGGATCCATTTGTCAGAGTCTGCAAGGCAGCAAGGACACAGTGGTGGATCAACAGGAGCTTCTCTTGTTCGATTGCAAGTAGAGGATTGCAAGGATCTTTGGTATGCATCATGAAGCTGTGAATCAGCAAGATCATTGTATATATAGCATGTTTTGGCAATATACAGTAGATTAGGTCTCTCTCTCCTTCTCTTTTGTGTCTTTGCTAAACATAGGATTAGCGTTATCTTCTTTGCTTAGCGTTAATCATGAACACGCTTCCGCAACGCCTGTTACATTGGTATCAGAGCGTCAGGCTCAGCCAAGCTAATCACTGATTCAGTCCCAGATGATGGTGTATAGGTCCAAGGTACAGGAAAGTACACGGATTCGAAGCCCAAGGCGAGAACACAGCTCGGGAAGAACTCCCAGGAGGTTTGTTGGTGGTGTTCCACAGTGCCAGATGGGGATGGCAGTGCCGTGAGCCAGATAGGTTCTCAGGCAACGGTCCCAAGGGAGGTTGATCCTCCAAGGGTGATGTGAGAGTGCCAGACTCAGTTCCAGGAAAGAAGACCAAGACGGTGTTCAGAGTCAAGGCAAGAATGGATTGTGGACTAGAGGAAGACCAGATGCATAGATCTTCATCAGAGACAGAGTGGTTTGGAGAACAGACCGGATTTTCAGAGAAAAGGGTTTGCCAGGGATGGAGGATGACAAAGGGACGGGACAGGATTGGGATGATGACAGTCATCCAAGAGCAGGTTGGATTCCCGTCATCAAGTTTAGCAGAGGGGGATGTCATGTGCATCATAGATGCCATGGACATTCTCAGGGCTAGATCCAGAAAAGGCAACTAGATAAAGAGTATGAACCCAATAGAAGAACCAGGATGATGGAGCACAGAGCACAAAGCACAGAGCACAGAGCACAGAGCACCTTTGCAGTGTAGACTGAAGCAAGGCTTGGAGAAGAACCAAAGGGATGCTGTCGGCTGCTCACATAACCAGTCGGCTGAATCAGAGGACATGGGCAGCATCAGGCGCATCATGAGCAAGCAGTATAACCAGTCGGCTAAAGTAAAAAGGGATTTATGAATATATGAACTGGCCGACCAGCAGTCGGCCAGTTCCCCATGAATATCAAGGGGCTATAAATAGCCCAAGTGCCCATCATTCTAGGCATTCAGCCCACTAGGGGTTTGAGTCAGTAGGAGTCCTAGTTTGGGACTGAATTTTGGTGTGTTATCACCTTTTCAAGAAGGCAGCCAAGGGCTGCAGACATGTACCCTTTTTGTACCATAGATAATAATGAATTTCCAGCACTTCTCTCTCTCTCTCTCTCTCTCTCTCTCTCTCTCTACTCTCACTCTCTACCTGTGTTTTTGCATCAGATGGTGCGTTTTTGCATCAGAAGGTTTCCAAGAGTGTTTAGGACTGAAAGATGACTACCCAGAGCTTCCGCATGTTACAGCGATCTTGCGGCGCCAGGCCTTTCACACCACTTGGCGCAGCGGCCCCTTCTATACCGTACACGTGGGGTCCCCCCGTTGGCACTACAGGCCACCTGTTTGGCTTTTCCCCCCTCCTATTGTATGATATAGCCTCTGAGTTTCTTTGTACTGATTCTTGAATTTTTCAGCACCTAGGGAGAGTCTCCCTGGCTGCTTGCTTTGTTCTCTGCTCTGTTTTCTTATGAGCAGAGAGGATATTTTGTAGCCCTACGGGCGTTTTTATATAACTAATGAAAGGATCTTTTCTCGGAAAAAAAAAAAAAATGTCTCCAAACCTTGAGACTATGAATCATAGCATAAAGCTCCTTCTCAAGGGTTGGCCAACAAGATTTCGTCTAGCTTTTTACTTTCAAAAGCAACAGGTCTACCATGTTGAAATAGAGCAGCCCCGATGGCATAGTCACTGGCATCAGTTTCAAGAACATAAGGCCGACTAGGATCGGGTAATGCTAAGATAGGTGCTTCCTTGACTTTATCTTTCAAAAGTCTGAAGGCCATATCCAAATTATTATTCCAAGTGATAGGCTGATTTGACTTACGTCCACGATCTTTCAACAAGTCGGTCATTGGTAGTGTGAGCTGAGAGTACTCCCCCACAGATTTCCAAAGAATAACAACAAAACCGAGAAAAGAACGAAGTTGTTTCACTGTTTGTGGTATAGGCCAGTCCACAACCTTCTGAACTAGGTCATAGTCAATGCTCAATCCATCTCTAGTGATCTTGTGTCCCAAGTAAATGATGTCTGTCATAAAAAAACTCACATTTACTAAACTTAGCATATAGTCGATTCTGTCTTAAAATAGATAAGACAAACGTGAGGTGTCTAACATGATCCTCAAGAGTGTGACTATATATCAAAATATCATCCAGGAACACAACCACAAATTTTTCCAAATGTTCACGAAAAAGATCGTTCATCATTTGCTAGAAAGTGGCTGGAGCATTGGTTAACCCAAAAGGTAATACGAGAAACTCGTAATGGCCATACCTAGTCCGAAAGGCGGTTCTTTCGACATGCCTTTCATGAATACGTATCTGGTGATAGCCAGTACGTAAATCTATTTTCGTGAAATATTGCTAGTACGTAAATCTATTTTCGTGAAATATTGCTAGTACGTAAATCTATTTTCGCTAAATATTTCGCTGCTGCTAACCGGTTAATCACGTCATCTGATCTAGGGAGAGGATAACGGTTCTTAATGGTCAGCTTGTTCAATCTCTTGTAATCTATACACATTCTGCAGGTGTTGTCCTTCTTTCTCCTAAGCAACACAGGTGCACCCCAAGGTGATTTACTTAGACGGATCTGGCCCATCCTCAAATAGTCTTCGAGTTGTTTAGCCAACTCATGTTCCTTAGCTTCGCTCATTGTGTAAGATGGAATACTGACGGGATGAGCACCAGGGATCAAGTCAATACGATGATCTACGGCCCGTTCAGGTGGTAAACCCGATGGCAGTTCCTTAGGAAATACATCTTGAAACGAATCAAGTATCTTCTGTAATTCTTTGCTTTCGAACACACTTAATTCATTTACATCCATGGAAGGGATGAGAAAGGAAGAAAGTGGAATCAATACACAATGGAAAGCGGTATATAAAGAAGAATCCATTATATTTTCAAAATCAACTGAATTTACAAGAGGTCCCTGAGAGGGATGAATACAATCACCTAGAATACTATACTTGGTTGTCCCTATGCTGAAAAGAAAAAATATGGCTAGAGTAATCTGTCTAGACTTGAAGAGTCTTAAACCACTCAATCCCTAATAACAAGTCTACACGTTCTAGGTGCATAATATAGCATTCCAGAGTATCTTTGTAGTCCCGAATCCGGATTGGTAGCATCTCCACGTTTCGATTCCATACTTGCTGACCCGCAGGTAGGCGTACCTCATAGGTATGATCGCTGGGTGTGGTATCAAGACTCAATTTCTGCACAAGTTTGTAGTTAACAAAGTTGTGTGAGCTGCCAGGGTCTAGAAGAATGTGGATTCTATGGCCATTCACTTTTCCATAAACTCGGAGAAGATCATGCAAGCCAAAACTTTAGAGTTGAACAAACAATCAGAACATGTACTAGGGCGAGAAAGTACAGTAACTGACGTACCTGTTAGACAACTGGTTGGCTGCCTTTGGCTTGGGTCCTGTATTGGTCTTTGCACCCTTTTGCTTCAGGCACTCGTTACACACGTGTCCTTTTTCTTCGCAAATGAAGCAACGCCCCTCCTCCTTGAGCTTCAAAGCTTTAAGGAGACGTTTCTTCTTCGCTGGTGTCGATCTTGAATTTTTCGAAGGTTGGTCCGAAGACTTTCCTTCAGTCGTGTTAGCCATTGAGAACTTTCTTTTGTGCGTGTTCCCCTGCTCGGTAACGGGTTTAGACTTGGAAGAGACCATTGTATCATTATAGATACGAGCTGAATGAATGGCCTCATCCAAAGTTTTGCATTTGTTATTCTTAACCTGTAAACGGTATGAGTCGGGTAAACCGGCTACGAAGAACCCCAAAAGAGTTGTGGGATCCATCTTCGTAGCTTTCATCTGCAAGTCTCTAAATTTCTGGAGGTAGGCCTCATAAGTGAGGTGCTGCGAGGTCATGGTCAAAGCTGTAAACCGGGCAACTACATCATAATCATCCTCTTTCTTGAGGAATTCTTTCTTAGAGGCATCTTCGAATTGTGCCCAAGTTGTTGGCTTAGGGTTGAGTTCCTTCCACCAAAGCAAAGCTTTGTCTAAGAGGAAACCTGCTGCTAATAAAATCTTTTTCCCATCGTCATATGGATGGAACTGAAAATGGACTTGCCACTTATGTAGCCAAGTGTCCACTATCTCCTTGGTACGCTGCTTGTGCTCGCCTCCGAACTGTTCCGGAGTAATGTTGGGGCCTAAAGCAGAGGCCAAGGTATCCATACCCTATAGAGTAGATAGGGTAGTGGTCAACAGAGAGATGGAGTTCTGCAAAGCGTGAATCTGCAAAGCGATTTGTGCTTGACGTTCCGAAGAAGAAGCTTCGAGAGCAACTTTGAACTCTTGGAAATCTGATTTTGACACATAATCGTCAAAAAGTTCGGCATCGGTATCTTCCGTAGTAGCCGGCAAGCCTTCGCGTTCGATAAGGGGCTCCAACTTGGATTCTTGGGTCGACATCTTGAAGAGGGCAAGGGGAGAGAAAATTCGATTTGCACAAGAAAAGTGCTAGAGAACCTTAGAGCTTGAGAGCTTGAAAACTTGAGAGGTGTGTGGCAAGAAGCCCACTTAAGGGGTTTATATAAGCTTTCCCAAAAGCAAACTTGAGCTTTTGCTTTTGTGTTATAAATATATATATATATATATATATATATATATGTTCTGTTTTCTTCTTTTAAAAAAAAAACACCTTTAAGTTTTAAAGTCTTAAAACCCCTCTTATAAGGTTTATCTAAAAAAAAACGAAAGAAAGGTAGCGTAGGTGGATCTTCGTTCAATGTTTTTTTTTATAAATTAAAAAAAACAAAACCTAACCACCCGGCGCTTGCTTTCGCTTTTTTCTACAGCACCTTCCTGCCGCCTTGCGCTCGCTTGCCAAGGTCGCCTACGACTAGCCTGTGTACGAAGCCGACTGCGGATGTGCCGCCTGTGCACTAGCACCTGCCTGCGCCTGCACACATACCTGGCCCATCTGCCGGCCTGCATAGCCCATGACGACTGCACATGTGCGCTGGCGCCGCCTGGTTGGCGCTGTCACCTATACAGAGGTGATACCCGCCTAAACGCATGCGCCCACAACAGTCGGCAGCACCAAACTGCACCCGGCCAGCATCCAAGTTTTCTTGTGCAAATCGAATTTTCTCTCCCCTTGTCAACAAAATCTTTCTTTCTTTCTTTCTTTCTTTCTCTCTCTTACCAACAAAAGCCGCTATGCTTTTTTGTTTTCTCTCTCAACTGTTCATGCGACTGCAAAAACGCATCCAGCCTTCTTCTTGCTAAGCAAAACAACCCTGCTAGACCACCATCTCCGCCTGTCCATGCTTGGGTGCCCGCCCGTTAGTCTATCCCTAACTTCGCTCGCCAATCAGCCTGTCCATGCTCCAAGCTTCCCCAAACCTCGAAGCTAGTCTTGTGTGCGTGTAGCACACGGTAGATACACACTGTGCACATGACATACTCCCCTTCCTCTAAGAGCTCACTCTTGAGCTCACTAAAAAGCCAGGGAAGAGTAGTCAATGTCTCCCATGTAGCGTCCTCCTCAACACGATCCTTCCACTTGATCTTTATTCCGTGATAAGCGTATTACGCAATCTTCTTTCACGTAATCCAAGAATCTTTTCAGGTTCGTGCGGAACATATGTCATGTCCTCGACATCTATAATTTCTTGAGGAGTAACTAACTGATCTGCTCCACCCAATACTTCCATAAGTCTACTGACATGAAATACAGGATGAACTTTCACATGAGAAGACAAATTCAATTCATATGCAACTATACCAATCCTTCGTGTAATACGAAATGGTCCACAGTATCTAGGGGATAATTTCGGAGATCGGCCTGTCCGTAAAGTCTTGGAATCTTTCGGAACTCGCAAATACACCATCGTTTCTTCAGAGAACTCTCTCGGTGAACGATGTCTATTAGAATAAAATCTGTCTCGGTCTTGAGCACTTCTAATAGATTCCTTCGCAACTTGTAACATTTCCTGTATATCTTGCAAAAAATTACGTGCTGCATCATGCTGAAGTCTTGAGAATCCTACTGTAACTGGTGATCTAGGTTGAAAACCATACATAAGCATGAAAGGACTAAAACCTGTACTCGTATGCTTAGTACTGTTATATGCAAATTCTAACATAGAAAGATAATCCTCCCATGAACTCTGTCTTTTGGATACATATGCTCGAAGCATATCCTCCAAAATCTGATTCACTCTTTTAGTCTGGCCATCAGATTGAGGATGATCGGAAGAACTCAAATTCAAAGCTACTTCCAACTTCTCAAAAACAAGTTTCCAAAATCACTCGTAAACTTAAGAGTCCCTATCACTGACTATGTCCTGCGGTAACCCGTACAGTCTAAACAATTGCTCGATAAACTGCCGTGCTAATTGCGTAGCTGTAATAGTCTGCCGGGTCGGTAAAAATCTAGCCATTTTTGTCAAGTGATCTACCACAATCCAAATAGAATCGTGGCCTTGATGTGTTCTTGGCAATCGGGTAATAAAATCCATGGAAATACTTTCCCATTTATTACCTGGGATTTGCAAAGGATGCAACAACCCAGCCTGTCTAAAGCGTTAAGCTTTATTTGCCTGACAAATTTGACACTTGAGAACATAATCTTCTACATACCCTTTCATCTTTGGCCACTAAAAAGTGTGTTTTACTAACGATAGCGTCCTGTGTATCCCAGGGTGTCCAGCAGAAGGGGCGTCGTGACACTCCTTAAGAATCTTGGACCTAATGTCCGGGATCTGTGGTACACAAATTTTGTCATTACGGAATAGTAAACCATTCCGAATCATCCATTGGCCTCGTGCAGCCTGAATGGTAGACTGCTCACTCATCGAGTCTTGGTCAATCAATGAGCTTCCGTCCTGGATCTTCTGTCAAAATGGACCAAAATAACTATCAGTCCTGCAAAGCCCTCTCAATGACTGAAATAAGTCAGTAGAAATCTCAGTGAACGACAAAGTATTCACCTCTCTAATTCGACTAAGCGTATCTGCAACACTATTCATAGACCCTTTTCGATAAGGGATCTCAAAATGAAAATCTTGCATTAACTCAGCCCAACGAGCTTTCCTTCCTCTCAAATCATCCGCATCACACACATACTTGATTGACTGATGATCAGTCAATACCACAAACTTGGAGCCATATAAATAATGTCTCCAAACCTTGAGAGCATGAATCATAGCATAAAGCTCCTTCTCAAGGGTTGGCCAACGAGATTAATTGTCGTCTAGCTTTTTACTTTCAAAAGCAACCGGTCTACCATCTTGAAATAGAGCAGCCCCGATGGCACTGGCATCAGTTTCAAGAACATAAGGCCGACTAGGATCAGGTAATGCTAAGATAGGTGCTTCCTTGACTTTATCTTTCAAAAGTCTGAAGGCCATATCCAAATTGTTATTCCAAGTGATAGGCTAATTTGACTTACGTCCACAACCTTTCAACAATAAGTCGGTCATCGGTAGTGTGAGCTGAGAGTACTCCCACACAGATTTCCAAAGAAAAACAACAAAACCGAGAAAAAAACGAAGTTGTTTCACTATTTGTGGTATAGGCCAGTCCAGAACCTTCTGAACTCGGTCATAGTCAATGCTCAATCCATCTCTAGTGATCTTGTGTCCCAAGTAAATGATGTCTGTCATTAAAAACTCACATTTACTTAACTTAGCATATAGTCGATTCTGTCTTAAAATAGATAGGACAATCGTGAGGTGTCTAACATGATCCTCAAGAGTACGACTATATATCAAAATATCATCCTGGAACACCACCACAAATTTCCCCAAATGTTCACGAAAAAGATTGTTCATCATTTGCTGGAAAGTGGCTGGAGCATTGGTTAACCCAAAAGGTAATATGAGAAACTCGTAATGGCCATACCTAGTCCGAAAGGCAGTTCTTTCGACATGCCTTTCATGAATACGTATCTGGTGATAGCCAATACGTAAATCTATCTTCGTGAAATATTTCGTTCCTGCTAACCGGTCAATCAGGTCATCTGATCTAGGGAGAGGATAACGGTTCTTAATGGTCAGCTGGTTCAATCTCTTGTAATCTATACACATTCTGCAAGTGTTGTCCTTCTTTCTCCTAAGCAACACAGGTGCACCCCAAGGTGATTTACATGGACGGATCTGGCCCATCCTCAAATAATCTTCGAGTTGTTTAGCCAACTCATGTTCCTCAGCTTGGCTCATCCTGTAAGATGGAATACTGACAGGATGAGCACCATGGATCAAGTCAATACGATGATCTACGGCCCGTTCAGGTGGTAAACCCGATGGCAGTTCCTTAGGAAATACATCTTGAAACGAATCAAGTATCTTCTGTAATTCTTTGCTTTCGAACACACTTCATTCATTTACATCCATGGAAGGGATGAGAAAGGAAGAAAGTGGAATCAATACACAATGGAAAGCGGTATACAAAGAAGAATCCATTATATTTCCAAAATCAACTGTATTTACAAGAGGTCCCTAAGAGGGATGAATACAATCACCTAGAATACTATACTGGATGTCCCTATGCTGAAAAGAAAAAATATGACTAGACCAATCTATCTGGACTTGAAGAGTCTTAAACCACTCAATCCTTAATAACAAGTCTACATTTTCTAGGTGCATAACATAGCATTCCAGAGTATCTTTGTAGTCCTGAATCTTGATTGGAAGCATCTCCACCTTTCGATCCCATACTTGCCTTCCCGCAGGTAGGCGTTCCTCATAGGTATAATCGCTGGGTGTCGTATCAAGACTCAATTTCTGCACAGGTTTGTAGTTAACAAAGTTGTGTGAGCTGCCAGGGTCTAGAAGAATGTGAATTTTATGGCCATTCACTTCTCCATAAACTCGGAGAAGATCATGCTAGCCAAATACTTTAGAGTTGAACAGACAATCAGAACAAGTACTAGGGCGAGATAGTACAGTAACTGACGTACCTGTCAAAGACAACTGGTTAGCTGCCTTTGGCTTGGGTCCTGCGTTGGTCTTTGCATCCTTTTGCTTTGGGCACTCGTTATGCATGTGTCCTTTTTCTTCGTAGATAAAACAACGTCCCTCCTTCTTGAGCTTTAAAGCTCTAAGGAGTCGTTTCTTCTTCGCTAGTGTCGAATTGGAATTTTTCGAAGGTTGGTCCGAAGACTTTTCTTCAGTCGTGTTAGCCATAGGTGTAGAGAACTTTCTTTTATGCTTGTTCCCCTGCTCGGTAACGGGTTTGAACTTGGAAGAGACCATTGTATCATCATAGATACGAGCTGAATGAATGGCCTCGTCCAATGTTTTGCATTTGTTTTTTTAACTTGTAAACGATATGAGTCTGGTAAACCAGCTACGAAGAACCCCAAAAGAGTAGTGGGATCCATCTTTGTAGCTTTCATCTGCAAGTCCCTAAACTTTTGGAGGTAGACCTCATAAGTGAGGTGCTGCGAGGTCATGGTCAAAGCTGAAAACCGGGCAACAACATCATAATCATCCTCTTTCTTGAGGAATTCCTTCTTGAAGACGTCTTCGAATTGTGCCCAAGTTGTTGGCTTAGGGTTGAGTTCCTTCCACCAAAGCAAAGCTTTGCCGGAGAGGAAACCTGCTGCTAACTGGATCTTTTTTCCATCATCATATGGATGAGACTGAAAATGGTGTTGGAAATAAGTGCACACTAGGTGTACTATTTCTCTAGTCTAGTTTCAGTTGAGTCGTGTCTTGAGTCTAGTGCCATGTGGCACCTCTACATTTATCCCATAAGTGAGTCTACTCAATCTTGTACTTCTCACCTATAAATTGTAGGTGTCACATCAATAATCAATCAAGCTTGTGTCTTGTCTACACTCATCTCAAGGTAACCCTTGGTCTTTCAGTCTTGTTATCATTTCATTTCTAGTTTATTGCTTTCATATTTTCTACATGGTATCAGAGCAAGGTTTGCTCCTCTAGTCTTGCCACTACCCTGCTGCTGCCCGCCATTCTCCCGGAGCTGCTCCCATTTCTGCCCCGCCATTTGCTGCGCAAGCCTCTACATCTGCTGCCCCCCCCTTTCTATACCTCTTCATCAAGATTGGACCTGCGCAGCTGCTCTGGAAGACGCCGTTCTGCTGCCTATCTGCGCAGATTTCTGTCCGCCATCTTCTGCGCTGTATCTGCCCCGACATCTGCTCCTGCTCCTGGCCCCCGTGCTGCTCCTAAAATTCTGCGCCACCTTCTTCAACAGGCTGCACTTCTCCAGGAGCTGCCCGAGGTTCTGCAACAAATTCTCCACCTCTGCTCGCTCTCCGGTCTCTCTAGGTATCGTGGCCCTGTACTACATATCTCTCTATTTGCAAAAATCTCTGTTCGCAGCTCTCTCTCTCTCGGGTTACCCCTGAAAGGGTGGAAGACCTGAGGGAAAAACCAAAGTGGATTATCCTTTGTATGCTTCAATATTTTCAGTTCTATTTTTTTTCAAAATTAATTCAAAACTGAACTCTATCTTGTAAAGGGAATAGACACTGCCCTTGCATCATTAGCAAGAGGTAAGACCTTCCCACATGGCATCTTCTACCCATTCTCTCATGTCTGTCGACAAATTCAATGGGTCTAACTTTCATACTTGGCAAATCAAAATCAAGTGCCATCTTATGAAAGAAGGCCTGTGGGATGTTGTTCATCATGCTACTCCCGAAGATTCCGACATTGAGCAAGTTATCACTTATGCTCCCACTGCCAAGAATGACAAAGCCTATGCTATCATCTTGCTCGGTCTTGTAGATGATTACATTCATCACATCTCCGACATACAGTCTGCTTCTCGAGCATGGATCACTTTGGATACCCTTTTTGGACCCCGCTCTAAAAACTCTAAGATTGCACTTATGATCTCATTCTTTGATCTATATATGCAGGAGGGAGCTACTATAGCCTCTCATGTCAATTATTTTCGCAGTCTTATGGTTCAGCTTGCATCAGTGAAGTCCCCCATCTCCGAAGATATTGCTATTGCTGTGCTTCTCAAAAGCTTACCTGACACCTATGCTACTCTTGTCACTACCTTCAAGTATCACAATAATCCTACTCTTGAAGGTATCATCAATGCTCTCCAAGAAGAGGAAAGAACAAAACAACAAAAGGTAACTGACACTGCATTTTTAGCAAAGAAAGGAGGTTCTAAGGTAAGAAAGCCTTGCACCCATTGTGGAAAAACTGATCATATGGAGAAGGACTGCTTCAAGGCTCATCCATGCACCATTTGTGGCCGTGATAATCACCGGGAGAAGGACTGCTACTCTAAAACCTCTACATCAGCCCCTGCATCTACCTCAGCCCATGTTGCTGCAGCATCTACATCAGCAGATCTTGCTGTTCATTCCTCACATGATGAGGAATGGGCTTTCTGATTACTTCACCTTTCTTGTCTACCACTTTGACCACCGATGATGTAGGTCAAGGGGTTCTAGTGTCTTACTCATTATGCTTTTTGACCTCTCTCTTGTCCCTACCCAAGAGGCAGAGATTGCCCTTGAGGAGGGGATGTCTTAAGGTCCATCTGTTTGTCTACAGTCAGTCTTCTGTCTATCTAGTCTTGTCTGTCTGTCTATCTGTTGTCTGTCTATCTGTCTATCAATCTGACTGTGTCTTGTTTTAGATCCATCTTGTCCCTACCCTTGTGGACCCATATGAGGATATCACTTGAGGAGGGGTGTCTCAGGATCTTTTGTCTCTCATGTCTTGTCTCTCAGTCTATCAGTCTTTATGTCTGTCTTCTAGTCTTGTCCATCTTGTCTCCTAGCTTGTCTCTCAATCCTTGTCTAGTCTCTCTGTCTTGGTCTTATCTTTTGTCATGTCATAGTCTTGTCTTTTTGTCTTCCTCCTAGTGTCCACTTAAGGAGGGTGTTGGAAATAAGTGCACACTAGGTGTACTATTTCTCTAGTCTAGTTTTAGTTGAGTCTTTGTGTCTTGAGTCTAGTGCCATGTGGCACCTCTACATTTATCCCATAAGTGAGTCTACTCAATCTTGTACTTCTCACCTATAAATTGTAGGTGTCACATCAATAAGCAATCAAGCTTGTGTCTTGTCTACACTCATCTCAAGGTAACCCTTGGTCTTTCAGTCTTGTTATCATTTCATTTCTAGTTTATTGCTTTCATATTTTCTATAAATGGACCTGCCACTTATGTAGCCAAGTGTCCACGATCTCCTTGGTACGCTGCTTTTGCTCGCCCCCGAACGGTTCCGGAGTAATGTTGGGGCCTAAAGCAGAGGCCAAGGTATCCATACGCGAAAGAGTAGAGGGGGTAGTGGTCAAAAGAGAGATGGAGTTCTGCAAGGCTTGCATCTGGGCGGCAATTTGTGCTTGACGTTCCGAAGAAGAAGCTTCGATAGCTACTTTGAACTCTTGGAAATTTGATTTTGACTTGTAATCGTCAAAAAGATCGGCATCGAGAAAATTCGATCTTTGCACAATAAAAGTGCAAGGGAACTTGAGAGCTTGAGAGCTTGAAAACTTGAGAGATGTGTGGCAAGAAGCCACTTAAGGGGTTTATATAACTATCCCCAAAAGCTACTTGAGCTTTTGCTTTTGTGTTTTTTTAAATATATATATATATATATATGGATATATATATTTTGTTTTCTTAAAAAAAAAAACAACACCTTGAAACGTTGGAGGGGGCTTTTAAACCTTTAAAAAAAGAAAATTTAATCTCAAAAAAATACAAAAGCGCCGAATGCTTTTGTGTTTTTTTTTTCTCCTTCCCTCCTGGATTAGCGTCGCCGGCCTGTCTGCAGTCATCACCTACGTTGCTGCCGTCGCCGACTGTACTGCCGGTGCTTTCGCTTTAGCTTGCGCTTGCGCCAGTCTCGCGTAGGCCTGGCCACAAACCGATGTAGGCCTAGGCGCCTGTCTGCATGGCCTAGGCGCCTGCTTGCGTAGGCCTAGGCGCCTGCGCTAGCCTGCGTAGGCCTGGCTGCCTGGCTGCGTAGGTCTAGGCGCCTGCCAGCCTGGCCGGCTGCCTACACGCCTTTGCTTGGCCGCCTGCGTAGGCCTGGCCGGCTGTCGCTGGCCGCCTACGTGGGCATGGCTGCCTACACGCCTTTGCCTACACGTTCGAGTAGCCCATGACCAGCACGAGCATGCGACCCAGCCTAGCCAATCCATCACTTCTCTCGCTCTCTCTCTCTTTCGCGTTCAACCAAAAGCAAACGAACATGTTTCTTTTTTCTGTTTTCTCTCACCTGAAACTGTTTATGCAGTTCAAAACCATCTTTCCTCTTCTTTGTAAAGCAAACAACCGTTTCTAGACCACAATCGCTATCATCACGGATTCTTATGATGAAAAAACAACATACAGAATCTGAAAAACAGCAGTATGCACAGAAAAAACAGCAAGCTTTTTTGAACACATACCTTTCTTCGACCTCATCTTCTCTACCTACCGACTGGCTCGTTCCCGAGGCACGCTCTGATACCACTGTCAGATCCCCACCGGATCTCCTCGTGATCGCTCCTGGTACGAGACTCGAATCGTACAAACAAACAAACAAACAACAAGGGGGTGCAGGCTTGACTCACCTCCCAACCATGACAGCCGTGGGCAAGCCCACAGTCTTGGCTGTCCCCACCGAGCCACGAGCTGAGCTAACTAGGTTGACGTACCGACCAATCTCCTCCTCTCGACGTCCCATACCGCCACGAAGCTACCCTCGCGGGCCTCGAGATTGCTGCCGGCGTCGGCTATGTAAAACAGGTGCACGTCTGCACTAGATCCAGGCTCCAAGACCATAGAGCTCTCACAAATCATGCGAGACTCTATATGACTAATGACTAACCTTGGCCACCCTTTTATAGGCTCTTGGCCGGTCATCGGGCGTCCACACTTGGGTGCCCGCCCGTCCATACTTGGGTGCCTGCCCGTTAGTCTATCCCTAACTTCGCTCGCCAATCAACCTGCCTAGCTCCAAGCTTCCCCAAACCTCGAAGCTAGTCTTGTGTGCGTGTAGCACACGGTAGATACACACTGTGCACATGACAAATCTGAAAAAACAGCAGTATGCATAAACAAAACAGCAAGCTTCTTGAACACATACCTATGTTCGACCTCATCTTCTCTACCTACTGACTTGCTCGTTCACGAGGCACGCTCTGATACCACTGTCAATACCCCAAAGGATCTCCTCGTAGAACGTTTCTGATACGAGACTCGAAACCTGCAAACAAACCAAACAAACAAGAAGGGGATGCAGGCCTGACTCACCTCCCAACCACGACAGCTGTGGGCAAGCCCACAGACTTGGCTATCCCCACCGAGCCACGAGCTGAGCTAACTAGATGGACGTACCGACCAATCTCTACCTCGTGACGTCCCATACTGCCACAAAGCTACCCTCGCGGGCCTCGAGATTGCTGCCGGCCTTGGCTACATGAAGCAGGTGCACGTCTGCACTAGATCCAGGCTCCAAACCATAGAGCTCTCACAAATCATGCGAGACTCTATATATGACTAATGACTAACCTTGGCCACCCTTTGATAGGCTCTTGGCCGGTCATCGGGCGTCCACACTTGGGCACCCGCCCGTCCATACTTGGGTGCCCGCTTGTTCGTCTATCCCCAACTCAGCTCGCCAATCAGCCTGCCTAGCTCCAAGCTTCCCCAAACCTCGAAGCTAGTCTTGTGTGCGTGTAGCACATGGTAGATACACACTGTGCACATGACGGGGGGGGGGGGGGGGGGGGGGGGGGGGGTCGCGCTACGGCTCGTACATTATGCCTCAATATCCTTGCGCATAGTAGGCCAAAGGAAATACCTCTCAATAAATTGAGTGGTTGGCAAAATTCCTCTATGCCGTGCATGAGGTGGTGCATGAGACTCATGTAAAACTTTCTGCTTGAAGTCTTTGGTAACACATAATATGTTAGCATACATGAGATATCCATCTTTACATACATATGACATATGTGCTGTCCTGGACTGCAAATCAGTCCATAAAGATGAAAAATCAGCATCCGTAGCATAAGCATTACACATCATAGTCAAATCCTCATGTGATGCGACTGAAATAGCAGTGACATATGGCTTTCATGAGAGCGCATCGGCAACTACATTCTTCTTTCCAGAGGTATGAATGATTTGGAAATGAAACATGGAAAAGTTTGCCATCCGCATGTGCTTCTCGGAAAACTTTGTTTGAGTAAGAAAGAATCTCAAACTTTGATGATCAGTCTTTATTGTAAATTCAGCTCGTAATAGATAGTGTTTCCACACCTTAAGAGCATGAATTACAGCCATGAGTTCCTGCTCATAAACACCCATATGCTTCTCGGCACCTTGCATACGCCTGCTCTCATAGGCTACTGCATGTCCCTCTTGATTGAGGACAGCTCCAATACATTCTCCCAATGCATCACATTGAATTGAGAAAGGCTTATGTAGATCAGGCACAATAAGCACGGGTCCTATTGCAATGGCATTCTTGAGTGCTATAAAAGCATTGGACTTTGCTTCTTCCCAAATGAATGTTGCCTTCTTTTTAGTTAAGGTATGCAAGGACGATGCCTTATGAGCAAAATGCTTTATGAATCTCCTGTAATATGAGCATAAGCCAAGAAAACTTCGTACTTCATGTACATTCTTGGGTTGGGGCCAATTTATTACAGCCTGAACTTTCTCTGGATCCATTCGTACTCCATCTTTAGAAACAATATGACCCAAGTAATGGATCTCAGAAAGGAAAAAATCACTGTTCTTAGCATTTATGAAGAGTTGGTGTTTTGTTAATTCTTCAAACACAATGGTCAGATGTTTCATATGCTCTTGCTCATTTCGAGAGAACACCAAAATATCATAAAAAATGTGCCAGTAAATCTGGCACATTTTTAATGATATTTTGGTAAGACCAAAAGACATGACCAACTACTCATAAAGCCCAAATGAAGTGTGACATGTGAGGGATTGATCGTAGTAATCACAACCTTAGGCTAACTAAACTTCACTTAATGATGCTTAAGAGATGGACAATTAATGTCAATGCAATGCAATGCAGCTATATTAGATGAATGGGTTACAATAAGATCTAAATAGATCTATGATGTTGTCCTAGATGAAGATCCTTCTTGGGATGAGAGGGATAGGCTGAATGCTGATGATGAGGACTGTTCCTTGCTCCAATGCTGAGGTCCACCCTTTGATGCCGGCTTCCCTCTATGTAGGAGGTAGGAATGATGAACTATGTGCTGAATATGCTGGCTATACTGCTGATCTGCTTCTCCCTTGCTCCATGGATGAGAGACACTGAGGAGAGATGAGACAATGGACTGGATATGCTGCGCTTCTATATATATGGTGTGCTGCTGCTGGTCGGGTACCTATACTCCAGTCGGCCAGCCTTCTGTACCTTCACGACTTGCTATAAATGCTATGAACTGCTAGGTGTCCTATCGGAGCCGGGGCTGACTCTCAGCATGCTGCCTCAACGCTACATCCTTGTGTCGTCTGAGCTCCATCAAGTACATGCCCAAGTACCTTTGATCCTCAAACTGTATCACCCGTGTGAGTGGTCCGAATCCCCCTCGGAAGAGGTAGTGGAATCTCCCTCGTATCTCATAGTAAGCCGGGCAACTAAGCATATAACGGGCCTCATCCTCTATTGCTCCTGTGATGCATACTGTGCATGTCCTCTCCTCATGTGGGATATCCTCAGCTCTGCCAGTCTCTACTCTGAGGCGGTGGGAGGATACCCTGAGCTGGCTGATCGTGATATGCATGGCATGTGACGTGTATCTGAATGTATCCCAGGATCTCATAGAATCTGTCCTCGGAGAGTGTCAAGAAGTGATCTCTGTAGAACTCACACTTCTTACCAATCTCTGACGGAGACACCAATGTTTGGTGTATGTGTAGCCCGAGTAGCTCTAACCGGATGATCTGGTTGATCTCCTGACGTGAGAGATCAAGGTATGGGGAATCCAAGCTATATTGAAACGGGGGGGACGGTCCATCTGTATGCCATGTGCATGAAACCACTCGACTACCTCAAAGTACCATGCATGTGTCGGTAATGGTGGTGGCCGTGTCGTTGAGGAGGAGGGCAGTCCAGCTCGTCTCAATCGCTCCCTCTCCCTCTTGCCGTGAAAGAAAGAGAGAGAGAGAGAGAGGGAATCCCTTTTGATTTAGTCCATCGGGTGCAGGGAAGAGTGAGAGGCCAGCCACCTTCGCTTCCCCATGTCGTCTATCATGCTGGAGAAGGGGCATGTTACACGTGGCCAACCATACTTTATTATTATTGTACTTTTGAAACGAGCCTTCATAAATGATACAAGTCCTTTAATACAATTGACTTAAAAGTTGGGGTGCCCATTGGGGTGTTCACACCCATTTTTAATGTGGGTGTGAACACTCCACCTTATAAAACATAACTAAGCCTTAGACATTGTTTTTTGGGCCTTTTGACGGCCAGATTTGGTACCTGCAAAAAACCAATAGTAAATCAACAAGCAAAGGCATCTGCATAGTGTCGTAGCCAGTAGTTCTGGGCGTCCCCAGCGCGCTGAGACCGAACATAGGCAAGCATGCAGGACACGGAAACAAGTAGTAAATCTTTTATCTTTGCACATACATTAAATGAGGTGCATATGCAAATATATATTGGAAATCCCCCGTTCTCAAGCCATGTATCTCACTTAGGGGTCTAGTCATACTAGATGACCCCAAGCTCCAGTGTTCCTAGTCTTACTGGTCACACCTTAAGGCCTACTAGTCACACTAGCACTGCCAGATGAGCTACTGATCATATAAGCAAATCTCTCATCCCTCTGGAAAAATCAGTCCATGACATAGGACTACTGATCATATCAACAAAGCCCAAATATTGGACATCATCAGGGTGATTCACCAATCAAATTGGTGTCCAAAGGCATAGAAAGATCCGGTAAGAACCTATCTTTGCATTTATTTGAGGATACCTTGTTGTTCGTGGAGCCAATGGTGACACAAAGTACCACCTCAAATCTCAACACTCCAAGACTTGTCTCCAGCACTTTCCAACAGAATCGACCACCAGAGCCGATCAGCCCCCTCTGAAAAACTGAGGTAGATTGGGGCTAGGCAGTAGCAAACAGGCCCAATAAAACTCACTAGAAACACCCAGCCGAAAGGTAGGGAAGATGAGGAAGAGGGAGGGCTGTCAAAGCCGCTTGTCAGGCAGCACCACATGCGAAGAAAACCAAACTCCACTGCTGTTTTTGCAGAAAATAAAAAACACAGCCTCCCAAAAAACACGAGGAGGAGGAGGGAGGGGGTCGCTTGTGAAGCTGCCGGGACCTAGAGCAATGATACCAGGTTAGAGTGCACAATCGGAATCATGATCATGAAAAGAGAGAGAGAGAGAGAGAGATTCCGAATAGGCCGGATAACCCAGAACATTCAGTTTTCTTTCATTTTTTCAGGTGGACAGGTTTGTGGCATATCTGGTTAACTAGAAATGCCTTCATATTTGATGCAAAAGTGGGTATTACACCTCACATAGGTCGTATAAAAGGGCTACTATTGTGGCAAGTCTCTTCCTTGCGGTCAATTGATTTGGTGGAGAATGACATGGCTATATATTGGATGAGGGTACTCCGAGCTACACCTGTGGTTCGGTGTAATTAGTGAGGAAAAGCTAGTACATTACATGGTGGCCATGTGGCCATTTGTAAAGTAATTTTTGATAATATATCTTCTATTAAGAAAAAAGAGAGAGGAGGTTTATGATGGACAATACTCGCCACAAGAGAGGCATTAGCAATATGCGTTGGACAATGGATGATTACAACAAGAGGGGGAGGGGGCCCTATATACGGTAACCATAAAGAGATTTACAATGGGAAATACTTGCCAGAAGATAGGCGTTAGCAATATGTGCTAGACAATGGATGATTGCAACAAAATGGGAGAGGGGGCCCTATATGGGGTAGCCATAAAGCACCACAAGCTACATGAAGCCTTTTATGTTGATGCATGTACTTCTTGTTAGATACACCCAAAACAAAGGAGATCACAAGGGGGCAGGGATATGATTCCCGCACAATGCATGAGAATTTTAAAAACATGCTCTTGGATCTCTTACATTGATATGAAGGAAACATGGTTTGACTCTTGTCCATGATATGGCTTACTGAGAAGTTTCAATTGGGCCATTGTTATTGTAGACCCAAGGATCAAGATTATAGTTTATGTTACTTCTCCAGTTATGGTCGAAGCTTTCAAAGTTGAGGATAACTATTAAGAAGCATGGGGGAGACGTCACGAGTTTGTGTTTGCCATTTGTGGACGGGCTTTGGAGGGCACCGTGATGCCCAAGAGTTGTAACTTGTTCCTGAGTCTACTTGACACAATGTGCAAAATTTGGGAATGGGGAATTATCCAATACAAAGGTATGGGTATCATGAAGCCTTCTAAAGGTGCTCGAAGCAGGTTTCTTGACGAGAAGATCCACTTGTGAGGCTTTGTCTGCATAGGAAACAACTCCGGGGAGGACATGCATGTGAACAAAGGCTTCATAAGGGCATTCCTTTGGCTTCATTTGCACTCGTTGAAAAGGGTGGATGCATTATTGAATGGGCGCTCCGTGTTTTAAAAGGAATCACACTCACTTATAACGGATGGACAAGGTATAACTTGGGCACCCTGTTTTTAACGAGTTTCACGCTCATAGGACGTCTTTGTATATTACACACATACATACACACACGCGCGCGCACACAACATATGTATATATATATAATATTATATATATATATATATATATATATATATATATATATATATATATATATATATGTATGTATATATGTACACCATTTGTGATGTTTGGGAATGGATAGGAGCCCAGTTGTACTTGCATATCAAATATTGTATCTTGATAATTTGGCCAGTTATCTAGTGTGGAAGAAGAGAAGCCCCCAAAGCTTATCCAGTTTTAAATATTCCTTGATACTCCAAGAGGGGATCGACCCATTGTGGGCCCAGTAGTGTGTGATTATGCAAATCTCTTTCCAAGTATTGTGGACTTAGTTGTGGCAATCAAAGAAGTGTTTTATCACATTAATAGTGTTGTTTGCAAGCCCCTTGCTTCGGTTACATTGGTATCAGAGCAAGGCGTCCTTCCTTTATAAGGAAGAAGGTCCTCCTAGCTGGGGCTCAGGAGTTCCCAGGAGGCAGCTATAGCTATATCCCATTGGTGTGTATTTCTGATGTGTCACCAGAATGTTTAAATTTCGCTATTCGCGAGAGAATCCCTACAGGATAGATGACGTTGATTGAGTGACACTTCACCAGGGATTTGAGGCCCAAATTAAGGGGTCCCTTCCAGACAAAGACAGACAGCCTGATTTGGATGACATACTTTTATCTCATGTCCCATCCTTGATATTCAGAGGAACTTATTGGTGACGCTCATGACTCGAGAATATATGGTTATATATTGGAGTTACCTCTCACTCATGCACAGTGCACACACTCTAGGCTCTCTGTCCATTTGTAATTTATTTCACCCCTATCCTGGACACACAATAAAAATAGTCTGCTTTGTATCTTATTTATCTAGTTCAGTTATTTGTAGATGTTGTGTGGTCTTTTTGTCACATGAAACTGTGCATGTATTTTGATGGACTACCATTGACCATCATGATCTCATGTTGATAAAGTCTTCTTTAATTTTCTTTTTCCTCTTCTCCCAGGGTTGTTCAAGCATGTGTGTGCTCTCTCTCTAACATCTACACCACCTCAAAGTTGTTGGTGTATAAAAATGATCAAGCAAGTCAATTTGGTATCGTTGTTTTGCTGATTATGTGCTCAACTTCTACGCTGTGCAGGGAGACAATGGCCTTGTGGATCTCTGTTTATGTTCCTCCTTCACAACCACCTGGAGTTTATACTGGCGAAATCAGCATCAATGCATTCAAGACTGATGCAAAGTAATACTCTAGCTTGCAATTACCTTCTAGAGGTCAGTTTATTTGGAATAGGTTGAATCCTTCTAGTGCTTCAGTGGGTCTTAACTCAGACATTCAGAAGCAGGTGGGTCTTTCTTATCATGAGTGGATCCCTTTGTTGCAGCCCTGCACAGTTGAATGCAAGTGCTAGCGATAGAGAAGATATGAAGAACGCTCTGCAGAATCTCCTGGGTAGAGTTGAGGCCCTCGAGGGCAAGTCTATGGCAGAAATGGTAAGTCTAGCTGCTAAACACAGCATCCCATCCATCAGCATGCATCATAGTTGTACCCTGACGTTTGTGAGCTGGGCCTTTGTTCTCCTTCAAGAGCACTCATGGTATCATAGAGTCCAGACACTGCACCTCATTTTTACTGGTGGATCAAGATTGCATTGATTTGTTTGTGTGTGTTGGTGTAAGAGTTGTATTGTCATGTGTGTTTTGGCCCCCATTTACAATACTCTAGCTGGTACAAACTGTAACTGGGCGGGTATGATCGATGTTTCTCAACATCCCTCTTTTTTTTTGGGTTTAATTTTAATAGAAGATGTTATGGCAACGTCTTGCAGGTAGAAGGAGTTCAAGTCATAAGGGCAGGATTAGAGCAGCTGCAGGAGCTTCCTTTGTTATCAAGCGGGCAACTAGAGTATGGAAACATGGATATCGATGAAGATACTGCCCTGTCTTTTGCTGTACGTGTGAAAATAAGTGTGACAGTTTGGGACTTTATTTTGCCGATAACACCGTCCTTGCCGGCTGTATTTGGTGTATCCTTCTGCGCAACCACCCCCCCCCCCCCCCCCCCCCCCCACACACACACACACACACAAAACCACCTGGGGGGGGGGGGGGGGGTGGGGGGGGGTGGGGGGGGAAAGAGAAGAAAAACCTCCTCTTTTTTTTTTGCTGGTTGATTATCAACTTTTGTGATTATTTATATTTTTCTTAACTTAGAATCAGGTATCAGAGACGGTGATAGAAGATCGCTTTGGTTTGGATCATGGAAGTTCTGCCTGGTACAATGCTTTAGACATGCATCATCAGTGGCTTCTAAACTATAGAATTAGTCCTTACTTTTGCAGATGGGGGGACAACATGCGAGTCTTGACATACACCTGCCCATGGCCTGGTAATTTTTGTGTGTAGGCATCTTTTACCAGTGGGAAAATTACTGGCCTTGTCACCATAAAAGGCTATGTTTTACTGGCCTTGCCAGCATAAAAGGTTATGTTTTACGCCTCTATTTTTGCATCCTTATGAAAATGTTGACTACAGCTGATCATCCTAAAGCGGAGGAGTATTATTCGGATCCGAGACTGGCTGTCTATGCTGTTTCTTATACTCCGGCTTTGTCAAGGTGAGATCTGTAGTACGCTTTTTAACTTTTTTCATGCGGGTTGCCTTCCTCTTTTTTGATCAGAATCAAGTTTGTCTTGAGTACTTCCACACCTTAGGGATGCTAATATTTGTCATGCATAGCAAATAGTTTAGGGTAAAGCTAGCTTACTGTACTGTTAAGCTAGCTTTATAGTAGTGTAAAGCTACCAATACAATCTCACCTGAGCTACAGTGAAGGCAAGAAAAAGATATCGATTCAAGATCACATAATTTTACTTAACAATTCTGCATAAATGGATGTTGTAGTTCCAGTGCTTCTAAGGATGTATTGAGAAAGGAGTTGGAGGTTCTGCGAACAAAGCCTCATTGGAAGAAAGCATACTTTTACCTGTGGGATGAGGTATTGCCATTTTTTTTTCCCTGTTTGGGGCAATGTTACTTATATTGCATTCACTGGCAAAGTGCCGTTTGTTGAGTCACTGGGTGAATTTTTAAATGTGCTATCTTTAGACGTGAAATATGCTAAGCGCATGGCCATACACAAGTACGCAAGTGTGTGTTGTACATACGCTTTGCAACTGCAAGTGTAGTAGTCAAGTTATTCAGAATTTTACATGCCTTGTAGTTTGATTGCATGCTCTTATTGGAATTCAGCCCTTAAGTTTGGAGCATTATGATATGATCCGTGCCATGTCAGAGGAGATAAGGTCTACAGCCCCAGATGCTAGAGTTTTGACAACGTACTATTGTGGTAAGCATATTTACATATCAGTAATGGCTGTGGGTCAATGATTAAATCATGTTAAGATGATGAATTCTGATGATTTTCATTGTTGGAGCCCAGGGTTTCCTCTTATGCTACTAGAAGAGTTGCTGGTTTTTTAGAGTATAGTCAAGATAATAGCTCTACTGAGTGATCTTTTGCGTGGAAATGCTGAGTATTGAAAAAATAAAATAAAATCATAAAATCTCCCAAGAGTAGATCCTTCTGGAGTCGCAAGTTTTTTTAGTACCTTGATCTTCCTGCCCAAAAGTGTTACAACTTGTGGTCACAAAGTGGCCACAATACCAACGGGAGCTTGCGGGGATTTGAGCTCGGTACCTAATCCCTCCATCTCCCCTCCCCCCCCCCTCCCCTTCAGCACACTGCCACTGCCGTACGCTCTCTATACGGCCAACAGCACCTGTGCTATGCCCACACACACATCTATGCAAAAAAGCACTTGCCTAGTATCAAAAAAGCATCTGTATACACCCACCTCTGCACAGCCTTGCATGGTTTCTCCTAGTCCTTGGACGATTTGTATATACAGATTTCAAGCATACACAACTAGCATACATGCTTTTTTTTGGGCTTTTTTTTTAAAAACATTTTTTTTGGTGCGCGTGTTGCGTTTTTTTTTCTTTTTTTCTTTTTTTTTTTTTCAGAAAGAGACTTCTATTAAGTATGAGAAAAACATACAAAAATCACAGCTATAAGCTGGAAAAGAATAGAATCACCCCAATATGTAAGGTGATTTTTACCACAACGGTGTCCAGATTTTTGGGTCTCAGTGCATTAGTACTGTATGGGGTGATATCATCCATACTCTTATGGCTACTTGGGCTTGCATTCAGGAGCCCTCTCGTTCTGCAAAGGCGAAGCGCGTGATATTTATGCGGGAGTGGGACCATGGCACCTTCTTTTCCTCTAGTACCACAGGTCTTACATGGCATCATGATGCTCCTCAGTGGTTGAAATCACCTTACATATTGGGGTGATTCTATTCTATTTTCCGGCTTATAGCTGTGATTGTTGTATGTTTTTCTCATACTTAATAGAAGTCTCTTTCTGAAAAAATAAAATAAAATAAAATAAAATCTGGACACCCTCAACAGCCTCCATGCATCTAGCTCTCCAGATCTGCCATGCTGTAATACTGGCAACAATCTCCCAACTGGTGTCAATCCTCTGTCTGGGGGGTGTATAATCAGAGTGAGGAACATCCTGCAATAAACCATGCTGGGCAATACCTCTACGAATGAAAATAGCAGAATCCGTACCACTGCCCTATAAAAAAGCTGCGGACTGGACTGGGAGAGCCAAGCAATTGTCCCCTAAGTCACATGCATGGCTCGACCACTCAATTTGCCCATAAGTTGGGCTACAGAACCCCAAATCTGCTGTGCATTGCTGCATCCCCATAAACAATGTTGTACAGTCTCAGAATTTGCTGCACACCTAGGACAAGAAGGTGGTACACCGAAAACCGATCTCCATTGATTGGTGGGGAGACCACCATGTAAGAATAACCAAAAGAAATGAGAGATCTGGCTCCTTCTGTATGAGTGCCAAAGTCTATGCCAATTTCTACGCTCTATCACTGGAGAAATATCATAGCTCTCCCAATGAGGCCTAAGAGTAGGGATCCTATGCATCTGACAATCTGTATTTTGATGCTTTGGTGACAACAACCTTGCATGGTTGCTCCCAGTCCTTAGGTGACACCCATACGGCACGCTGCTGCCGCCATACACTCTCTATACAGCCAACAGCACCTAGGCTATGCCCACACACACTTTATGCAAAAAAAGCACCTGCCTAGTATCAAAAAAGCATCTGTATAAACCCACCTCTGCACAGCCTTGCATGCTTGCTCCTAGTCCTTGGGCGATTTGTATATACAGATTTCAAGCATACACAACTAGCATGTATGGACACACAAGCATATACACGTGTCTTACAGAAAAGCAAAACACATACATTACCAAACTTCACTTCTCTCTTCGATTATACTTATGAACTCTTTCTACCTCCCCTAGATGACTTCAAGGCTTTTTCCACCCTCTTCACCATTCCAGCCTCGCTCAGAGAGCGGCTAGCCAGAGAGGGAGATCTCCCTTTCTTATGTTTTTTGGTTTTAAGCTCTGTTGTGAGCATTCTTTGTACTAGATTAGCTATTTTGTAGGGTTGTAGTCCACATCACGCAGGCCTTTTCTTTTGACTAAACATAGACTTCTTGAGCTTATAGGAACGTGTGTAGGTAGGCTGTGATAGAAATTGTGTGTGAGAGAGAGGTTGTTCCTCAATGAAAAGATATGAAGTGTTATCCCAAAGATGAAGTCGTTAACTCTAATAAGCTGTTACATTGTTGCGTATACGGCCATAGCCAAGGAGGGTTCCGAGCTCTTGGTCACCACCCAACCATAGAGGAATGTGGATAAGTGTCCACACTACTGGGCTTATATAGTGGCCTGCTTGCCTACACTGGCCCTGCTGCCCATGGTCCTCCAACCCGGGCGCCTCACCCTTGAACCCCGGACACACTCGCTATACGCACTCTGGTGTATGGACTTCGTGTTCGGTCGAGCTCTGTCGCGGTTTATGGGTGACTCACACATGCCGTTAAGGCTACGTGACATAATCTCCCCCCTTCTGAAGAGTTTTCGTCCGTGAAAATAAACTGGGGAAAGTTGTTGTTAAGCATATATAGTTGTTCTCACTTGGGACCTTTTCTAATCTATTCACTCAACTATCGATACACAGTAAACCTTGTTTTCTGATCTCTCAACTAGGACTTCAAGGCAAACTGCGTGTCCTGGTTTTTGCATGCCACTAGCACAAGTTAGATGTACTTGAGATTTTTCCAGGAACTCGAGTTTGTAGATTATGCTACCAACCATTTGTAAGCTACGCTACTAAATATTTGTAGACTACGCTACCATGCTACGCTACCAACTTGTTGACTCTTCTTCTTGCATAGCTCTACAGCCGTAGGAGATCTAGACTAAGGTCCATAAAACAACTTAAATGAAGCAAATCTAGTCATGAACAACAAAAAACAGATTCCAAAGGTGAGGTGAGAGGTACTCCTTTTCACTAGATTATTCATCCATGCACAAGCATATGTTCTAGAACCTCGTTGGGTTTTCAGTTTGACCACCATCAATCTACGGATGGTTGACCTCACTCTTAGAGTGATATTTGACCTTTGAAGATTTTCCTTCAAAGATGACTATCAAACTTTCTATCTCTATGTCACTATATCTGCGGAAAGGCCATATAGTTTGTAGAGATGCTTGATAAAGAGTCTTTCAAACTTAGACGTTTTCACATCCTATTAGTTGGTCAAATGTTGACCTTTTTGCTTTTCCCTTAAAGAAGAGTTTTCGTCCGTGAAAACGGTTTAGAAAGTTGTAAACAAGTGTTTGTGTGTAAACCATATGGTCATCTACGCCTGTAACTTCCCTAAGTACTACGACAAGGAAAGCAAGACACACAGCACATATTTTCCTTAAGTACTATGACCAAGGAAACATCAAATATTTGTGTTTCATCTTGAACCCCAAACCATAGTTGCCACTTGCAACTATTTAAGATTGCAATAAAACACAAATTGTTACTGAGGCATCAAATAACATCATGCCTTTAGTATATGCTAGAAGTTTTGAAATCTTGAAGAACTTCATAATGAATGTACTCCGACATTCAAGGAATTCCTTTGAATGTTCTACGATATCAAAGATGCTTTTCTCTTGTGGTTAGAAACCACATAGACTTTAATTCAACAAATTTGTGCAACTGTTACAAGTCTTTAGGAAAGCTACACTTTCCTCTCTCCAAAAGTTCTTTCGCTCTTTCAGAAACAGTTTACACATCTTGCAATGAAGATGATTTTCACATAAACAGCATCTGTGTGAAGTATAGTGTCTATGCACTACTAGAAAATCAAGCGACGTGCACCAATGAGAGATACATGCCTATCCACATGTCTACTCTTGCAACCACTTTGGTTGCTTGGCAATACATATCTATGTCTCTACGGCCAACCATGTCTCTACGGATATGTTTATGGGCTATCTATGGTCACATCCAAAAGCTAATAGCACTATCTAGATACGCCTTTACAAGTGTGGTCTGACTGGATCGCAAACCATTTCAATTATGAGAAATGATTTACTATAAAGCAATAAATGAGAAATTCTTTATTGCTTACTCAGTCTATATATACATATGCTGCGATATGTGGATTAGGTATGCCTCCAACACACCTTACACTGATAGACAAACAAAATCAATCTCTGTACTTTGAGACTGCTTTGACATGAATACCATGACATCCAATTTGTGTTCAATACCAATATAAAGTCTTGCGTATAACAAATCTTTGTTGTCTCCCCATGACGGTGGCAATGCACTACTTACTCGTAGGTGGCAATATACCACCCAAATGTAACCGATGACAATAAAAAATAATGGGTTCTTGTATGCACTTCATAAATATAGTACAAAACACAAATGTATATAAATTTTCTTTTTCCTAGTGAAGTAAAGAGGAACAACGTTCACTTTACCCTGTTTATCAAAACACCAAATCTCTCTCAATTTGGTCGACTAACTCCGTACTTTCTATTAGTAACTTCGTACTCATGGATGTCGAAATATCCAAAAGAGCTCTCTTACAAGACGGCTGAGTCAATTACTACGAACTGCTCACCTCAATTGAAGTAAAATCTTTGGCACTACGTGTTACATTATTGGCCCTCTATGTTCTATTGGGGACGTCCGTCCGACCATTGTGCCATGCTTGCAATTAGTATCATGAGTGATATCATAATAAATACTACATTGTAAGATGCGATTGGCATATGCTTTACGGGTTTATGCTATGTATGCTGTGATTGGGTGATGCCATGTGTACGCATGCTAGTGTTGTTGATATTGGTGTTTGATTGCCTTGCCAAACTATACAAGCTTTAATCCTTTGATTTTCTTCTTTCCACCTTATACAAAGCCTTTGCCCTTCATGTAATGCTTTTGTCCAATTTCTTCATCAAGTCTTGAGATTTATGCCTTCTCTCTGAGTGTGGTTGGCTCTGATACCATTGTCAGGATCTTTGCCACACAAGAGAATCAAAGTACCACAAGTACTCGCATAAATGAAGAATTAGTAATCAACTCCATACAAATAAAAGATTCAAACGTATTAAGCATGGATATGAAAATAAACATGAGATATAACCATAGACTTGAAAACAAAACTTAGACGACATCACCATCAACAAAGGGTTGGGTTCAATCTCCCCCTCATGCGTACTGGCTCAAACCACGACATGAGTATTTTAATCATGTATTACCAAAATAGCCCTTGAGCCAACGTGAAGCTTGCCAAAAATAGGGCTCTTTACTTTTTACAAAAATGACCAATCCTTCTAGAGGATGTGCACACACATCTAGTGTGTACCAAAAATAATAGTGAAGCTCTAGTTCACACGTAATACACCCGTGCACATCGGTGTACATAAATATTCGAGTACAAATAAATGGCACGCGGCCAACCAAAAATAATGAAGTACAACTCATAAATGTCGAGGCGATGTAAACGCCCATGCACATGACAAAACCCGCGCGACACCTTGTTCAGTTACCCTCACGCGTGCAACATCTTATTCGGTGACCCTTGCACACGCATGCCTGTGCGACACCTCATTCGGTGACCCGCGCACAAGTACGGCGTCTCATTCGGCATCCTCCTACTCATCACCTATACTCAACAAGTCAACATGTTAGGTGAGGCAATCAAACACCAATATCAACAACACTAGCATGCGTACACATGGCATCACCCAATCACAACATACATAGCATTGATCCGCAAAGCATATGCCAATCGCATCTTACAATGTAGTATTTATTATGATATCACTCACGATACTAATTGCAGACGGTTTTCGCCTCCAACACCTAGACATCCGCACGTGCCCAGCAGACGACTCCCGCCCGTTTTCGCCTCCGGCGCTCTGCACATCCGTACTACTCCTCCACGTGCAGGTACTTGTACACCAAGAAACTTAAATATTCAAATTAAGTAAACAAATAAAAGGGGGGAAAGCTTTGCAGGCACTCTACACCATATTCTCGCCAAGAAAATTTGCAAACTGCAGGTGGTGCAGGGTTGAGGCAATTTGCGGGGTTCAGGCAATTTGGGGGATTTCTCAATTTGAGGCCAAATTGAAAAAATTGGACATGTTGCTTTGCTTGCAATTTGGGGGTTTTCCAAATTGAGGTCAAAATTAGTAAATTGAGCCTCTTTCAGTTGCAAAAATTTGGGGCTTTTGTGAGAATTGGCCATTTAAATGCACATTGGAGCAATTGGAGATGTAATTGGGCATTACAGCTGTGATTTGTCGTGTATGTATACACATTGTGTGTAATTGGACAATTTGGTGCAGGTTTACACTTGCTTCGGTTTGCAGGCAAACATTTGCACAGACATTTGGTTGCTTGGCAGTGCACATTGGTGTTTGGTTTGCTTGCAGGTATATTTTGTTGACATGGCACAAAATGCTACAGATGTATTTGGTGTGCTCACCCAGGAGGACAAGTTGGATGGATCTAACTACTCCCTTTGGAGTTTCATGATCCGTAGATTGCTGGTAGCCAAAGGGCTTTGGGGCATCGTGTGTGGTGATGACACACGCCCACTTACCATACAACCAGCCACGTCTCAAAGCGGAGGTGCTCAAAGAGCTCCTGATGTAGAACCTGCTCCCACACAAGAGCAGAAGAGATGGGACTCTAGAGATGCACAGGCCATGTCATTGATAGTCCTTTCAGTGAAAAGGACTATTATTCCGCACATTCGTTCTTGCAAGACATCGAAGCTTGCATGGGACACATTGGAAGCAATGTATCAGGTACGCAGCGAGGCAAGAGTTGCCTACTTGAAGAGGCAATTGGATCTTCTTTCTATGGATGAGGGTGACTCCATGGCAGATCATCTCACCAAAGTGAAAGATTTGCAGGAACAATTGCTCAACATTGATGAGGTTATCCCAGACAGACAGATGGTCACCAACACTCTTCATTCTTTACCACCTTCCTACTTGGGCTTTCACACCTCTCTCAACCTCTCAATGAGAGGAGGTGGTGATCCCGTCACTTTTAAAGAGCAAGTGGGTTTACTCTTGCAGGAGGAGCAAACAAGAGCAAACTTATCGAGCAACCGTGGTGGAGACAAGGCATTTACAGCCAAGGATAAGGGTAAAGCAAAGAGCTTTAAGCATGGGGGACAAGGCATTTACAGCCAAGGATAAGGGTAAAGCAAAGAGCTTTAAGCATGGGGGACAACAGTCTAGCAAGGTTGGTCATGGACAGCCCTCTTCTGGTGGTGAAAAGTCTGACAAAGGGGATGCAAACAAGCCTAAAAAGAAGGGCAAATGTCACTACTGCCATAAGCCTGGGCACTACATCAGTGAATGTAGGAAGCGGATTGCAAAAGAGAAAAGGAAAGAAGCAGGGAATGTGGTAGTAGACTCTTCTGATGACAAAGCACAACAATCAGCTAATGTAATCCAGGAAGAGTACACTTTTTTGGTCACATGCACTAGTGGCACACCAAGTGCTTCAGACACTGATATGTCTTGCATTGCATCTGACAGACAGAATGCATCATGGTATTTTGATAGTGGTGCTTCGAGCCACATCACTTCATGCAAAGATGTATTTCAGCACTTGGTTTATGCTTCAAATGGCCGCACTGTATCATGTGCAGATAATACCACATATCCAGTAAAGGGAATTGGCAATGTCATACTTATTGGAGCCAATGGTGCCAATATATGTATGAAAAATGTATTGTATGTTCCAGGGATAAAGAAAAATCTGCTCTTCGTCTCAGCCCTAAACGACCAAGGTTTAAAGGTTGAATTTGAAGATGGGAAGTGTTTGGTAAAAGACCCATCAAAGGGTTATGAAATAGTCACTTCTGGAACACGATACAAAGGCTTGTATAAGCTGGACAACTATGACAAGCGTACTTATGATGCAAATACAATGGCTGCCCACACTCCTGCTATGCATGATGCAGAGCTATGGCATGCTCTTTTTGGGCATGTAAATTTTCGGAGTTTGATGCTTTTACAAAAGCATCATATGGTTGATAATATGCCACCTCTTGAGTCTCCACCAAGACATGTATGTGAGGGGTGTATTTTGGGAAAGATGCAACGAAAACCATTCCCCAAAGATGGAGCTGTTAGAGTTGAAAGTAAATTACAGCTCATACATAGTGATGTATGTGGTCCAATGCGGACACCATCCATAGGGGGGCATCTTTACTTCGTCACATTCATTGATGACTACTCCAGGTTTGCTTGGGCTTATCCCTTGAAAGCGAAAGCAGAGGTGTTTACATGCTTTCGACACTTTGTAGCAATGGCTGAAAATATGTGTGGATGTAAAGTCCAAACACTCCGCTCAGATAGAGGTGGAGAATACATGTCAAATGCATTCAAGGATTATATGCTTCAAAAGGGCATCAAACACCAATGTACTGTGCCTTATACACCGCAGCGAAATGGTGTAGCTGAAAGGAAAAATAGATCTCCCATGGAGATGACAAGATGCATGGTGAAAGCACAAAAGTTGCCTCACAAATTTTGGATGGAAGCTATAATGTGTGCAACTCATCTGTTGAACAGGTGTCCAACAAAAGCTTTGAAAACCATAACACCATTTGAGGCTTGGTATAGCCGAAAGCCAACAGTGGATTATATGTGTACATTTGGGTGTTTGGCATATACACATGTGCCAGACCAACTCCGAACAAAGCTAGATGACAAAGCAATGAAATGCATTTTTGTAGGCTACAACAATGAGAGCAAAGGATACCGTCTTTATAATCCAACTACACGAAGGATTTTTGTCAGTAGAGATGTGGTATTTGCTGAAAATTCAGAATAGCCCATGTACAGCTTGTATAAAAGTAATACAGGCATACAGGACATGTTTGATGGACTATTACCCATTGCAATTAGGGGGGATTTAGATCAGCCAGCCCCTACACAACCCTACACAAGAAAATCCTCATGTAGAACATATGGAATAGCTAGCCATTCAGCCCCCTTCTATGGAGGAAGTGGAAGATCTTGTCAGGGAAGAGCAAACAGCCATAGACACAGCCAAGTCAGTGCCAAGATGGTTGCTGAAAACTTTGCAAGAAAGCAAAGTTGCAGCTCCACTCACAGGTAGAACAAGGGCTAGTTCCAGCCATGCTTTGAATATACATCGTGGAGAGTCTGCATTAGCAATGGGTGGTCTCTTTGATTAAGAAGAGCCTTCTTCTTATGAAGAAGCACATGAGAATGAGCATTGGTTGCAAGCTATGCAAGCTGAAATTTCTTCTATCATGAAGAACAATACATGGGATCTTGTGGAATTGCCTAAAGGCAAGCATGTCATTGGAACAAAGCAGGACTTGTGGCTAAAGGCTACTCCCAAAAAAAGGGAATAGATTATGAAGAGACTTTTGCTCCTACTTCGAGGATGACCACAATAAGATCAGTGATTGCATTGCTGCACATAAAGGATGGATAGTGCATCAATTGGACATCAAAACTGCATTCTTAAATGGGGATTTATAGGAGGAAGTATATGTAAATCAGCCCATTGGTTTTGTAGTTCCTGGTGAGGAACATAAAGTATCCAGGTTACACAAAGCATTGTATGGGTTAAAGCAAGCTCCAAGAGCTTGGTATGATAAGATACATGCTCATCTAACCAGCCAAGGTTATGTGAATAGTCCAGCTGAAAGCATATTGTATGTGAAAAAAACCGATGCCGATATTCTCATAGTCATCTTGTATGTAGATGACATGCTCGTTACAGGTACTAGCAAAGCACAAATTTCAGATTTCAAAGCTGATTTGAAAGCTGAATTTGATATGTCAGATTTGGGGCCTTTACACTACTATCTCGGCATACAGTTTATGCATACAGATGATGGCATTGTTATGCAACAAACTAAGTACATAAAAAGTTTGCAAAAAAGGGTTCACATGGATGAATGTAAGCCCATTTCTACTCCAGTAGAACCAGGTGTACGGCTTACTATGCATGATATTGGAGAGCCTTTTGAGGCCGGCATTTACAGCCAGGCAGTGAGACGTCTCATTTACTTGTGTAACACGAGGCCAGACATATCTTTTGGGGTGTCTTTGAGCAGCAAATTCATGCACAGTCCAGGCACAAAGCATTGGCAAGCAGTCAAACGCATTTTTCGTTATCTTAAGGGTACTCGGGATCTTGGTTGGTTCTATCCCAGGGGGGGCAGCTTGCAGCTTTATGCATACAGTGATTCAGATTGGGCTAGTGATTATGATACCAGGCAATCCACCAGTGGGAATTGTTTTTTTCTTGGCAGTACATGCATATCTTGGTTGAGTAAAAAGCAACCCACTGTCGCCACATCTACTTGTGAGGCTGAGTACATCTACTTGTGAGGCTGAGTACAGGGCAGTCTTCACAGCTACAGTAGATTGTGTATGGTTGAGGAGACTATTGGCTGATCTTCGTGAGTGTCAGCAGACACCCACCACCATTCTCACTTATAGCCAAAGTGCTATGGCCGTGGCACGAAATCCAGTATTTCATGCACGTACCAAGCACATTGAGATTCATTATCACTATGTCAGAGAGAGGCTACATGCAGGGGAGATCAGTTTATCTTACTGCCCTACATAGGATAATGTAGCAGATCTATTCACAAAGGCTTTACCTCGAGAAAAGTTTGAAGCTTTCCACAAAGCTTTGGGCTTACTCTCATACAGAGAGTGATGTGCTACCTTGTACAGGTTCACACTTCCACTACAGGGGGGATTTGTAGGCATATGCTCACTTATGGTAGTGCTATGTGTGAACAGGGCTTAACCAAGGGCACTTTTTTCCATGTGGTTTTTCCCCTTGGATATAAGTGTGAAAGGACACACTACCTATAATATTTTGTACTTCTATATTATATGGATGTGGCACACATGCAAGAGTTGACTTGCACTTTGTGGATACCACACTTTTGTCTCTCTCTCTCTCTCTCTCTCTCTCTCTCTCTCTCTACAGAGAGCATTTTCTTCAGCTCACAGCAGATGGTTTTGTGATCAGACCCAGTTACATGGATGTACACTTGTCTCATGCAGTATGATGTGCTATTGGTCAGATTCGCACATCCTCACACCAGCTTGAGATTGAGATTGGCCGATATAGAGGTATACCAGCTGAGGCCAGGATATGCCGAGTATGCCATAGGGAGCCAGAGACAGAGCTGCATTATATATGCCATTGTACTGCATACTATGAGATACGTGGTCGTTTTCACTGTTTATTCAGAGAGGGTTTTGGACCACTTTCCAGAGTCATGGGGTACCAGGACCAGAGGTGTTTGGGATTGTTCTTGCTTGAGCTGCGGAGACATAGAGATAGCCTGCTTAGACGCACAGAGAGCCAGACTCAGAGGCACATTACAGACTTCTTTAGTCCAGCCATCACTGCGCCAGATGGACCACAGCAGCAGCAGGACATGGATACCGCCCACACCAGGGGTACACTGATTGATCGTGCGATTGAGCTTGGGTGGTCCAGACGCCCACGACTACGGAGGAGGGCATCCCAGCATAGACGGAGGTTGCAGCGGCAGATTCGGATTATTCTTGCAGGACACCCAGTCAGGGTGCTGACCACAGAGGATATTGAGGAGATCCGCCAGTGTCCGATGCGGCACATATTATGAGATGGAGGTACCTCCATAGTGTACCTTCCAGTTCCAGTTTCATTTTCTAGGTGCCAGTAGTATCATCTTTATTTTTCATTTTCTGGGTTTTTTTATCCAGACATTGTATCAGATCCACCATGATGTAACTTTTGGTCTCATAGGTCATTATGGCCTTTTGAAGACGTTAATATAACATTTCATTTCATTTCATTTCTCTCTCTCTCTCTCATTTCTGTGTGAGCTTCTCTATCCTGCACCTAACCCTAATGTGCAGGTTTGTGTGTGTGAGTGTGTGAGTCCATCACCAACATGAGGTGCCATCCAAGCCCGACCAGAGAAAATTGCGGATCAATCTCTGCAATTGGCCAATGTAGGCACGAGAGAAGCACCAACAAGAGGCAATAAACCAAGCTGAGGCAAGCAAAACCTGATTAGCCACCAAAGCTCTGGAGGCTAAATCTAATCTCCTGGAGCTCCAATGGAGGAGCTTCTTCCGGATACTCATAAGTACCGGAGCAAACTGCTCTGCAGGAGAAATATCAATCCCAACTTGGCATCCCAAATATCTAGCAGTGCATCCTCTGCTGATCCAAGTAAAACCAAGCTCTGCACCCCAATCAACTCTCGGTGAATCACTAACCCAAAAACCAATAGATTTGTGCCAATTAATGAGTGCCCCTGTTGCCAAACAGAACTCCTCTAGTGCTATCCGGAAGGAACATAAGCATATATGTGAAGCCTCCAAAAAGAGGGCTGTGTCATCAGCTAACTCAGAGTCAACCAACTCCTCATGACTACGAAGAGGCAACCTCAATCTTGAAATACCAGCAGTGGAGCGGAGAAAGATGCTCATGGCCTCTGCAACTATGATATATAATAAAGGGGCTAATGGGCAACCCTGTCGTACTGGGCGAGAAATCTGAAACCGCTCTCCTCTATCACCGCAAGCAAGAACTCTAATGTGGGCATCACGATACATGCATGAAACTCCCTTGATCCATCTCTGAGAGAAGCCCATATGACTAAAAGTACCCTCAAGGAAGTCCCAATCCACTCTATCATAGGCCTTCTCAAAATCCAAGAGCAGAATGGCTAAGGGCTGATTGCTCGCTTTAGCCCATTCGACGGCCTCCCAAAACGAGAAAATGTTATCAAAGATGCTCCTGCCGTGTAAGAATCCATTCTGGGTATCTTGGCGTCTTGTTGAGGCTTTCCAGAGGATTCCGAGGGGCACTCCAGTTCGCTATCTTGGATCTCCGGTGGGCATTGATCTCTCTTCGGAGTTGCAGCTCGGCCCCCTTCTTCTGAGTATTTGGAAGAAGCTTTTGTACTGGAGTTCCGCGAGACTCTCCCTAGCTGGTACAGTGGTGGTGGCGAACAAAGTCCTTGCCACCATGTGGTACATTACTTCTTGTTGGGCCTTCTCCCGAGCATGTATTGGTTAGGTACAACGGTTGATCCAGAATTTCTTATGGGCCGGGAGTGACGGGAGGCTTGCCAGGGCCAAGGTGGCATGGAGACTGATCATTCAGGCGCGACGGAGAGGGGGCCTTGGCATCATTGCATAGTCACAGGGGACGGAGGGGACGGCAGCTTGGAACGCGGGGACGCCGATTCGGGACGGACCAGCAACGGGGACGGACGGGGACGGACGGACGTCCCCCATGGCACGTTTCTCACAAGGGACGGCGACGGGGACGGCACAGGGACGGGGGACGCCGGTGAGGGACG
The DNA here is from genome assembly GCF_041138505.1 of Cibotium barometz. NCBI lineage: Eukaryota > Viridiplantae > Streptophyta > Polypodiopsida > Cyatheales > Cibotiaceae > Cibotium > Cibotium barometz. Next base: position 21,556,833 of record NC_141066.1, on the reverse strand, counting down.
GACCTGTGAGGGGACGGCAGAGAGATGCCTGCCATTTTTGGCCGTTGCGCTGCCCATTTCTAGCCTTTTTTAGCTGTTGGCTCTTTGAGGCTTGTTTGGCCCTCTCTCTCTCTCTCTTGCCCTTGAGGCTTAAGTTTGAGCCTTGGGCCTTGGGCCTTGGCCCTTGAGGCTTGGCCCTTGCCTCTCTCTCTCTCTCACTTGCCCTTCCCTCTCTCTTGCCTATCTAATATCTATATATAGAACAAGGCCCCTGCAGAGAGGGGCTCACGCCCCCCTCCGCACCTTCCCCCAAGTAGGCTGGTGTGAAACTGCGCGCCGCAACGGACTCAAAATTTACAGCCCATATGCAGTAGGTGTATAATAACTCACCGCATATGCATGTAGCCTGGTTGGCAGTGTGCCAACCTTCTCTAGAATCATCTCATGCTATCTGGCCACAATCGGCCACCATCCGGTGTTTAAACCGGGACTTATCAGGTGACCGTGCTACTCATAAATGCCTTCTCCTCATATAGGGGGGACTCACAAAGTAGAGTTAGCCGGTGCCTGCGTAGTTACCTGAGGGTGGAAAAACTAAAAAAAAAAGTATTTTTTGAGTGCCGTTCCCTCCCCCGTCCCCGTTCCCTACTTATGGCCGTCCCCCGTCCCGTCCCCGTCCCCGTCCCCCGTTACCGTCCCCCGTTCCTTGTGACTATGCATCATTGACCATGCTATTTAGAGCCACACCCTAGTGGGCAAGCTGATTGTTAGAGGACGACTCCTCGGTGGTGAGCCTTGGAAGGACTTCCTCTTGGCGCAGATTTCAGCCCGCACCCCGAGTCTAGGGGACCCTTGGCCGCAGAGTACGAGATGGATCTTCACAGAGATGAGAGCCCGCGTATTTAGCCCTGCCTTTGAGGACAGATTTGCAGGGAGTTCACTCTGAGCTTGGGACGACCTCAGGCTGTCCCTCAGGCAGCTAGCTCCGGTTGCCTTAGAGGAGCAACTTCGGCAGCCATTGATCTGGAACCCCTTGATCCTTTTACCCAGTGGCCACATGCTGGGGGCCTTACCGCATGTATCATGGGGCACATTGAGCTTAGGATCTGCCAGGTCCCTTGGAGATTGGCTTGCACACAGGCAGTTTTAGGAGAAAGGTTTGGCAGGGATCCGGGGTACAAACAAGCCTAGCATCGACATTGGCTCTCCTATTCCTCACAAGTGGCTGACTCCTATCCCAGACCCGACACGAGGCATGATATCGTTGTCATAGTTCATGGAGCAGATGAGGGCAGTGGTTTCCTCACTTTTTCTATTGGAGGCGACAGCTCGAGCAAGGGTGGGGGCGACAGCTTCAGCGAGCAGCGAGAGCTCGGCTGTCCGATCTATTGAATACCTTTTCGATGCTCTTCTTCGTTCTTTGAATGCACAATGAACTCTGAAAGTCTTTCCATACTTTCATGATTAGTATTGTAGCAACGAAACATGCATTCAAAAATGAACACAAGTGTTGGATATAGGTGAGTCTACGCTCCTTGAATATTGTAGGGCGTCGCCCAAATATCACAACCATCCAACAATACTAGTCTCCTTGCTCACCAATGATTCTATAGCATTCTTAAACTAGAAACCACTCTATCAGCACTAGTATTTGATCATGGCTATGCTACCCAGAGCTTCTCTGAATTCTATTATTGGATTGTTAGAAATCTAGCATGGTATCACACTAAACTAGAACATGGGGAAGAGTGCAAGAGAGATGAAGCAAACTGAGATGATCATTCATTGATGTGACCCCTAAATAAATAGGGCCAAGTACAAGGTACAACACACTAGTCTATATGGGATAAATCTCTAGGTGACACATGGCACGCACACACGACTCAAGACAAAAGTTTATACTAGACTAGGAAAAGAGTACACCTAGTGTGCACTTATTTCCAACACCCTCCTTAAGTGGACACTAGGAGGAAGACAAAAGACAAGACTGAAAGAAAGACAAGACAAGACCAAGACTGAAAGACAAGATAGAAGACAAGATAGAAAAGATCCTGAGACACCCCTCCTCAAGTGATATCCTCATATGGGTCCACAAGGGTAGGGACAAGAGATAATGGACCAGAAAAGAAAGAGATGGACCTTGACCCACAGATACACCCTCCTCAAGGGCTATCCCTCCTGCTGGTCAAGGATAAATCTGGTGCTCATGGCCCAGTTTCTCATGCCATGTCAGGGGTTGCCACAGGGTAGGTGCAAAATAAAAGAGAGGTCCAGACAGACAGAAAGATGTGACTTCTCCCCTCAGATTGAATCCCTCATAAGGACATCTCCCAGAACAGATGGAGAAGCCTATAAGATCAGACAGATAGGGAAGGTAAGTCCAGAACAGGGTCCTCTTTGGCCTACATCATGTGGTGACCAAAGTATAGGAGAGAGAAAAAAAAGGTCTTTTTATGCAGAGAGTTAGGGCAGAGTACCGAAGAATAGATGCCAAAGATAAATAAATGAGAGATAGCATCAGAAATGAGAAGGTCTTACCCCTATTTTGATGGGCAGTGTCTGTTCTCTTACAAGATAAAATTCAGTTCTGAAAATTAATTTTTAAGAATAAAATAGAACTGAGAATATTGCAGCATACAAAGGATAATCCATTTTAGTTTTTACCTCAGGTCTTCCACCCTTTCAAGCCCATGTCACAGACACGCTATCCAGGGGGTAACCCGAGAGAAAGGCAGCTGCAAACAGAGATTTCTTAGAGGAAATGTTGCTGCAGATAGAGAGAGAGGCATACGGGCCTGTCAGAAGCAAAAGAGCAGCAACTAATACCTCGTTTTGATATAGGAGTGGAGCAGCCAGTAGAGAATATGTCTTGAACAGAGAATGGGGGCTGCCCATACTGAAAACAAGAGGTGCGCAGCCTTGAGAGAATAAAAGCGAGTTGTTGTTGCAGCACCAGCAGCAAGAAAGGTGTCGACATGTAGAAGACAAGGGGGGCAAATTAAGAACTCAGAAGCGGCCTGCTGCTGTAGCATAATGAGGAAAATGGAGATGACCCCAGGGAAAGAGAGCAGGTCGGCCTGCTTGCTGAACAGAAGCGGGGCAGAAAAATAACGGGGCATATGAGCATCACGTTGAGGCAAGGCATCACCAGAATTATTTCGAAGCAAAGAAGTAGCTCCATGGCGGGATCAGGGACTATCGACTGCAGAAAATATGGGCGACATCAGGGCAGTAGAGTCGTGTCGAATAGGAGCTGGAGATGTCGAGCAGATTCAGCAGCAGAAGACTCATTGTAGAACAGGAGAGCGGCCTGTTTCAGCAGTATAGAGAAGGGCGACACCATAGCGGGCTGATGCAGAAGATCATGGGCTGTTTGGTGCAGCATGAGAAAAGCAGGAGCGGGCTGCTGCAGCAGATCATGTCGAGGGCAGCTTGTGGCAGATCAGCAGCACCTCAAAGAACAGGAGAGGAGAGTAGCTAGAGCTGGATCTAAGACCCCTGATGGGGCAAAGCTAAAAAGGAAGCTAGACCTAGAGAAAATCTATGGCTAGATCTAGACTAAAGGGCTGAGGAGAAGAGGAATCTACATGGCTCTGATACCATGTTAGAAATCTAGCATGGTATCACACTAAACTAGAACATGGGGAAGAGTGCAAGAGGGATGAAGCAAACTGAGATGATCATTCATTGATGTGACCCCTAAATAAATAGGGCCAAGTACAAGGTACAACACACTAGTCTATATGGGATAAATCTCTAGGTGCCACATGGCACGCACACACGACTCAAGACAAAAGTTTATACTAGACTAGGAAAAGAGTACACCTAGTGTGCACTTATTTCCAACATGGATTTCTTCCCAACAAAGGCTATCAAGTGAGTTTCAAAGCTCAATCTTGTCCAAACACTAGATCACACTACGGAACAAGTATACAAACACTTGATCACTACGGAACAGGCGTATAAACAACCAAAGAGTCAACCTCTGTGTATGAATCTTGGTGTCCCATACCACCAAGAGTCAAGACCACCATGAACTTCATGAACATATGACGTACCATTCCATCAAATGAGCATGAAGTTCACTGTGACACATAAGTCAACTCTTTTCCTCTCCTTGAGAAATAGCTACAAAATCTCAAGCATATGGATGACTACACACCCAAGCCTATGGGTGTTTGGACTATATGAGCTATGCAACACCGTATATGACATACAATTTGCCCCAAAGTTCAACATGGCTATAGCTTCAAGAGCTATATCAAGTACAACCATATACTCAATCTGAAGTATTTATGAGAATAATCCAACAACATTCCAATGGCCCATTACATAAACTGCTGATCAAGGCAGTCTATGAAGTAACAAGGGAAGGTGTAAAGACTAGCCACGAGGTAGTTTTTAGAGCAAGACCTCTCAGGGACACTCCCATCTTGTTAAACGAAAGGAGCAATGACATACTCCAAAGGTAGGTAGAGTAGCTTCGTACTTTATTACAAGCCGCGTTGAACAATTAGGCTATTAACATCATGAACATCCAGGTTTCGCTAAACTCCGAATTGAAAGATCACTACGGACCTCACTCTAAGACCACTACAAATCTTAGAACAGTTGATCTCTATGGACCATGCACGAGCGCTTGCATCTGTGTGGACTAAGCATAATATACTTTGGTTGTTAAGTAGCACAACATTGCAGTTGTCTAGTACGTCCTCATCCAAGAGATTGTCTCATGAATCTAGGACCATACAAGCACTGTCAGACTCTCCGGCTTGCCTTTGTTAAGTGCAACATTCACTAAGCCTCAATGAGCTAGGCTACAACATCACGGCCCAAAAATGCAAGACAAAAATGGGCAAGGGATTGATATGCATTATCCCAACAATGGAAACTAACGTCCTTGTGTGCCTAACTGTGTGTGTGACTCCGCACACACAAACTAGAAAGTGTCAGAGCTAATGCTCTGTGTGACTGCACACACCTAGAGCCAAAACAAGTCGAGTTACACTCGCTCCAATCATCTCAGATTCTTGGGACACACATTGGAGGTAATAGCTATATCTAATCCCATACCACAACGTCAAAGGTGTCAAGTCTTGTTGCGGATGTTGTGAATGAACTACGTCACTATTTCTAGACTGTGCCAGAACAAGACCTCGCACACTCGTATCCTGTTGGATGCCCATAGGCATGCACAAGAGGTAAAAGAACTCAAATTCCATGTTGATGCATGGCTACACATGCATGTGTAGGAACCAAGATATGAACACTAGATGGTTGGTAATGCCATCTATTCTCGAGCGCACCCACCAATGTAGTAATTATGGTCACTCGGGTGGTGCAATACCTCGCTCCTGAGCTCCTCCTACTTTTGAATCCATGATTCTATTGTGTGTGACTACGCACATTGAGAAATTGATGACAAATACAAGTGTGTACACTCACAAATCGATGATCACTTACTGTACGGCTGCGCACTTGCGCTTTGCCTTAGCATGCACATGTTACCAGCCTAGTACTTATGTCATCATGTGTGTGTTTCACACCCCCCCCCCCCACACACACACACATTTAGAGTGACTTTTTGTGGGAACCTTCCCCAAAGCTTAAAAAATAATTTTTTTTTATTAAGGCTCTAAAGTCTTATCTTTATCCCGTGGCGCTCGTGAGGCAGCTGCTGCTGGTTGGACGTGGGGAGTAGCTTCTTCTGCTCTGCAAACAACGGCCAAATGCTGTGCTTACAAACACACAGCGCACCGCTGAGTGCACTCCCTTGTAAGGCAAGCTCGGCTGGCCTTTTTGGTTGGCTGCCCTGGGTAACCTAGGTGGCCGCCTTGCTTTGGCTTCAAGAGCCTACACCAGTCTTGCTTGCCAGATGGAATGTCCAGTAGCCGCTCAAGGACAAGATGAAGGGGAGGCCATTTACTCATGATGCGGCGCAGGCCATCGCAGCCTGCAGGGTTTCATGTCCCCAAGCTTTCAATAGAGAGTAAGGTCTCTCTCTTTGGTGGCCTTGTGGCTCAGCCCCAAGCTCCTCTACCAGTGTGCTCGTCTTCAAGAGACATCTCTTGAGCGTGAGCGCCGGCCGTTGACATGTTGGTGTCGTCTGTCTGCTGTCGGACTGCCGCTATGTTGTGCCCGTTGTGCATGCGCTGCTGTTGCCTGTGGCTTGCCGGCTGTGTTGTTGCCGCGCTGTTCCCACCGGTTCTCTGCTTGCCAGCCTTGGTTGTTGGTAGGCCTTGTGCCTACTGTCGCCTCGTTTGTTGGACCTCCTTGTTCCTTGGGCGTCACGTTGATGGCCGACCGCCCTGTGCGTGCCTCTCTCTTTTGTTGAGTGCCTCCACCAAGGAGCCATATGTTGAAGCGAGAGAACAAAACTCTTTCTCTGGTGGCAGCACATGAGGCGAGAGAAGAAGACTTTTCTCTTTCCCTCTCTCTCTTTAGTCCTTTTTGTCTTACTTTTGATGAGACACCATCAGCTGTGTACTATGTTTTGGTCTCATAGGCCACTTTGGCCTTTCGCAAACATTAATATATCTTTCTCTCTTTCTCTTTCTTTGGTGGCAGCGCACAAAGCAAACGACATCTGCAATGTGGGTAGCCCTTGTGGGTCGACTGCAACCAGAGCAACGTTGTCATCTCCAACGTGGGCCGGTTTCATGGCTGTTGCAAGCAACGTTATTTTAAAACTCCAGTGGCTGCAGTGAGTAGGCGCCTTCTACAGCCGGGTGTGAGCTTTTACGCGCGCTACTTTGAAACTTTCCCATAGCATCCCTATTTTCTCCACCTTATCCTCTTCCATACACAGGCAGAGGGACACATAGAGAAAAAATGAGAGATAAAAATAAAACAATTGAAAAAAAAACAAAGATAAGATAAGGTGTATCTCTTCCGGAGCTCGATCACGCGCGAGAAGAAGCAAGAGAGAGGACTACGTTGGCTCTGATACCAATGTTACATCGTTGTGTATGCCGCCATAGCCAAGGAGGGCTCCGAGCTCTTGGTCACCACCCAACCATAGAGAAATGTGGACAAATGTCCACACTGCCGGGCTTATATTGTGGCCTACCTGCCCACACTACCCCGGCTGCCCACGGTCCTTCAACTTGGGTGCCTCACCCCTGAACCCCGAACACACTCACCACACGTGCTCTGGCGTCTGAACTCTGTGTTTGGTCGAGCTCTACCGCCACTACGGGCAACTCACACATGCCATTATAGGCTATGTGACATAAGCCCATAGCTTAACTAATGACGTGGTGGTGGGCCCACCATGCACATAATCTAAGAGTGGCACTAGATAGAGAAGCTGGCCTATATGGTCAAATATATTGACAAATGTGCCTAGCCTAATAGATGGCTTTTTGTTGAAGAGTAGGTTTTGTTAGCCATCACAACCATAGAGTTACTAAACAAGGAGGAGTGTGGGCTTTAAAAGGAGGTGTGTGTGCACGTGTGCGCATAGAGGGAAACATAGTTGATGGTTATATAGTCTTGTGGGTTGACTACCATGAGTATATAACATGCACGTTCTTAAAAGGTGAATTTGGGCATGTTCATGGATTCATCTAGGTATATATCCTGTTAAGAACGCTAGCTCATTGAACACTTCTCAAGTCTTCACAAATACTTAAAAAGCTGTTTCAGAGATTGAAGTTAGAAATTGTGTGTTGATGTATGTAGTGGTCCCTCTTTTTAGCTCAACCTAAAGTTTGTTAAGTTTAAAGGCTGTGATTTTCAGGCACCCTTTTGAGATGCAAAGAGTTGAAGTTCTGCTCTAAATTGTTGCTGTCAACAGGACCAAGTGATTTCTCCTATGCGCCAGGAAGCTTTGAGGCTTTTGTGAAGGTACCAAGCCTTTTGCGGCCGCACACTCAAATTTTTTGTACAAGGTAGGGGAAATAAATGAAAATTTCTTTTCAAAAGCTGGCTAGAAGGAAGGATTTTTCTAGTATCCTAGAGTATCTTCTCCTTGTGTTTTAGGCTAGTTTATGATGTCACTGGAAGCTTGGATTATCTTTTAGGTTTAACAAATTATGTAGTAGGTACCTTATGCTGTATTGTGTATCACCCAATTAAAATATCATGACTTCTGAGTTGATAAAATGAAGTCTGTTACACAAGACAAAGTTCCATATTAAAGCCCAAAATTTAAGTGAAAAGATTCCAAGGAGAAAGTTTGGTGCCTAGAGTTGAGCTTCAAGCTTAAGAGTTGAGTCTGGTGTGGTAACTGGAGTTTTAGTGCGAAATTTTCTTGTAGCTCACTTGCCGTCCCCCTTTTTAAGGAGGTTTGGGATTGATAGAAGGGTTATGACAGCATATGATGCGTGGCAGCAGTCATGACCCTTTGAGATCTTCACAAATGCTTGTCTTGACAACTAGATTTCCCTTCATTAAGCCTCTGTTGAGGGCAATGGTCATGTGTGTTATGGAATTCAGGACATAAGTGGGTTGGCTTTATTAATAAGGTTAGGCTTATAATCATTGGGCTTAGGGTAAATGAACTTAAGTCTCCTTTTATTAGTTGCTTTTATCATTCATTCCAAGCCTATATGAGTGAGTGGGATGCTCAGAATTGGTCATCGGTAGTTTTCGTGGAGATCAGGCCAATGACCAAGCTCTAGTCCCATACTTGAATAATGGGCTCAGGTTGTATGGGATACTAGGGCTTAGGCGATGTGTGCAATCGCCTCAAGCTCGCGGCTGCTCTCCATGGAGCTATGGTTGGGTGGTGAGCTTCCCAGCAACCCCATTCATGGTCTTTAGATGCATGTTTGTGCATGATGGCGATTAAGGGCATTTCTAGCAGACATAGGATGAACACAAGTGAAGTTTGTGTTTCCATGTGGACCTTATTTTTCAACAAAGGACATAAATGGACGGGGAGAGAGGGCTACATAACAACTTGTATGGAGTGAACATATCCAACCCCATAGGCATCTTGTAAGTATCTTGTATTGATGGGATTTCCCTAGGGAAAGTTGCATACTTAGGGAGTCTAGAGGGCTTTAAACTAATGTTTGAGGTAGCCAATGTGACGGCACGGCCATAGGCATTATTTGCATATTTAAAGTGCAAGGCTGAAAGGGGTTATAGCCTCGCAGAAGAAATTGGCCTCATGGCAAGCATTGGGCAAGGGGGGGCTCAGTCTAGCATGTGAACAGAGCTCCAATTGTGGAAGGGACATGGTTGGGAGGTGAAGAACAGAAGAAAGCCCTTTCTAAATCGATTTGACTAATCTTAAATTGAAGCTACTCAACAAACTAGGCTTCTAATACCTATGCAAAAAGGAAGATAAATTTTATGTTTTGCTAAATTGCTACAGTGGTGAACCGGATTTGATCTCCAAGCAAGTGCTTGCTGGTTTTCTTTTTGATGCAATTCCATCTTTTATACATGGCAGTTTTTCCTCAATTCGACATGATTAAAATACATTTTTATTTCACATTTATTAAGATTATGAATAAGATATATTAAGATATTTATCAAGCCAATGTATGCACAAACGTGTGAGCAAAACGGGCTGCACAGCAAAGAGGAGGTGGAGAGTGAGGAGCATTATGTATGCAGATGCAGAGCATATACAGCCATGAGAGAGAGATATCCCATTTTATTCAGAGAGCCACATTCCCTACGCCAGATCTTTGAGGCAGCAGACCAGTGCATACTGGGGAGATTCATTCTAGACATACAGCGTCACAGAGAGACATCATTACAGGCCCAAACAGCTCCAGAGGGGGGACGACAGACTTAGATTACTACATTTTTTCAGAGATCCACCCCACTCCCAGCCCCTACACAGCAGGGAATTACTCTCCAGAGAGCAGAGACACTCAGAGCCCGCAGGAGACAGAGGACACCTGGCTTTCCAACACCACGCCTATACCAGAGAGATGACAGAGATCAGAGCTCAGTTTCACAGAGAGGGTGCGGAGCGATTGGCTCGCTTCAGAGCAGACCCAGGCATGTTCTTCAGGGAGCTGTGGACACCCCCTTCATTGATGTATACCATTCTATACCGCCAGTATGGGTACAGGATGGAGCTAGCTAGGTTGCATATCATGATTGTATACTCCATGCATATAGCTTTGCATTCTTTTAGTAGTAGAGCTCCATCTTCTCCCCCACTCATTGTACTTATTGCACACCGAGATTCAACTTTCTAGTTCAGAACTTTTTCATTTTGTTGGGATGACAGAGGATACCCCACACAGGTACCACTGATTTGTCTCATAGGCCGAGTTCGGTCTTTTGGAAGACGTTAATAAAATCTTTCTTTCTTTCTCTCTCTCTCTACAGGGATGGTAGAGTCATTATCACTGAGCGCCATCCCAAATAGGGACGCGGGGTCTATGAACAAACACGTGGGGTTGGCAGTATGGAACTGCAATGGCATGCTGTGGTCGAATCCAGGAGGCTTGAGCGAGATTCTCACAGGCAGGGATGTCATTTTTTTTACAGAGACTCATCAGAGCCCTGAGAGGGGCTTACCATACATAGCCGGGTATGAGTGGGAGTCAGCTTTTCAAGGCGAGACCCGCACATCAGGAGGAGTACGTGGCTCGGGGGGGGGGGGGGGGGGGGGGGGGGGGTTAGCTGTCCTTTTTAGATCTCATCTCCGACAGATTCTCAGCATCGTCCGGAAGGACGAGGATGCACGATATCTTTGGGTGCGGCTTAGCAGTGATAGAGTCATCCACAGTGCTATGTGTTATTTTGCACCACGCCACTCCCCTTACGCCGCACAGCATGGCCAGTCACGGTACTTACCATTATATGAGGATATCATGGAGTTCTCACAGCTGGGGGAAGTCCTCCTACTTGGGGATTTCAACGCAAGGACGGGAAGTCAGCAGGTCCCACTACTCGATCTAGACGGCCCTATCAGACTACAGGAGCTGGACATCACTGACACAGGGCTGCAGCGATCATCACAGGACCGTGAGGAGGTCATAGTGTCCAGGAGATATTTCTTAGAGGAGCTGGGAGCTGCACATGGTCTCGTTATCTATAACGGGATTTCCCGATGGCCCTCCTCCGGTGCCCTCACCTCCTTCCCTCGCTCAGGAGGTACTAGCACTGTGGACTACCTTATGGGATCTCCGGCTTTGGCACACCTTATCCCCAACTTCTCCATTCCACCACTCCCTTTTGAAGCTGACCATGCCTACCTCTCTTTCACTCTTACCTGCACACCACCCGTCCCTCCACCACCTCCCCTCATCTCACATTACACTCAAGTCCTCTTTGATCTCGAGCTTGACCTTGTTTACTCCAACCACATCTACCGCCAACTCCAGGATGTGGAACCTACTGTCCCCCTATCCACCCTCACAACACAACTCACCACCATACTCCACACATCCACCACAGCTTCTTTCATATGCACGCGGCGGTCTACCGCCAAGCCACCTTGCGGTTCCATGCCCCAGAACTGTTGGTATGATGACGATTGTCGGGCCACACGCTCCCGTCTTAAGCATGAGGTACGGATTGGGCATGTCACGAAGCGCGAAGCGCAACGGATTTCTCAACGGCTCACCCGACGCAAGAAACGGGAGTTGTATGCTCGGAAAGAGGATGAGTTATACCAACTTTTCTTAGGGTCGAACTGCAAAGAGGCATGGAGGAAACTCCGATAACATCGCCTTACTTGAGCGGCAGTGCTTCCAGGCACATTTCCAGGAGCCCACGATGAAGGGCTGGCTTTTTGACACCCTCGTCACACCAGCCTTGATGTATGGAATAGCTTTGTGGGGGCCAGATTTATTCGATGAGGATTGGCAGCGAGTTGAGAGGCCTCAAGTCATGATGTTCTCCCGTATGATCTGCAGCAAACCATCAGTCCCACACCAGATTATCCCGGCAGAGTTTGCTGCAGCCCCGATGGTAGTGGAGGCACTCTTCCACAGGTACCCGAGGCTTGCCCTAGAGCCCTTCAGACAGCTAGCACTTGAGGGGCACTCTGGAGTATTGTATGCACTGGTTTCCACTTGGTTCTCAGTATACAGGCTCTGCATGGACCGCCTACCCCCCCTTCAGTAGAGTTTGGACTCCCCTTTTTTCTGGTTGTCTCACAAGGATACCAACCGGGTTATCCGATCAGATCTTCTTAGCCTCTACACACATTGCACATGGATCACACCCCCAGAGCTCCCCACAAAGATGCACTTTTACAGAGACCACTTCCTCACACTCACTGAGGATGGATTCATCCAACAGTCGGGCTACTTGAGTGTTCACATGTCCCATGCCATGCAGATTGCGATTGGCCAAATACGGGTTTCTTCCCACTGCCTCAGAGTGGAGACAGGTAGAGCTGGGCACATCTTCAGAGCCGGGAAGCTCGTACGGACACCCAGAGAGGAGAGGATCTGCCGACTATGCCACACAGAGGTTGAGACGGAGGAGCATTACATATGCCACTGCCCAATATACTATGAGATCCGCGGGAGGTTTCACTGTCTATTTCGTGAGGGATTCGGTCCACTCTCCAGGATCATTGACTTCCAGACCAACGTTGCATGGGCCTCTTCCTGCTTGAGCTCCGCAGACACAGGGACACCTTCTTGAGACACAGGCCCCAGCCACCCCACCCCCTCCCTCGGCAGCCAACCATCACCAGTTTCTTCCGGACCCAAGAGGTGGAGGAAATCGACATAGTGGATCTTGTGGACCCTCCACGAGCTGCTCTCTGGACCTACCTCACCCGAGAGGAGTTACCTCGGACCGAGCCCATGCACTCCAGCGTGCTCGACGCCCTCGACCCCCACGTCGGCCACGACACCTCATTAGCTCCAGATCCAGGACATGCTCCACCGCCATCGAGCTACCTTTCCACGTGACATAGCTGAGGGAGACCTCTCGGCCATACTCGTCAACCCCATGCTTAACATTTTGGAGAGTGGTATACCATCTACTTGGAGCTGATGTTGCTCCCATGTTTTTATGTTCTTAGTTTTCCATGACGAGTTTCCATGGACAGTTTTGTATCACCCCAGTGAGATAGCTATATTTATGTTTTCATTTTGTTTTATTTTCCATTCCATGCTGAGATATGCCATAGGCATTATTGTACCACTTTGGTCTCATAGGCCCATTGGGTCTTTAGTAGACGCTTAATCTCTCTCTCTCTCTCCTTGTTTGTCTCATAGGCCAATTTTGTACTACTTGTTTGTCTCATAGGCCAATTTTGGCCTTTTGCAGACGTTAATATATCTTTCTTTCTTTCTCTCTCTCTCCTTCTTCTTCTTCTTAGTAGACGCGATCTGCAGTCACCTCTTCTTCTTCCTCCTCCTCCTCCTCTCTCCCCCGATTTCTCACAAATTTCCCAATATTCCCAATTCCCTTTAATGCCCAATTTCTCATAAATTCCCAATTTCTCACAATTGCACAAGTTCTCAGGAGTCACAATTCCACAACTCCCCAATTGTCCAATTGTGACCACAATTGCCTAAGCTTTTACCATATTTTAAGTGCCTAACTAGGTAGGCCTACAAATAATTCTACAAACTACAAGTTGTAAACCATTTTATTGTATTTATATAGCAAAAATTACGAAACCTCTGTGTTTCTTAGCCGAAAGACGAAACGTTTTGTCCCGAAACCTCAAAAACCCCGAAACGTTTCCGGTGACTATACACTCAGGGGGCATTATCCTTTGCATCATCCAGAGTTTGGGTGTAGCCCTGGGAGCCTCGCTTCTCGTGGTCTGATAGGAGGTGCACTGGCCCCAACCTCTCTCGACTTGACAGGTTTTATGTGGATGAGTGGGCTTGCGCCCATGGAGGCGTGATCGGCATCTTGATAGGCACTACTTTTTCAGATCACGCTTTGGTTATTCGATGCCCAGTGTCATGGGCATAGTGTGTATCTACCGTGTGCTACACGCACACAAGATTAGTTTCGAGGCTTGAGGCAGGCTGATTGACAAGTTGAGTTAGGGATAGACTAACGGGCGGGCACCCAAGTATGGACGGGCGGGCACCCAAGTGTGGACGCCCGATGACCGGCCAAGAGCCTATAAAAGGGTGGCCAAGGTTAGTCATTGAGATATATAGAGTCTCACGTGTTTGTGAGAGCTCTATGGTCTTGGAGCCTGGATCTAGTGCAGACGTGCACCTGCTTTACGCAGCCGAGGTCGGCAGCTATCTCGAGGCCCGCGAGGGCAGCTTCGTGGCGGTATGGGACGTCGCGAGGAGGAGATTGGTCGGTGCGTCAACCTAGTTAGCTCAGCTCGTGGCTCGGTGGGGACAGCCAAGTCTGTGGGCTTGCCCACGACTATCATGGTTGGGAGGTGAGTCAGGCCTGCATCCCCTTGTTTGTTTGTTTGTTTGTTTGTTTGCAGGATTCGAGTCTCGAACCAAGAACGATCACGAGGGGATCCGTGGGGATTTGACAGTGGTATCAGAGCATACCTCGTGAACGAGCAAGTCGGTAGGTAGAGAAGATGAGGTCGAAGAAAGGTATGTGTTAAAAAGCTTGCTGTTTTTTCTGTGCATACTGTGGTTTTCAGATTCAGTATGTGTTTTTCTTCATCAAAGAAACCCATGTTGACGGGGATGGTAGATGGTAGGGTCGTTTGCTTTGTAAAGAAGAGGAGAGACTCGTTTGTGCAGTCGCATGAACGTAGGGAGAGAAAACAGAAAAGGCATCTTCGTCGCTTTTGGTTGAACGTGAACGAGAGAGAGAGCGAGAGTAAGCGAGCCAGGCGCATGCTGCAGTGTTGATCGTGAAGAGCTACTGGTCGTAGGGAGCTGTGCGTGTAGGCAAAGGCGGCGGCTACAAGCGCCTAAGGCTTGAAGGCGCCTAAGGCTAGCCAAGCTAGGCGGCCAAGCAGCCAGGCCCACGTAGGCGCCTAGGCCAGGCGGGCTGCTGCCTAGGCCAAGCCCACGTAGGCGCCTAGGCTAGGCGGGCAGGTGCCCCCAGGCCAGGCCAGGCCGGCGCTCAAGCCAGGCAAGGCAGGCGCCCAGGCCCACGTAGGTTGGCGCAGGTAGCACCGGCCGACGGCTACACGTGTGACGCACACAGGCGCCGGTAGCATATCAGGCGCCGGCAACAGTTGGCGACGGCAGCAGGTTGGCGCCAGCAGACAGCAGCACACCGACTGCTAATCCAAGAGGAGGGAAAAAAAAAACAAGGAAAGTACACATTTTTTTGAGCTTTCGTTTTTTTTTTTGTTTAAATTTTTAAAAACTCCTCCTCTAAGGTTTCAAGGTGTTTTATTTTTTTTAAGAAACTAGAATATATATATCCATATATATATATATATATATATATATATATATATATATATATATAATTTAAAAAAAACACACAAAAGCAAAAGCCAAACTTAGCTTTTGGGGGCTTTTAGTTTTTGTAGAAACCTTTATAAACCCTCTTAACTGGGCTTCTTGCCACACATCTCTCAAGTTTTCAAGCTCTCAAGTTCACTCGCACTTTTGTTGTGCAAAGATCGAATTTTCTCTCCACGTACCCTCTTCACGATGTCGACCCAAGAATCAGAGTTGGAGCCCCTTGTGGAACGCGAAGGCTTGCCGGCTACTACGGAAGGTACCGATGCCGATCTTTTTGACGATTTTGTGTCAAAATCAGATTTCCAAGAGTTCAAAGTAGCTCTCGAAGCTTCTTCAACGGAACGTCAGGCAAAGCACAAATCGCAGCCCAAATGCAAGCTTTGCAGAACTCCATCGCTCTATTGACCACTACCCTCTCTAGTTTCTCGGGTATGGATACCTTGGCCTCTGCTTTAGGCCGCAACATTACTCCGGAACCGTTCGGGGGCGAGCAAAAGCAGCGCACCAAGGAGATCGTGGTGGACACTTGGCTACATAAGTGGCAAGTTCACTTTCAGTTTCATCCATATGATGACGGAAAGAAGATACAATTAGCAGGAGGTTTCCTGTCCGGCAAAGCTTTGCTTTGGTGGAAGGAACTCAACCCTAAGCCAGCGACTTGGGCACAATTCGAAGACGTCTTCAAGAAAGAATTCCTCAAGAAAGAGAATGATTATGATGTTGTTGCCCGGTTTTCAGCTTTGACCATGACCTCGCAGCACCTCACTTATGAGGTCTACCTCCAGAAGTTTCGTGACTTGCAGATAAAAGCTACAAAGATAGATCCCACTACTCTTTTGGGATTTTTCGTAGCTGGTTTACTAGACTCATACCGTTTACAGGTAAAAAATAACAAATGTAACACATTGGACGAGGCCATTCAGTAAGCTCGTATCTATGATGATACAATGGTCTCTTCCAAGTCGAAACCCGTTACCGAGCAGAGGAACAAGCATAAAAAAATATGGCTAACACGACTGAAGGCAAGTCTTCGGACCAACCTTCGAAGAATTCAAGTTCGACACCAGCAAAGAAGAAACGACTCCTTAGGGCTTTGAAGCTCAAGAAGGAAGGACGTTGTTTTATCTGCGAAGAAAAAGGACACATGTGTAACGAGTGCCCAAAGCAAAAGGGTACCAAGACAAACGCAGGACCCAAGCCAAAGGTAGCTAACCAGTTGTCTCTGACAGGTACGCCAATAACTGTACTTTCTCGCCCTAGTACTTGCATGATCTTCTCCGAGTTTATGGAGAAGTGAATGGCCATAAAATTCACATTCTTTTAGACCCTGGCAGTTCACACAACTTTGTTAACTACAAACTTGTGGAGAAATTGAGTCTTGATACGACACCCAGCGATCATACCTATGAGGTACGCCTACCTGCGGGAAGGCAAGTATGGGATCGAAAGGTGGAGATGCTTCCAATCCAGATTCAAGACTACAAAGATACTCTAGAATGCTATGTTATGCATCTAGAAAATGTAGACTTGTTATTAGGGATTGAGTGGTTTAAGACTCTTCAAGTCCAGATAGATTGGTCTAGTCATATTTTTTCTTTTCAGCATAAGGACACCCAGTATAGTATTTTAGGTGATTGTATTAATCCCTCTCAAGGACCTCTTGTAAATACAATTGATTTTGGAAATATAATGGATTCTTCTTTGTATACCGCTTTCCATTGTGTATTGATTCCACTTTCTTCCTTTCTCATCCCTTACATGGATGTAAATGAATTAAGTGTGTTTTAAAACAAAGAATTACAGAAGATACTTGATTCGTTTTAAGATGTATTTCCTAAGGAACTGCCATCGGGTTTACCACCTGAACGGGCAGTAGATCATCGTATTGACTTGATCCCTGGTACTCATTCTGTCAGTATTCCACCTTACAGGATGAGCCAAGCTGAGGAAGATGAGTTGGCTGAACAACTCGAAGATTATTTGAGGATGGGCCAAATCCGTCCAAGTAAATCACCTTGGGGTGCACCTGTGTTGCTTAGGAGAAAGAAGGACAATACCTGGAGAATGTGTATAGATTACAAGAGATTGAACAAGCTGACCATTAAGAACGGTTATCCTCTCCCTAGATCAGATGACCTGATTGACCGGTTAGCAGGAGCGAAATATTTCACGAAGATAGATTTACGTACTGGTTATCACCAGATACGTATTCATGAAAGGCATGTCGAAAGAACCGCCTTTCGGACTAGGTATGGCCATTACGAGTTTCTCGTATTACCTTTTGGGTTAACCAATGCTCGAGCCACTTTCCAGCAAAGGATGAATGATCTTTTTCGTGAACATTTGGGAAAATTTGTGGTGTTCCTGGATGATATTTTGATATATAGTCGTACTCTTGAGGATCATGTCAGACACCTCACGATTGTCTTATCTATTTTAGACAGAATCGACTATATGCTAAGTAAAGTAAATGTGAGTTCTTTATGACCGAAATTATTTACTTGGGACACAAGATCACTAGAGATGAATTGAGCATTGACTATGACCGAGTTCAGAAGCTTTTGGACTGGCCTATACCGCGAACAGTGAAACAACTTCGTTCATTTCTCGGTTTTGTTGTTTTTCTTCGGAAATCTGTGCGGGAGTACTCTCAGCTCACACTACGGATGACCGACTTATTGAAAGGTCGTGGACGTAAGTCAAATCAGCCTATCACTTGGAATAACGATTTGGATATGGCCTTCAGACTTTTGAAAGATAAAGTCAAGGAAGCACTTATCTTAGCATTACCCGATCCTAGTCGGCCTTATGTTCTTGAAACTGATGCCAGTGACTATGCTATTAGGGCTGCTCTATTTCAAGATGATAGACCGGTTGCTTTTGAAAGTAAAAAGCTAGACGACACTCAATCTCGTTGGCCAACCATTGAGAAGGAGCTTTATGCTGTGATTCATGCTCTCAAGGTTTGGAGACATTATTTATATGGCTCCAAGTTTGTGGTATTAACTGATCATCAGTCAATCAAGTATATGTGTGATGCGGATGATTTGAGAGGAAGGAAAGCTCGTTGGGCGGAGTTAATGCAAGATTTTGATTTTGAGATCCGTTATCGGAAAGGGTCCATGAATAGTGTTGCAGATGCGCTTAGTTGAATTAGAGAGGTGAATTCTTTGTCGTTTACCGAGATTTCTACTGACTTATTTCAGTCATTGAGAGAGCCTTGCAGAACTGATAGTTATTTTGGTCCATTTTGGCAGAAGATCCAGGACGGGAGCTCATTGATTGACCAAGACTCAATGACTGAGCAGTCTACCATTCAGGCTGCAGGAGGCCAGTGGATGATTCGGAATGGTTTACTATTCCGTAATGACAAAATTTGTGTACCACAGATCCCGGACATTAGGTCCAAGATTCTTAAGGA
Source organism: Cibotium barometz (assembly GCF_041138505.1). Classification (NCBI taxonomy): domain Eukaryota; kingdom Viridiplantae; phylum Streptophyta; class Polypodiopsida; order Cyatheales; family Cibotiaceae; genus Cibotium; species Cibotium barometz. The sequence continues at coordinate 21,538,134 of NC_141066.1, read as the reverse complement.
GTGTCACGACGCCTCTTTTGCTAGACACCCTGGGGTACACAGGACACTATCGTTAGTGAAACACACTTTTTATTGGCCAAAGATGACAGGGTATGTAGAAGATTATGTTCTCAAGTGTCAAATTTGTCACGCAAATAAAGCTGAACGCTTTAGACAGACTGGATTGTCCTTTGCAAATCCCAAGTAATAAATGGGAAAGTATTTCCATGGATTTTATTACCGGATTGCCAAGAACACATCAAGGCCACGATTCTATTTGGGTTGTGGTAGATCGCTTGACAAAAATGGCTAGATTTTTACCGACCCGGAAGACTATTATAGCTACACAATTAGCACGGCAGTTTATCGAGCAATTGTTTAGACTGTACGGGTTACCGCAGGACATAGTCAGTGATAGGGACTCTAAGTTTACGAGTGATTTTTGGAAACTTGTTCTTGCGAAGTTGGAAACAACTTTGAATTTGAGTTCCTCTGATCATCCTCAATCTGATGGCCAGACTGAAAGAGTGAATCAGATTTTGGAGGATATGCTTCGAGCATATGTATCCAAAAGACTGAGTTCATGGGAGGATTATCTTCCTATGTTAGAATTTGCATATAACAGTACTAAGCATACGAGTATAGGTTTTAGTCCTTTCATGCTTATGTATGGTTTTCAACCTAGATCACGTGTTACAGTAGGATTCTCAGGACTTCAGCATGATGCAGCACGTAATTTTTTGCAAGATATGCAGGAAATGTTACAAGTTGCGAAGGAATCTGTTAGAAGTGCTCAACACCGAGACATGTTTTATTCTAATAGACATCATTGACCCAGAGAGTTCTCTGAAGGAACGATGGTGTATTTGCGAGTTCCGAAAGATTCCAAGACTTTACGGACAGGTAGATCTCCAAAATTATCCCCTAGATACTGTGGACCATTTCGTGTTACACGACGGATTGATTCAGTTGCATATGAGTTGGATTTGCCTTCTCATGTGAAAGTTCATCCTGTATTTCATGTCAGTAGACTTAAGGAAGTACTGGATGGAGCAGATCAGTTAGTTACTCCTCAAGAAATTATAGATGTCGAGGACATGACATTTGTTTCGCACGAACCTGAAAAGATTCTGGGATTTCGTGAAAGAAGATTGCGTAATACTCTTATCACGGAATACAAGATCAAGTGGAAGGATCGTGTTGAGGAGGACGCTACATGGGAGACATTGACTACTCTTCAGAGAGATTACCCTGGCTTTTTAGGAGTGAGCTCTTAGAGGAAGGGGAGTATGTCATGTGCACAGTGTGTATCTACCGTGTGCTACACGCACGCAAGACTAGTTTCAAGGCTTGGGGAAGCTTGGAACTAGGCAGGCTGATTGACGAGCTGAGTTAGGGATAGACTAATGGGCGGGCACCCAAGTATGGACGGGCGGGCGCCCAAGTGTGGACGCCTGATGACCGGCCAAGAGCCTATAAAAGGGTGGCCAAGGTTAGTTATTGAGATATAGAGTCTCGCGAGTTTGTGAGAGCTCTATGGTCTTGGAGCCTAGATCTAGTGCAGACGTGCACCTGCTTTACGCAGCCAAGGCCGGCTGCTATCTCGAGGCCCGCGAGGGCAGCTTCGTGGCGGTATGGGACGTCGCGAGGAGGAGATTGGTCGGTACGTCAACCTAGTTAGCTCAGCTCGTGGCTCGGTGGGGACAGCCAAGTCTGTGGGCTTGTCCACGGCTGTCATGGTTGGGAGGTGAGTCAGGCCTGCACCCCCTTGTTTGTTTGTTTGTTTGTTTGCAAGATTCGAGTCTCGAACCAAGAACGATCACGAGGGGATCCGTGGGGATTTGACACCCACCCGACATCCAAGATAGCGAACTGGAGTGCCCCTCATGATCTAGTGGAAAGCCTCAACAACTGGGTGCCACGTCGGGGTGGGTGCAAATTCTACCCAAAAACCACACGACTTGTGCCAGTTGATCCGTGCTCTTGATGCGCGACGAAAGATCTCGATCTCCTCAGCGAATCTCTGGAGATTCCCCACATCTCGTGATAGGTAAGCTGCTATGCCATCTCCAAACTCAAAGTCCAGCAGCTCCTCCTAAGTACGGAGGGGGAGGCGCAATCCCTGGAGCCCCGTCTCCTGAGCTGAGAGACTTCCTCATTGCCTCGGCAACGAATTAGAAAAGATAGGGTGCCAGAGGATAGCCTTGTCGGACCGAGGGGAAAAGGGGGAATCTGTCGCGACGGGCTCCTCAAATGAGAACTTGACTGTGAGAAGCTAAGTAAACTCATGAAACACCGCGGATCCACTCCACGGGGAACCCCATCTGGCACATCGTGCCCTCCAAGAAACTCCAATCCACCCTATCATAAGCTTTCTCAAAGTCTAGGAGTAGTGCTATGAGGTCGTGCTACCGCATCTTGGCGGAAGCAGTCGCCTCCCAGAAGGTGAAGATGATGTCCAAAATACTTCGATCCTGAACAAAACCTATGTGAGTGTCATGGATTTAAGTCAAGGAGGAAAGGCTGAAGTCTCCGGCTGGTGGCCTTGGCCAAGATCTTGTAGGCGGTCCCAAGAAGGGCAATGGGTCTCCACTGCCGGATCTCCAAACTGTCACCACCCTCCTTAGGAATCAAGTGTATCAAACCCTCTGAAAGCCTCTCTGGCATGGCACTTGTGGTCATAATCTCATTGAAGGCAACTCAAAGGCCACCTTCCATGAGGTCCCAGTGGCGAAGCAAGAAAGAAATTGGAAGCCCGTCTACCCCGGGCATTTTCCCCTAGGAAGAGAAGTCAATGCCTCGCAACTCGCCCCTGTTCTTTTGAGCATTCAAAAGAAGCTTTTGTACTAGAGTTCTACGAGGCTCTCCCTAGCTAGTAGAGTGGTGGTGCCGAATCAGGTCCTCCTTGCCATGATGTGATACATTACTTCTTGTTGGGCCTTCTCTAGAGCATGTATTGGCTAGGTATACCGTATAGCGGTTGATCCGGTACTTCTTATGGGCCGCCAGTGAGACAGGAGGCTACCAAGGCCAAGGTGGCATTGAGAGAGATCATTCAGCCACAATGTAGAGGGAGGCTAGGCATCATTGACCCTGCTATTCAAAGCTGCGGCCTGTTGGGCAAGTTGATTGTTAGAGGACTCCTTCTCGGTGGTGAGCCTTGGAAGGACTTCCTCTTGGCCCAAATTGCAGCCCGCATCTCGAGTCTAGGGGGGCCTTGGCCGTAGAGTACCAGATGGATCTTCACAGAGATGCGGGCCCGCGGATTTAGCAGTGCTTTTGAGGACAGATTTGCAGCAAGTTTACTGATCACCTTAGGCTGGGTGCTAGGTAGATAGCTCCGATAGCCTCAGAGGAGCGTCTTCGGCAACCATTGGTCTGGAACCCCCTGATCCGTTTACCCAGTGGCCATTTGTTGGAGGCCCGATCTCATGTATCATGGGGAACGTTGAGCATAGGACCTACTAGGTCCCTTGGAGATTTGCTTGCACACAGGCAGAGGTTCAGGAGAGAGGCCTGACAGGGATCCGGGGTAGAGATAGGCTCACCGTTGACATTGACTCTCAGGAATGGTTGACTCCTATCCCAAACCCAATCCCCCCACTGTGGCTAGGCATGTTAACCAGGCATGATATTCGTTTGGCAGTCCACGGAGTAGATGAGGGCAGTGGTTTGCTCACTTTTTCTATTGGTCCCCATGGCAGATTAGAGAGATCCGTGCCCCCCTTGGAGGATTTCAATGGCTGCACCTTACAAAGGGTGAGGGTGATTGGATTTCAGGCATGGGAGTGGCACATAGACCCCCTGCTGGCCAAGGTGGCCAGGGAGAGATTCTGGTGGCTCTGGATATGGGGGAGCTGACCTCTCACGCGCCTCTAGTGGGACCGAGGAGAGTGGACTTGGCATGATGCTGATCAGGAGGAGACCTTGGATGTCCTGTTTTTTGCATATACAACGTGGCTAGGCCACAGGATTTAGATGCCAGAGATTGATGGAACCTCGGCAACAGAAGTACATTGGCAGTCACAAGGCGTCTCCTAGCATTTCCTCTCAGATTTTTGGAAGAGGCTTTGGGACAATTTTCGGCCCCGAAAGATCACCCTCCCAATGGCACACAAGAGCTTGGCGGTTGGTACGTGGTTGGCCATTGGAGGTTGACCAGTAGCTTGCACGAGATGCGGTCACCCTCAAGAGTCTCAGCGACATTTTCTTTGGGATTGCCCAAAGGCTCAACAGGTTTGACAGCAGGTTCTCCGCATCTTCATGATAGATAAGGGCTTGACCTGGATCATTACATGCACCACCGTCGCTTGTACCAAAGAGGTTGAGGTTGTCAGGGCTTATGAGGAGGATGGTGGGGGGCTAGCCCTTCTTGTTTCTCAATTCGGCATTTCGGCAGTACCAGTCACAACCCCATCTACTGACCACTGGAGACCGGGCTCATGTCAGAGATGGGCACTCCGCCTCCGGAGTCCATCAAGAGCATTTTGCTCGACATCATCCATACCCTCCACGGTCAGTGGGGGAAGTTGCAGGGTGGCTCTAACCGCATGCGGAAGCAGCGGGAAGCATTCTTGAGGCTCTGGTGGTGTGGCCCTTTTCTCACCGATAGAGGAGGTGATCCCACTTGGCAACATAGACCACCTATGTGGTTATTTCACCCACCCCCCCCCCCCCCCCCTCATAGAGCAGCAAGCCAGATAGTCTTCCCCTCATAGAGCAGCAAGCCAGAGGGGAAGTGCATCTTTCTCCACCTTTTGATTATTTGATCCTTGCTCTGTACATAAGGCGAGGCCCTTTGTGGTTGTATTTGGCCCATCGTGGCTGTTTTTCATTAACTAATAGAAAGATCTATTTCTCGGGGAAAAACAATTGGGGACCTAGCGTGCTTAGATGGAGACTCATGGAGAATGTTTAGTGTCTTGTAGCAGAGAGTTCGCTCTCAGTTGTCATCAACAATTCGTAAATTATATTCTCATAGACTTGTAAGATGGTGCATTGTTTTCAGGTTGGCTGACTTTCTGACTTTGGGTTGCCACCTGCTATACTAAGTGTTTCTGTTCATGTGTGAAAGAAATTATGAAGTTGGAAAAATGCTTGATTGTTTTTTAGTTTTGTAGTTTAGTTTTTTTAGTTTTTGTATATACCCACTGAATTCACCTTTTTCAGTTTTTGTATATACCCACTGAATTTACCTGTTTTGTAACAGTGAATGGGTTTTGGGTAGCCGTGAGGATTTGGTGAAAGACATTACTTCAGAGTTGCAACAGGACAACAATGAGGTATGCTTGTGTGAGCACAGAACACGTGTGCTGAGGAAACTGAAATGATGACTTACTTGAGTATGACTTACTTTAGTATGAACTCCTGAAAACACAACTTTAATCATATGCATATCACATCATCCTCATGATCCAACCCATGTGGCCTCATCTAGACTGATGTCTCTAACATCATATTACCATGGATATCTACAATATGATCTCATACTCTAACCACATCCTCCAAGAACACACATTCTGACACCTTCCTTTTCCAACAGAACAACCCACATAAACTCATCCCACTATAGCAACCTTTACCACAGGATGTATAATGCATCATTGAAAATGTTGAACATCATGCAAGAGTCCCAAGAAGTGTCCTTCAAAGTTCAGCTTTATGTCTCAAGTCTCCCCCGTAAGCTCAAGTTCATATCTTTGACGCCCATCATATTTCTGAATTTCTCAAATGTCTCTCTTCCTGAAGATTTTGTGAACAAATCTGCAACCTGATCTTCAGTTCTCACAAACCTCAAGTCAACTTGCCTTGATAGTACCTTTTCCTTCACAGAATGATAATCCACCTCAATAATATGTTTGGTTCTAGCATGGAATACATGATCATTGCCTAAGATGATTGAGCTCATCTTATCACAGTAGATCACAATTGGTTTTGGTACTTGTACACCCACGTGTTGAAGAATTTGTCCACCCAGCTTGCTTCACATGGTGCGTGAGTTGCTGGCCGATACTCAGCTTCTGTGCTACTGAGGGCTACAGTTGGTTCTTTCTTCAATGTCCAATGAATAACATGCTCCTCTTGTACTGCTTCTAGTCACTGGTTCTCTGCTCAATCTGCATCAGAGTATGCATGTGGATTAAACTCATCTTTGATAATATACAAAAGACCATGATTCGGTGTTGTTTTGACATATCTTAGGATTCTTCTAATTACATCATAATGGGGATTTTTTGGACTTTGACTGAACCGGCTTACAACAATAATACTGTGTGCTAGGTTGGGTCTTGTGATAGGGAGATATATAAGCTTTCCCACAACTTGTCTGTACAATAAAACATCATTAAACAAGGCACCTTTGTCTGGAACTAGCTTCACATTCACTTCCATAGGAGTTGAGTTGAGTTTGCAGGCAGTCATTCCGAACTGTTTCACTGTTATGTTGTCTTTGACTCAACCATATACCTTCATGAGATTTTATGACCTTAATGGCAAGGAATAATTTTAGTTCTCCAAGATCCTTGATTTCAAACAAAGCTGCTAGCTGTCTTCTAACCATCTATACCTTTACATGATCACTTGGAGTTGTTTAACATGTATGACCAGTACCACAATGCATTCTTTGTATGAGTCTGCTTTACTGTTTCTGAAACCAATCTGCAGTAGGTATGTTGAGATCCTTTCAAACCAAGGTGTAGGAGCTTGTTTCGAGCTGTGCAGAGCTGCACACATTATCAAGATATTTGGCATGCACCTAACCCTATGGTTTGACCACTGGTCAATGTAACGGGAAGTCGCGTGTATTGGAATCATATAAATGTGAACAAGATTCTGAGCACTTAACACTTGAGCATTATTTCCACAAAGCTGAAAATGACAGTACACCGCATAAAGGGGCCGATGATAGGCTGACCCCCCCCCTTTAGGTTATATTACCAAAAGAGTCTGCAAGTACAAGTTTACGGGTGCCTGGGGATTCACCACCAGCCTGCACCTGATTCTACCAAATACATCATGTATGAATACATCTCAAACAAGAGAATCTGTAGGTACATCCGCCCTACACACAGGTACATCCGCCCTGCATAAGCCTCTTCACAGGGTACATCCGCCCTGCACAAGAGTATCACAATCCTCACAGGTACTCCGCCCTGCACAGGATGTAAATGGATCTTTAGGTCCTGTTTCCACGCGAGAAACTGATCCAGAAACCTGTGTTCTCCGCGAGCAAGTGTCTCCAATGCTTGCCCTAAGTACCTGTTACACCAGGAATCCTTGAGACACATCCATGCTCACATATTCCATTGCTGTCCGGCCTGTTTTATGCAATAACCAGTCCAAAACAGCAGCTTTCCATCGCGAGAAATCCACCTGTAAAGGGTCCTACAGCCCTGTGGAGGTCCCTAGAGCTGTCCTGTATTGTCCAAGTTGACTTTGGACACCTGTAACCAGCCCAAAACTCACAATAACCAGAAAATACAGGTCTGAAATTAACCAACCAGCCCTTTAGAAGAGTGTGGGGATCATTATCCAAGCTTGTGTGAGTCCGGGAAGCAAGCAACCAGCCCTGTAGCAACTCCCAAAGCTTCAATCAGCTCTCCAATGTGTTGAATCATGAATAAAACAGCCCAAATGGTCTCTTGAAGGAGGCGCCTTTCTCCAGTGCCACCTATGGGGCTTGGTGGGTTCACATACAGGCTGACAAGTGTCCCCATAAGGTGTCCAGGTAGGTGTCCAGCCCATAGTGCTCCATTTGTCCTGTTTGTATAAGTTTAGGTCCAACCAAATGGGAAATGGCCATAAGCTGTCCGGACTTCATTAATTTTGGTCCAACCAAATGCGAACACATTATAAGTTGTCCGGCCACTTATTAATGAGTGTGGACCTGCAAACCAATAAACTTTAGTAGTAAATGAAATAAGCTGTAAATTGAGTGTGGACGCACTTACCACCTGCAAAACCCATAAGCCCACAATTTTAGGCCCAAGCAGGAGTGCACACACGTGTCCACAAGGTGCCCGGGCGTCCCCGGTCCCTCGGACTTCACAAGCCAAAATAACAAGCATTGTCCAGGCAGCAAGACAATGTCACGCAAAGTAAAATAAAGTTATGGCATGCATCATTTATGCATTGTGCACATGTAAACTTGGAGAACCACCTATCATCATTCTTGTACTTGAAAATATTCCGCCTGCCATCATAACACACCATGTGTGCATGGCCGGAATCCACACGGGCACCGCCCGAAAGTCCACAAATGTCCTGCCATGTCCTTGGACTCATATGCATCCACTCATATGATCCATACACATGCCCAGGTATAATACATACATGCATCCGCATGTTTCTAGGCCTGACACGCATCCGCATGTCCCTAGAATATAGGGATTTGTGACATCCCCCCGGCTTCTAATCAGTTGACCGCAACTTCTCCAGATAGGCCTTCAAAAGATCTGGGTAATCCTCGAAGTAGGCCTCATCCATCCATTTCGCATCCAAAGCTGAATAATTCTTGAACTTCACAAGGTACCTACGAACAAGTTTGCCTCCCGCAAGCTTTCGTTCCTTGTGAAAAACAATCTGTTCAGGTTGAAGAATCTCTTCCAGCTCATCCACCTCGGGTGGGTCTTCCAAAACCGGCTCAAACGGTGTCGGTCCCACATAAGGCCTCAATAGGCTCACATGAAAAGCATTATGCATGTTCCAATGATCTGGGAGTACAAGCCGAAATGCAACATCATTGATCTTCTCCAAGATCTGAAAAGGTCCATAGTACCTGTTGGAAAGTTTAGGATACTTTCCCTCTTTTCCTGGCCTCTTCCGAAGGCGTGCCTTTTCAAATTTCAGCAAGACCCAATCACCTTGTTTGAATTGTACATCCCTTCTATGCTTATCAGCTGCCTTTTTATTCTTGGTTTGAGACCTCTCTATGGCTGTCCGTACCTGTGCAAATGCAATATCCAAGTCTCTGACATACTCATCTGCTGCAAAAATCTCATCCTTTGTACGAAGGATGGGTGGTAGTACCACCTTGCCATAGATAATCTCAAAGGGCGCCTTGCCCGTAGAAGTATGTACCGTATTGTTGTAGGCAAACTCCACAAGTGGCAAATACTTCTCCCAATCCGATTTGCGGTCGGATACATAAGATTTCAGCAAGTCGAGGACGGCTGAATTTGCTATTTCACTTTGCCCATCTGTCTGTGGATGGTAAGCTGATGAGAAGTTCAGCTTTGTACCCATATTGTCAAACAATGCGCGCCAAAATAAACTTGTGGTTCTAGGATCTCTATCCCCCACAATAGATTTAGGCATGCCATGGTGTTTGAATATTTGTGCCAAAAACATCCTAGCCATATGATCTGGCTTTATGGTCTTGCGCACGGGAATGAAATGTGCCTGCTTGCTAAACCTGTCAATAATGGTCCAAATAGCATCATTTTCCTGTGGCGTCCTTGGCAAATCCATAATGAAATCCATAGCAATGCTTTCCCATGGTTCATTTGGTATAGGCAAAGGTTGAAGCAATCCAGGTGCTTTATGTCTGTCAAATTTGACCTTTTGACATACCATACATTCACGTACATATGCTTCAATATCCTTGCGAATATGTGGCCAAAAGAAATACGTCTCCAAAGCTTGTGCTGTGGCCAAAATGCCTCTATGACCTGCATATGGAGGAGCATGGCACTCATCCATAACCTTATGGCGAAGGTTCTTTACCACACACATACGATTTTGCATCATGAGATATCCATCTCTTATGACATAAGATGGGACAGCAATACCCTCTTGCAAATCAGCCCATACATGTGCAAAATCCTCATCCAGATGATAAGTATTACGCATATCCGATAAGTCCTCATGGTATGCAACTGTAATAGCATGAACCTGTGGTCGTCTAGATAAGGCATCCGCCACCACATTCTTTTTCCCTGGAGTGTGTAAAATCTGAAAATGAAACATTGAGAGGAAATTTGCCCATCTCATATGCTTCTCTGAGAGCTTACTTTGAGACAAAAAGTATCTCAAACTTTGATGATCAGTTTTGACCATAAAATCAGCCCCTAAAAGATAGTGTTTCCAAATAGTAAGGGCATGAATTACAGCCAACAACTCCTTCTCATAAACCTGTAAGTGAAGCTCTGCATGTTGCAAGCGTCTGCTCTCATAGGCAATGGCATGTCCTTCTTGGTTCAAAACAGCCCCTATGCAGTCCCCACTTGCATCACATTCCACAACAAAAGGTTTGTGCAAATCCGGAATAATGAGTACCGGTCCCGAGATGATTGCACTCTTCAACTTTTGAAAGGCATCTCTCTCTTCTTGTGTCCATTTAAAGATTGCTTTCTTCTTCGTTAAGTCATGTAACGGAGCGGCAATGAAAGCAAAATGCTTGACGAACCTCCTGTAGTAAGCACATAAACCAAGGAAGCTCCTCACTTCATGGACTGATTTCAGCTCTGGCCATTCTTGCATGGTTTGTATTTTTGCGGGATCCATACGCACACCATCCTTTGATACAATGTGACCAAGATAGTGAATTTCTGGGAGGAAGAATTCACTCTTTTTTGCTTTTATGTAGAGCTGATTTTCCTTAAGCTCTTTAAACACAATAGCCAGGTGCTCACGATGTTGGGCTTCATTCTTTGAGAATACAATAATGTCATCAAAGAATATACCTGTGAACTTTCTATGCTTTCTGAACACCCTGTCCATCATCCTGTTGAAGGTAGCGGGTGCATTTGTAAGGCCAAAAGGCACCACCAAAAACTCATAAAGACCAAAGGCTGTCCTGAATGCAGTCTTGTGTACATCTTGAGGTGCCACTCTCACTTGATGATACCCACTCTTGAGGTCTATTCGGCTGAAACATGCCGAACCTTCAAGCTTGTCCAAGATGTCATCAATACGCGGAATCGGAAACCGATTCTTGATGGTTATCTTATTAAGGGCACGGTAATCAACACACATCCTGTAAGTACCATCCTTCTTTTGAACAAGAAGTACCGGCGAGCAATATGGCGAGGAACTAGGCCGAATCAAACCCTTTTCCAAAAGTTCATTCACCTGTGCCATAATCTCTTCTTGTTGACTAGCACTCACCCTGTATGGTGGCTTATTAGGTGGAGAGCTACCGGGAATTAGATCTATGCAATGATCTTCCGGCCTCTCTGGTGGCAACCTTGCTGATAAAGCATTTGCAAAACAATCTTTGAACTCATTCAAAAAGTTAAGCTTGTCTTGATCTAATGTACTAACATCAACACTAGAATGTTCAATGGTATCACGTACAAAAACCAAGTAAGAACAAGCTGATTTCTTTATTGCCTTATTAATTTGTACATGGCTTACAAGAGGTATGGTACTTCCAGTAGTACTAGCATCTATAGAGTGCTCACGGCCTCTATGTACAAAGCTGATTTTCTTCTCTTTGTAAGCCTTAACAGGCTCTAAACGGTGATGCCAGGGCATCCCCAACAAAACATCACAACCTGTAAGAGGAGCCACTAAAAAGCTCTCATAGTCGAGGTAGTCCTGTATATGTACACGGAGCTTACCAATGACCGGAGTTACATCAACCTGTTTGCCCTCAAAGGCGGCATCTGCATTCATTTGCATTCCCATGTCTTCCACATTGAGACCTATGGCGGCAGCCATCTGTACGGATATAAAGTTATCTGTGGAAGCATCATCAAAAAGAAACAAAGCGGGCTGATCCTTCAATTTGCCCCAAGCCTTGCATATGACTCTACTCTTGGGCTCATGCCCTGTATTACCCTGCACATCGGGTACAACATTCACAAGAGGCTTTTGCACATTAGGCTCAGCATTCTTAGGATTCTGTGGGCATTTAGGATATATATGATCTTTACTGCCACACTTAAAGCATTTTCCAGTCTTCCTGTACTCTTCCAATTGCTGTTTTGAGAGCCCAAAATTGTGGCGTTTACCCCCCGGCTTCTTTTCGGAGTCATCCTTTGCATCTCGGCCATCTTTGGGAGCATTCTTAGGTGGCTGTCCACCCTTTTTCTGGTCATAACCAGCCCTGAATTTGCTCTTGTTTTGACCTGCAAATGGCTTATTTGTGGGTGCTTTTATGTGCAAGTTCTCCGCAATCATGGCTGAGTGTATAAGCTCTTGTATGGTCTTATTTGGGTACACTCCCAAGCTTTGTTGGATGATGTGATGGAGCCCCGATTCAAACTTTCTCTTCTTCTCGTCCTCTCCAATCTTCATGAAGGGAGTAACCTTGAGAAGGACTTTCCAAAACTTTGCTATGTATGAAGCAACGGACTCTCCCTCATCTTGGGACAGCCAATCCCACTCCTTGCGTACATCCTTTGCAAAGTTTGGTGGTAAGAATTGATCATAAAACTGAATTTTGAAAGAAGACCAAGTTGGGGCAGCACTTCCATCAAGTATTTTTGCAAGCCACCAATCACTTGCCGTATCCTTGAGATGCATTCCCACATGCCTGAGCATAGACTTTTCCGAAAAGTCTTCATTGCAAAAAGCTATCTCAAACTGTCTAATGAAAGCAAGTGCTTTGGTAGAGTCCATCCGTCCCTGAAAGTTTTCAAACTTTACATCCTTGTCACCAGACTTGAACTCTCGAGGCTTCTTCCTTCTATATGCATCCCTATGTACATCCTGTTCATCTACATGATGATGATGCCGCGATGAAGATTCACGATCCCTCTTCATTCTCTCTTGAGCTACACTCTCCAAATGAGTGGAAAGCTCAACACGAGAACGGACATGTCTTCTTGGAGCAAAGCGGGAATGAGTAGAGGATCCCTCATCCTTACTCTTCTCTTGACCTGCATCAAGCCTAGCACCAGGGACTCTTGTCGTTTCAGCATTTGGCACTTGCTGTGCTCTTTCTGCTTGTTGTGCATCATGTGCATCACCATGGGCAGCCATGAGGGGTGGCTTCTTGAAAGCCAAACTACCATCTGATTCAGTGTATACATCACCCTTAACCATTAGGTATGCAAGTGCAAGCTCTCGGGGTTTCTCAACATCCATTTCCTTTGCAATTGCTTCAAAAGTGACTTCATGGACCGAAGCCTTTGCCTTCGCAGCCAACACCCTTTGTACATCCGGGTCATTTTTCAATGACCTAAGCTCTTCGTATAGCGTCGCACTTGACGCCTCAAAGATTCCAAATCAGAATGCATAGTGTCATGAGTACCTGCATCTCCATAGACATCATTGCCTGCAGCATCTCTTGCATCCTTTGTACCATGAAATTCACGGTCCTGTGTGTTCTCCACACTGTCAGAAATGTGGCTGTCCATGACACTCAAATCAGGTCACCACTTATAATTCCAAGCCTCAGACCGTTTTCCAATGAGGGGAAAAAAACTGAGCTCTGATACCAATGTAACGGGAGGCGGTCGCGTGTATTGGAATCATATAAATGTGAACAAGATTCTGAGCACTTAACACTTGAGCATTACAACCACAAAGCTGAAAATGACAGTACACCGCATAAAGGGGCCGATGATAGGCTGACCCCCCCCTTTAGGTTATATTACCAAAAGAGTCTGCAAGTACAAGTTTACGGGTGCCTGGGGATTCACCACCAGCCTGCACCTGATTCTACCAAATACATCATGTATGAATACATCTCAAACAAGAGAATCTGTAGGTACATCCGCCCTACACACAGGTACATCCGCCCTGCATAAGCCTCTTCACAGGGTACATCCGCCCTGCACAAGAGTATCACAATCCTCACAGGTACTCCGCCCTGCACAGGATGTAAATGGATCTTTAGGTCCTGTTTCCACGCGAGAAACTGATCCAGAAACCTGTGTTCTCCGCGAGCAAGTGTCTCCAATGCTTGCCCTAAGTACCTGTTACACCAGGAATCCTTGAGACACATCCATGCTCACATATTCCATTGCTGTCCGGCCTGTTTTATGCAATAACCAGTCCAAAACAGCAGCTTTCCATCGCGAGAAATCCACCTGTAAAGGGTCCTACAGCCCTGTGGAGGTCCCTAGAGCTGTCCTGTATTGTCCAAGTTGACTTTGGACACCTGTAACCAGCCCAAAACTCACAATAACCAGAAAATACAGGTCTGAAATTAACCAACCAGCCCTTTAGAAGAGTGTGGGGATCATTATCCAAGCTTGTGTGAGTCCGGGAAGCAAGCAACCAGCCCTGTAGCAACTCCCAAAGCTTCAATCAGCTCTCCAATGTGTTGAATCATGAATAAAACAGCCCAAATGGTCTCTTGAAGGAGGCGCCTTTCTCCAGTGCCACCTATGGGGCTTGGTGGGTTCACATACAGGCTGACAAGTGTCCCCATAAGGTGTCCAGGTAGGTGTCCAGCCCATAGTGCTCCATTTGTCCTGTTTGTATAAGTTTAGGTCCAACCAAATGGGAAATGGCCATAAGCTGTCCGGACTTCATTAATTTTGGTCCAACCAAATGCGAACACATTATAAGTTGTCCGGCCACTTATTAATGAGTGTGGACCTGCAAACCAATAAACTTTAGTAGTAAATGAAATAAGCTGTAAATTGAGTGTGGACGCACTTACCACCTGCAAAACCCATAAGCCCACAATTTTAGGCCCAAGCAGGAGTGCACACACGTGTCCACAAGGTGCCCGGGCGTCCCCGGTCCCTCGGACTTCACAAGCCAAAATAACAAGCATTGTCCAGGCAGCAAGACAATGTCACGCAAAGTAAAATAAAGTTATGGCATGCATCATTTATGCATTGTGCACATGTAAACTTGGAGAACCACCTATCATCATTCTTGTACTTGAAAATATTCCGCCTGCCATCATAACACACCATGTGTGCATGGCCGGAATCCACACGGGCACCGCCCGAAAGTCCACAAATGTCCTGCCATGTCCTTGGACTCATATGCATCCACTCATATGATCCATACACATGCCCAGGTATAATACATACATGCATCCGCATGTTTCTAGGCCTGACACGCATCCGCATGTCCCTAGAATATAGGGATTTGTGACAGTCAAACGGACCACAACGTCCCAGATCAGAGGCTGTTGGAGACGCTCCTCGGATGCAACAGGAGTGGGCTGCTAAAGGTCTGGCCTGAGATGATCCCAAGCATGCAAGAGACTGGCTGCAAATCTGTCCTCAAATGTGGGGCTAAATCCACGAGCCCGCATCTCCATGAAGATCTATCATGTACTTTGGGGCCAAGGGCCTCCAAAGGGAAAGTCCTTCGAGGGCTCGCCGCCCGGAAGAAGGCCATGACCTATCGACTTGCCCAAAAGGGCCCGGCTTTGCATGGAGGGGTCGATGATGCCCAGCCCCACCCCCTGCTTGGCAGCTGAATGATCACTCTCTAGGCCACCTTGGTCTGGGCAGGCCTCCCGTTGCTAACAGCCCACAAAAAGCTGTGGGGATCAATTGTTAAACCTAACCAATGCAAGCCGGGGAGAAGGCCTAGTAGGAGGTGGATGTCAAATCCCCATAGGATCTCCTCGTAGAATGCTCTTTGTACAAGACCCGAAACCTACAAACAAACCAAACAAACATGAAGGGGGTGCGGCCCTGACTCACCTCCCAACCTTGACAGCCGTGGGCAAGCCCACAAGTCTTGCTTGTCCCCACCGAGCCACGAGCTGAGCTAACAAGATGGACGTACCGACCAATCTCTACCTCGTGACATCCCATACCGCCACGAAGCTACCCTCGCGGGCCTCGAGACTGCTGTCGGGCCTCGGCTGCATAAAGCAGGCGCACGACTGCACTAGATCCAGGCTCTTGACCATAGAGCTCTCACAAAGACACGCGAGACTCTATGAACTAATGACTAACCTTGGCCACCCTTTTATAGGCTCTTGGCCGATCATCGGGCGTCCACACTTGGGTGCCCGTCCGTCCATACTTGGGTGCCCGCCCTTTAGTCTATCCCTAACTCAGCTCGCCAATCAGCTTGCCTAGCTCCAAGCTTCCCCAAACCTCGAAGCTAGTCTTGTGTGCGTGTAGCACACGGCAGATACACATTGTGCACATGACATACTCCCCTTCCTCTAAGAGCTCACTCTTGAGCTCACTAAAAAGCCATGGTAATGCCTCTGAAGAGTAGTCAATGTCTCCCATGTAGCGTCCTCCTCAACACGATCCTTTCACTTAATATTGTATTCCATGATAAGCGTATTACGCAATCTTCTTTCACGAAATCCAAGAATCTTTTCAGATTCGTGCGGAACAAATGT